>NC_133375.1:17752070-17852910 GCF_049309525.1 Garra rufa | reverse complement strand
ATCATTGAGTGTTTTCTTATCACAGAATTTATCTTGTTCACAGGTTTATAAGACACCATCCTGTTCTGTGTAAGGCTACTGTGGAATGTTTTTTAATGTGAAAAATATAATTTTTATATTTTCATACACTACCATCAGTAAGACTGACTTTTTTATGAAAGATTTTTATTCAACAAGGGTGAATTAAACTGATCAAACGTGATGGTAGAGTTACATTACTTTAACATTTATTTTAAAAAAATGAATAAATGCTGCTCTTTTTAATGTTTTATTCATCCAAAACTCTTGAGAAAATCTATCACGGTTTCCACAAAATAATAAGCTGCACAACCGTTTTTAACATTTATAATAATAAGAAAATTACATATTTTTTCTTGAACAGAATATTTCTGAAGGATCGTGCGACACTGAAGACTGGAGTAATGGCTGCTAAAAATGAATCTTTGCCACCACAGAAGTAAATTACATTTTACAATATATTCAAATAGAAAACAGTTACTTTAAATTATATTTTCACAATATTACTGTATGTTTTAATATGAAGTGCAGCTTTGGTGTGCATAAGAAACAGCCGTCAGTTCCCTATGTTTAAATATGTTCACTAAGTCAATATGTAAAATATAAATGTGAACTAATCCTGTAAAGGTTTTTCTTTTTCCTTTTTCTCTCTCTTTTTTAATGCAGGTGTTGTACAAAGTCATACATAAACAAAATCAAGGTTACAGCAACCTGTAAGTCTAATCAAGCAAAGTGTTTTTACTAAAACCATCATCTGTCAAGTCGCGGCTGCCGTGAGAGGTAAAACTATGTGATGTCCAGCTGTGAAGAATTTCTTCACTTTCTTTTTTTCGTATGTGCCTTGCCTTGCCATCTTCATGCTTTTTTTCCAGCCTTGCATTCACTCTGCAGGAAGTGATGAACAGCCTCGAGTCTCAGGCTGTGCTGTTGACGTGAGCCGCTCCTTTTTCCGCTACCCTGCTCCTCCTCCCTCTCTTCACCTTTAAAAGAAATATGGCCTCTTAGTAGGCCAGCAAAATGCACGTGTGTTCTCACTCCCGCCTCATTTGAGACTCAAATTTAGTCCAGAGACCATCTAATCTGAGTTTATTAATAAAGTATCCATACTTTGACGAGAGAACTTGACTGACAGTTTTCACTTGATGATCATCCACCAGTCCTCCAGTAGCACCGCCAAACTCGTCTTATCCTTTCTCTCTCTCTCCATCATTGCTTGCCTCCATCTTTGTAATTCTATTCTTGTCCTTTCTCACTTTTTCACTCATTTATTTTCTCTTCCAAGCAAGCCTTCAGCCTCTCATATACGATATGACAACAAAATCTTGTGTAATGACTGGCAGCGCCATTGACGGTTCTCTCAGGAGATGGTGTGCGTACGGAGATTACATGAAATTGAAAGCATATTACCTGCTAAAACTGAGTCTCATTGCGTTCATTGGCTAATTGTTATGCAACGCATCAGATGTCAATGTTCATCTGTTTATTCTTTAAATGGAACAAAGATGGAAGTGCATTTACTGTAAAAATGAAAGCACTCTGCAGTAAGGAGCCACAACCTATATTTATTTGCAATCATCCTGACTTGTGAAGATGAGAAGCACTTTTGAGCCCTCAACATAGCAATTGAAAATGGATTGGGCTATTGTTCAGCATTTTACCCTTTAATGAACACAAAGGAATCACATTTAATGGCTAAAAAGACTTTCGAACCACTAAAAGAGAGTAGAAATTAAGATGTATGACAAGTCAAACTCTGTACACACTTTATGTGGATTGAAAATACATCCCACATAAAACAAATAATGTTTAACAGCATTAAGACCAGATGCATTGAAACCACAGAGATGCTTGTATACAGACAAACAGGTGTTTCAAAGCTAGTAAAAGTGCTGGTTAAGATAATGAAGTTTAGTTCTTTGCCATATGTTGCACTTATATTTCAAATATAGTACAATTACAAAAAGCAGTTAGGGTTTCATTTGATTCTATACGCTTGAATCATACCAGCACATGCTAATGTGTGTTTGATGCAAATTTTGCACATTGCACAAGTAATTACGTGCCCAAACCAGACATAAAGAAAGCAGAAAATGTGAGAGATCGACTCTAAGTATTTATTTCTGGTTGTTTACTTGCATTAGCATCTGGACATGTAGATGCCAGAGAGAGAAATATTGGATTTGCCGTTGGCCTTAACATTCATACCTGTAAATAACAACAGATATTCTCCGTTCATCTGAGCTAAATATAACCACGTCATCTCCTGTAACACTGTAGGAATGGAGAGAGCAAGGGTGATAGACATTTTCTCGTTAGGGTGAGCAGACTCACTCTTCGTTAGCGTTGGGTTAATGAAAGACTCTCAGCCTTCCTCATATCCTCCATGCAATCAACTATTCATGAGACTAATTTGTAATCCTTAATCTACATGGTAATTCATTTCACATGACATGTCAAGGTGATAGCGATATTTACATGTAAATATAAAAATCCATGTTATTTACTCGGAGGTATTATTGATGAAGTGCAGATCTCATTATTATTGACACGTAGTTGTGCAAGGGGGAAAAAATCACATGTGATTACATGCTACAGTTTACAGTCAGTTTAATCATTTACTGAATGTCGTAAGATCCGCAGATTCTAAGCAATAAATATGGAAAATCTATGCTGCCATGTAGCTAAAATGTGTTCTGATCATCATTATTATTGTTATTTTTTTATTAGCTATACTGGGATTAAAGACCACTTGCAATGTGTTTACAAACTGCTTTCTGTCCTATATGTCCTATTAAAACAGAAATTGAATATTGTGTTTTGAAAGCCCTGCTGAAAAAAAAAAACAGCTAGGAAAGTGGCCAAGACCCTTTTAAAGGAAAGGAAAGGAGGTGAAGTGAGGCCAAGTATGGTGACCCATACTAGGAATTTGTGCTCTGCATTTAACCCATCCAAGTGCACACACACAGTAGTGAACACACACACGGAGCAGTGGGCAGCCATTGCTGCGGCGCCCGGGGAGTAGTTGGGGGAACAGTGCCTTGCTCAAGGGACTCACCTCAGTCGTGGTATTGAGGGTGAAGAGGGTGCTGGTTATTCACTTCACTCCCTCCACCTACAATCCCTGCCGGACCTGAGATTCGAACCTGCAACCTTTGGGTTACAAGTCCAACTCTCTAACCATTAGGCCACGGCTGCCCCCTCTGAATGCAGAGTGTATCATCAATAGTTTTAAACAGTTTGACAAGATGAGACAATAAATGCATATTCTTACATTTTGGGGGGATTTTCCCCCCCCCATTGAAACAGAAAGTTAATTATTGTGTTTTGAATGGCCCTTTTTAAACCACAGCCTTTAGTTTATATTACAGCAGTGAAGCATGAGTTGCTAACAGCCATTGCTAGTAGGGAAAGCATTTTATTTGACAAAAATGTCTATACGCCGATGAATGCAGAATGTATCATGAATAGTTTTAAACAGTTTGACAAGATGAGACAATAAATGCATATTCTTACATTTTTTCGAGATTTTTTTCCATTGAAACAGAAAGTTGAATATTGTGTTTTGAATGGCCCTTTTTAAACCACAGAAGTCTTTAGTTTATATTACAGCAGTGAAGCATGAGTTGCAAACAGCTTTTTCTAGCATTTTATTAAACAAAAAAGGTCTTTATGATGAAAAGTGCAGGATGTATCTTTAATAGTTTTACAAGATGAGAAAATAAATGCATATTTTTACATTTTTGGCATGTTTTCTATTGAAACGGGAAGTTGAATGTTGTGTTTTGAATGGCCTTTTTTTAAACATAAGCTTTTAGTTAATGTCACATCAGTAAAGCATGACTTCCTAACATTTCCTTATAGCATTTTATTTGACAAAAACGTCTTTACGCAGATGAATGCCGAATTGTAGGCCTATCATTAATAGAACAGTTTTACCAGATGAGATACATATTTTTACATTCTTTGGTATGTTTTCTATTGAAACATGAAGTTAAATATTGTGTTTTGAATGGGCCTTTTACCCACAGCTAACAGCCTTTGCTAGCAGGGAGAGTATTTTATTTGACAATCTATACTCCAATGAATGCAGGATGTATCATCAATAGTTTGAAACAGTTTTACCAGAGACAAGAAATGCATATTTTTTACATTTTGGCACATTTTCTATTGAAACGTTAAGTTGAATATTGTGTTTTGAATGGCCCTTTAGTTCATGTCACAGCAGTGAAGCATGAGATGCTAACAGCTTTTGCTTACAGGGAAAGCGTTTTATTTGACAAAAACGTCTATATGCTGATGAATCCAGGATGTATCATCAACAGTTTTAAAGGTGTTTTACCAGATGAGACAATAAATGCATATGTTTACCTTTAGGCATGTTTTCTATTGAAACAGGATGGTGAATGTTGTGTTTTGAATCGCCTTTTTTAACCACAAAAGCCCTTAGTTTATATTAGTGAAGCATGGGTTACTAACAGCTATTGCAAGCATTTTATTGGACTAAAAAAAAGGTCTGTACTCTAATGAGTGCAGAATGTATCTTCAATAGTTTTATGAGATGAGATAATAAATGCATATTTTATCATTTTTGGGATGTTTCCTATTGAAACAGGAAGGTGAATATTGCATTTTGAATATCGCTTTTTAACCACAGAAGCCTTTACTTTATGTCACAGTGGTGAAGCATGAGATGCTAACAGCTTTTGCTAGCAGGAAGAACATTTTATTTGACAAAAACATCTATACGCCAATGAATACAGGATGTATATCAGCAATAGCTTGAAACAGTTTTACCAGATGAGACAATAAATGCATATTTTTACAATCTGGCATGTTTTCTATTAAAACAGGATGTTGAATATTTTGTTTTGAAAGTCCCTTTTTAACCACTGAAGCCTTTAGTTTGTCACAACAATGAAGCATGAATTGCTAACAGCTTTTGCTAGCAAGGAGAGCGTTTTATTTGACAAAACATCTATAGCCTACACCAATGATGTAACATCAGTAGTTTTAAACTGTTTTACCAAATGAGATAATAAATGCATATTTTTAAAATTTTTGGCATGTTTTCTACTGAAACAAAAAGTTGAATATTGTGTTTATGTTTATGTCACAGCAGTGAAGCATGAGGTGCTAACAGACTTTTATAGCAGGGTGTTACGGGTTGTCAGAGGTGAGGAGCCAGAGGGAAACGCGAAGGAGCCAGGGGTACAAAACAAACAAAATACTTAATAAATCAAAACAGGAATCCAGGAAACTACAACCACAACATTAACGTTAAAACAGGAAAATGAAACTTAGGAACAAATGACTTATAAAGGGAGCTAATAGACAAGACAGGTGGAGCAGATGACGCTAACAAGCAGGAAACACCAAACATGGGCATAGAGAGAAACCAATACAAACAGAACAATGGGGGGAGACAATGGGAAAAACCAAAACGTTAAGTCCAAGGTGTAGAAAACACTAGAAAACGTAACACAGGGAGAGCATTTTATTTGACAAAAACGTATATACGCCAGTGAATTCAGGATGTATCATCATTTGTTTTAAACAGTTTTACCAGATGAGACAATGAATGCATACTTTTGTGTTTTGAATGGCCCTTTTTAACCACATAAGCCTTTAGTTTATATTACAGGAGTGAAGCATGAGTTGCTAAAAGGTCTTCATGACGATAAGTGCAGGATGTATCTTCAATAGTTTTATGGAATGAAAATGTTGGAATGTTTTGTATTTAAACAGGAAGTTGAATATTGTGTTTTGAATGGCCTTTTTTAACCACAGAACCCATTTTAGTTTATGTCACAGCAGTGAAGCATGAGTTGCTGACAGCTTTTGATAGCATTTTACTGGACAAAAATGTCTATCGATGAATGCAGAATGTATCATCAATAGTTTTAAACATTTACAGAAGCCTTTAGTTTAGAGTTGCTAACCGCTATTGCTAGCATTTTATTGGACAAAAGAAAAACTAATTGTTTTACGAGATAAAACAATAAATGCATATTTTTACATTTTTGGCACATTTTCTATTGAAACTAGAAGCTGAATATTGTGTTTTGAATGGCCCTTTTTAACCACAGAAGCCTTTAGTTTATATTACAGGAGTGAAGCATGAGTTGCTAAAAGGTCTTCATGACGATAAGTGCAGGATGTACAGTATCTTCAATAGTTTTATGGAATGAGACAATAAATGCATATTTTTAAAATATTTTGGCATGTTTTGTATTTAAACAGGAAGTTGAATATTGTGTTTTGAATGGCCTTTTTTAACCACAGAACCCATTTTAGTTTATGTCACAGCAGTGAAGCATGAGTTGCTGACAGCTTTTGATAGCATTTTACTGGACAAAAATGTCTATACACCGATGAATGCAGAATGTATCATCAATAGTTTTAAACATTTACAGAAGCCTTTAGTTTAGAGTTGCTAACCGCTATTGCTAGCATTTTATTGGACAAAACAAAAACTACTTGTTTTACGAGATAAAACAATAAATGCATATTTTTACATTTTTGGCATATTTTCTATTGAAACTAGAAGCTGAATATTGTGTTTTGAATGGCCCTTTTTAACAACAGAAGCCTTTAGTTTATATTACAGCAGTGAAGCATTAGTTGCTAACAGCCTTTGCTTTCATTTGACAAAAACATCTATACGCTGATGAATTCAGGATGTATCATCAATATTTTGAACAGTTTTACCAGATGAGACAATAAATGCATATTGTTTTTTACATTTTTGGCATGTTTTCTATCAAAACAGCAAGTTAAATGTGTTTTGAATGGCTTTTTTATTGTTTTTAGTTTATGTCACATCAGTGAAGCATATGTAAGCCTTTGTTAGCAGGGAGAGCATTTTTTGACAAAAGAAAAAAATATATTTGATGATGAGTGCTGGATCCATCATCAAGGTTTTTACCAGATGAGATAATAAATGCATATTTTTGCATTTTAAAAATGTCAACAGAGACAGTATCTCACAAAAGTGAGTACACCCCTCACATTTCAGCAACCATTTTAGTATATCTTCCCAAGGGACAATACTATAGAAATGAAACTTGGATATATTTTAGAGTAGTCAATGTGCAGCTTGTATAGCAGTATAGATTTACTGTCCTCTGAAAATAACTCAACATACTAACTTTTGTGTCATACTATAAGTAGACCTGTGTGAAAGCACGGCAAAGACTGA
This sequence comes from Garra rufa, assembly GCF_049309525.1. NCBI lineage: Eukaryota > Metazoa > Chordata > Actinopteri > Cypriniformes > Cyprinidae > Garra > Garra rufa. Next base: position 17,845,694 of record NC_133375.1, on the reverse strand, counting down.
CACAGAAGAGAAGAAGTTATTGAATAAAGTTGTTATTTTTATTTTCTTTGCACACAAAAAGTATTCTCATAGTTTCATAAAATTACGGTTGAACCTATTTAAACGATGTCTTTACTACCTTTCTCGGTCTTGAACGTGTCAGTTGTGCTGCTGTCTATGTCAGAAAGCTCTCGGATTTCATCAAAAATATCTTTTTTTAATTTGTGTTCCAAAGATGAGAAAAGGTCTTACGAGTCTGGAACAACACAGGAACTATCCCTTTAATTACAACCATGATATGCCAACTCAAGTCAAGGGTGTTTTAGATCATTTTAGATAATTTCCCTCATTTTAAGAACGTCCTCATAGCAACATCTGGAAAACAAAATGGCTACTGTTACAAAATAGGGTTGTTTTGTCAACACTATCAGATTTTCTGTCTGGCTGTGGTGATAATTTATTAAATGAAACTATCCTGTAGCCTGTAGTTTATTAATTTAGTGAAGTGAATATTAGATTTCTTAATATCTCCTTGAAGTATGTTTACACATGTGACAGTGACAGCAGGGAAAAACTTTTGTACTTGTTTTTCACGATTTTGTCTCATGTGTCAAGAATCAGTGAGCCACTGAACTCAGATTTGAATTAGCATGTTCTTTAATATTCCACTGGCACCTTATGTTTAAGATTTGACCAATATATATTAGATTAACTGGCTCCTGTGTTCCTATTTGAAGTATTCACACTGGGTAATGTGGATTCAGGTAAAAGCGTTCGCTCTCCCTCTCTTATTCTCTCTCTCTCAGTCAGCCTGGGGACATGAGGCCATTAACCTCCTGCAGCCGACGCCTTCTATCCTTAATGAGGGGCTGCTAGTATGACCCACTATGTCGTTCATATTTCTCCTCTCCTCAGTCCAGCACTCAGAGGTGATCTGTCGCTCCACTGAAGAGGGGGATGGGATGTGTGAGTATGTCTGTGAGAGAGGGAGAGGAAAGGAGCTCCTACCAGTGCTGGAATGAATGAAGATACTTTCTATACACGTGGACTTGATTAGCAATTGACTAGTACATTAATGTTCTGTTGATTGAGGATTAATTGTGTCATGTTTATTTGGGAATTCATCATGCTGCTGTGTCGTGAATGTAGAGTTTCCTCTATATCTAATTTCGCCTTTCATGATGGATGTCCCTGATTTGTCCTTTGGTGTCTGCTACGGGGACCGCACGCAGTACAGGAACGCTCTTATTTGAATAGCAGCTGCATTTAAAGATACATGTAGAGCATCTTCGTGAGGGGAAATCAGATGAGTTGTGTATGGAGATCGGCTGTTGTTTGAGACAATGGGGTCTTATGTTTTCAACACCTGTAGATGTGAGCTGAGTGGCCGGAATGCAAAAATCATGCTCTTAATCAGTATTTTGTCTTGTTTACGGTAAATGTTTTTTAAAATAAATGACATTTTCCTGAGAAGGGTTAGAAACTGAGAACAATTTGAAATTCTTATATGGACAGAAATAATTTAAATATAAAAACAGTACCAGTCGAAAGTTTTTGAACAGTAAGATGTTTAATGTTTTTTATGTTGTTTGCATTTATTTGATCCAAAATACAGCAAAAGCAGTCATTTTGTGAAATATTTTTACTATTTAAAATAACTTCTTTCTATTTGAATATATTTTAAAATGTAATTTATTCCTGTGATCAAAGCTAAATTTTCAGTCTTTCATGATCTTTCAGAAATCATTCTAATATGCTGATTTGCTGTTCAAGAAATATTTAGATTTTTCACGATTCTTTGATTAATAGAATGATTCAAAGATCAGCATTTATCTGAAACAAAGCTTTGTAACATTATTTTAACATTTTTTTTTATTTTATAGAGAAAGAAAATAAAAATTATAGAAACTAATACTTTAATTTAGCAAGGATCCTTCCTTGATCAATAAATTGACCTGAAAAAAAAATGTACCCATCTGTTTTCAAAATAATAATATTAATAATAATAATAATATTAATAATAATAATAATAATAATAATAATAATAATAATAATAATAATAATAATAGTAAATGTTTTTTAAGCATCATATCTAAATAGTAGATTGATTTCTGAAATTATGTGACTGGAGTAATAATGGAGTAATGCTAAAAATTCAGCTTTGAAATCACATGAATAAATTACATTTTAAAATATATTCAAATAGAAAACAGTTATTTAAAAACCTTTTAAAAAAAACATAAAAATTCTGACTTTTGACTTTATTACTTATTATTATTACTTATTCTAATAACTAAAGTACAAAATAAGTAAATTGCATTCTAAAAAGAATAACATTTAGTCTGAGGAAGTCTAAATAACATCTAAAAACAAAGCCAGAATAAAATAAATTTATTATTGAAATTATCTAATAATTTGGTAAATTAAAATATATATATATATATATAAATAATTTTTCGTTGTTTTATATTAAAAATAAATAAAATAAAATAGGTTTACCTGAAAAACTGTACAAGTTTTTTAAAACTAAATCGTTATTTTTAAAAAAAACTTGTACAGTTTTTCAGGTAAACCTATTTTATTTTATTATTTTTTTTATATAAAACAAGGAAAAATATTATTCATTCAGTCATTCATTCATTCATTTATTCATTCATAAATTTGCAATTGCATTTATTCTGCATCTAAAAAGACTGAAATTTCAGAAAGTCTATGTAACATGTAAAAAAAAGTTTATTTTTACATTAAAAAAAATTATTTATTTATTCTTTCATTTATTTTCGTAGCTTACAAATTTTTGAGAATTCACCCTCTCACTTCATAACAAAAGGTGAAGCTGACCCCTTGTTTCTCCTCTCCACTCCAGCTCTCTGACAGAGAAACAAACCTAAGATGGCTGATGATAAAGTATTGTGGTTTGAGAAGGTAGGCTGCAAGTGCCAGGACTTCATTTGTGTCAGACGCTCCATGATAGTAATGAATTTCTGTGGTGAACCTGAGACTGAGAGAAACAGAGTCTGGCGAGCGGTACATGCAAGCGGTACCAGTCAATCTCAGCAATCCCTTTCAGATTTTATCTGCACAGTCCTGTCATTCCCTATAGCATCATTGCAATACCGAACACTTGTGTCATGCTTACAAAGTATCGCTCTCATTTTGGCCTTTTCCAACTCAGCCAATGATCATCTACCCTGCCAAATTACTCTCAAACCTACATTTTAGACAAAGCATGTGTGATCGAAAGACTTTAAAAGGTCTATAAGGGCAGAGACTGGCTCTTTTATCCATCTCATAAAACCCTTTTGATTCATAATGTCGATGGAGCATATCTGGTTACTTAGGTGGAATCGGAGCAGCGGAGGAGGCTTAATTGCTCCCAGCGAGTGCAGCCAGAGGACTTGATTAGACCCCGGACCACTTCTCATGTTCTTCATTTGTGCGGTGACGACCTTCTGCTGTGATGGACTCAAGCAAGAGGTCACTCAGTGAGGTTCTCCTCTGGGAATAGGCCCCTGCTTTAAAAAAAAAAGTACCCACAAGCTTAAATCTGGAGCATTTAACTGCTAAACTCACTTATAGACTACATTTCTGGACTTTTTTGGTTAAATTTACAGTACACATAATATTACCCAAAAGTTAATTTTACCGCTAAGTGGTTGGATTTTCATAGTTAAAGAAATAGATCACCCAAAAATTAAAGTTTGCTAAAAATGTACTCACCGTCTGGTGATAAAAAGATGTAGATAAGTTTGTTTCTTTTTCTTGTCTCATCTCAATCAAGTGCCCCTCTTATGTCTTTTTTTTCATCTGATCTCATGACAAAAACGTACCTGTGGGAACTTTTTCACAAGATGTGAAATACGTACCAATAAGTACATATCACTGCAGTTTCCAACAGAAATGAACACTAGAGGCGATAAAACAGTGAGCACTTGTAATGGTTTTTGTACACAGTTATAATCACAGCTTCATATGTTTCGCTTTTTGCATGTAACAAGCTTGCTCAGTACCTCAGATGGCACAGAATTGGACTTAGGATGTGGAATCCTTGGGTACGAATCCTGTGAAAAACATGACTCACTTTAAAAGAGCTGAAAGATGAGAGATCGAAAAACAAGCTAAAACGGCATGCTTGCAATTGCACTTTTACGTCACATTCGCTTTTGTTCACACTGTCGTGTAGGTCTAGGTGTAGTGCAAGATGGTACGTTATTTTAAAATGTCATGGAGCTCTACTCAGTGAACATTTCAAGTCAGAACTACGGTGTATCATATGTATGTATCATATGTATGTTCATCTGTTCCGGGAGAAATAAACAAACACTTTTTTAGCGCCACTCAGTGGACATTTCACATTGAATATGTCACGAATCGTACATGTTGGTATGTATTTCGCGTCTTGCGAAAAAGTTCCCACAGGTACGTTTTCGTCATGAGATCTGGTTGATTTTTTTTTAGGTTCCTAATATTGTTTTAAGAGTCTCACACAAAAGGTTTACATGCATCCAAGGTCAAACATTGCTTTTGTTTTCTTAAAATATGCATTTAATATGACCTTATTTTCCAACGATTCTCAAATGATTTGTTCGAAGCAGTTCAAAGATTCAGTCTCTCTAAACCCCTCCTTTCTGTGAGCGTACTCTGCTCTGATTGGTCAGATGTCCCAGTCTGTTGTGATTGGTCTACCGTGTATAGCGTATGTCAAAAACGATATACTCATTGCCAAAGTTCTGTATTTTGAACGCTCAATAGAAAATATAAACATCTTTTATTTATCATACTTACAGGTTGTGATTCAGTGGAGCCAGCTGGTCCAAATAAACTAGGTACTGAGTCATCATTCAAGAGCAAGCAATTTGTGAATCCTGCAATGATTTCCCCAAGATTAGAGAAGTAGTCGTCAGTAAAATGATGTGTTTTAGGGCAGTCAAGTTGTTTGCGGTTGGCGAGTGTAGAAAATAGGCGGGCATTACGTGAATGTGTTACCTCGTGAAGTGTAGCTGTCACGGAAATGGGATTTAATTTACTAACGACTTGTTTTATTCATTATTTTAGGAGATTATTTATTTATCGTACACTTTCGGCTTTATAACTTTTACAGCTACATTACAACTGCATGAAAGACAATATTCAAAATGGCATAATAGAGGCACTTCAAGTATAATTTACAAGTGAAAACAGTCTAAAACAGTTCTAATCAATTATTTCAGGGGATTTTGTGTCTATGGATTACTTGTGAACTATTGAGATGTTGGTATCAACCATTTGAAATCTCAACCGTATGACCTATTGATGAGCAAGTGATGTAAGACTACATTTTCTACCTGGTCTCATGACGAAAACGTACCTTTGGGAACATTTTCACAAGATGAGAAATATGTACCAATAAGTACATATCACTGCAGTTTCCAACAGAAATTAACACTAGAGTTTTTCAACCTGCCAAAGTGGATAAATTTGAAAACGCTGTTTTCACGTTGTAGTGTGGACTGTGAAAACGGAGGCTTTTGAAAACGATGACGCATATTTATAGTCATGTGAAAAGCATTAGATTTGGACATTTCAGGTCAGAACTGTGGTGACATGTACAACACCACGGTCACATAATACTGGACGAAAAAAACAAACACTCTTTTAGAAGTAGAAATGTAATATCAAATATTTCAAGAAATATGTGTTTCGCTTCTTGTGAAAAACTTCCCAGAGGTATGTTTTCATCATGAGACCAGATTGTACATAATTTACTTTACTTAACGAAATAAACTGATCTACATCTTGATTAGTTCTTTTTTTTTTTTTTTTCAAATTTTCATTTTTGGGTGAACTATTCCTTTAAAAAGGCTTTATGAATTTGTATTCTACTAACTCTAGCCTGACAGTCTACTAATACTGTAATAAGGCATAGTTGACATGTAGTTGCAAAGTTATTTATAGTAAGCAGAATGTCTAAAGTCGACTATCGAAATAAAGTGTAACTGAGAAATATCTTTGGATGAGAAGCAGGAGGATTAAGCTAAAGTCTCTATTTGCTCTCCATTTACTCATTACTGTTTAGAAGTAAGTAAGATATTAATTTTTTTTTTCTTCTTCTTCTTCTTCTTAGGGGTAAGCTTAGATATTTTTTATTGATTGCATATGAACTAACATTCTTGTTCAAATAGAGTCTCCAGGCAGCAAAACTTAAAAGCTCAGGATTTAGCTGCTTTTATATTTGTTATGTGTTTAATTCACATAGAGCTACAGTTTTATTTATTTATTTCTACTGAAATATTTTAAATACTATTTTACATATTACATTCATCCACACAGGCAAGCTTCAAAGGCCAAAATATTCATAGATAATCTCATGAGAAAGTTTGTTCTGAACTTTAACATTCCAAAAATGTAGCAAACAGTGTTCTTCTCCCTTAAATAACTTCTAATACCACTTTAAAGACTATTTGTAACTATCTGCAAGTAAAAATCAGGCTAACATCCTGCCAAAGCTGTAACTCACGCATTTTTAATTTTAATAATTTTATGCAAAAGTATCTAGGGAAAAAAAAAAAACGTTTTTAAGTGTGATTTGAGCATTATTGAAGGTCACACAAACACAAACAGCTTTCAATGACAGTTCAAAAAAATACTGCTTATATTGCTGAGGGTTTCTTAAACTGGTTGTTTTTTTAAAACAACCAGATACAGTAAATAGTGTTTAATGCACCATATCAGTCGTAAAACATAGGAGAACAGGCTTATGTTCAACAGTGGTACGAGAAAAAAACAAAAAAAGGTAAAAAACAATAATAGCGTTCAACTTAGCCTCCTGCCATTAGCAAGATGAATTATCCAAATCCATGCTAGTGACAATGGCTACAGAGGGAACCTGATCCTGGAGCCTCTACAACCTGAAGTCCCAGACACCACCAGGAAGCAGACGGAGCACAGAGCAGCCCTCCTGAGACACACACACACACACACACACACACACACACACACACACACACACACACACACACGCATTTACACAAGCAGAGACACACACAAAAATGCAAAAATCTGCAATACATGAACACAGAATCGTGGATTTTAGCAGACCACAGAAGTTTTAACAAAGAAGGGAGAAAAGCATTAAGTATTATCAGATAAATATAGAAATGTACAAACAGCAAACAAAAATACATATATACATGTTTTAGACCAGCTCAAGATATTACAGGTGAACAGGGTAAAAAAATGAAAAATGATATCACTACACTTTCCTCAGCTGATTAATCACAGTATATTAAGACATATGTTTAGTATTGCAAGTTTTCGAAAATGTTGTTTTAAATATGCAAATGAGGTATTATATAATTAAATATGCACTAATTTGCATATATTTACAGAAATGTATGCATTTATTTATTTATAAAGAAAGTAAGGAAGAAAAGAAGTTAAGAAAGCTAAATATACCAAACATTTTTTATCTTTCAGTGATAGATGCAATAAAAGGCAATATTTTCTTTATTTCTTTCGAAATTTTAAAGCAATTAAAAATTTTAAAGGAATTCAATGTCCATTTTAGCATGCTTTATGTGCAGTGTGTGTGTCTGTTGTGCAGTATGTTCCTCTAAACTAAAGCTGAAGTAAGTAGCACTGGTTCTGGGGTTTTCCTGCTGCTCTGCACTGCTGCACATGCAGGGGTGGTGACATTGACTACAAATGAGTTTAAATATTGGATTCAGGGCTGGCAGACCCTGGACCCCACTCCATTACCCTTGGGAGCCCGGCAGTCACATGTAGACATGTGTATCAGATCACATAGGAGAGGATTTGGAGGGAGAAAGCAAGATGGAGTGTAAAAAAAAGAGAGAGGTGGGCAGTGAAGTGAGTCAGTGAATATTTTGTAGGAGTTGAGACTTCTCCCACAAGTACTGAACAATATGACCTTTCATAGGAACTGTGAAATGATAGCTGCACAAATAATATTCCTGGGTTTGTTACATGCCTATGAAGAAATAGTTCACACAAAAATGAAGATTAACAGAAAATGTACTCACCCTCAGACCATCCACATTGTAGACCAGTTTGTTTCTTCATTGGAATAGATTTGGAGAAATTTAGTATTACATCACTTTTTCACCAATAGATCCTCTGCGAATGGGCGCCGTCAGAATGAGTCCAAACAGCTAATATAAAAAATTATCCACAGTCTTTTAATTAATGTCTTGTAAAGTGAAAAGTGGTGTGTTTGTATTAATGAATAAAATAAATATTTTTTTTTAAATCGTCATTAAGATGTTTTCAGCTTCAAACTTTGGAAGCCCATTTCCACCACTGAATAATAATTTAAAAAAGTAATTATGACTTCTTATCTCACGATTCTGACTTATTGCTCAGAATTCTCAGTAGAGTTATAAAAGTGAGAATTGCAATAATTAAAGGGTTAGTTCACTCAAAAATGAAAATTAGCCCATGATTTACTCAACCTCAAGGCATCCTAGGTGTATATGACTTTCTTCATTCAGACAAATCCAATCAGAGTTATATTGAGTTAGCGCAAGCTAGAGAAAAGTGATTATTACGTTTTAACTATGGATATTTTTATGATATTAAGGAGGCCTTTAATTACCCCCTTTAGCCGCATGAGACAATTTTATTATGGATGGATGTGCTTTATTGGATTTATTTTAGACTGTTGAACAGAAACACCCACCCACTGCCATTATAAATCTAGGAAGAGCCAGGAAAATTTTATAATATAACTCGATTGAATTCATCTAAAAAGTAGAAAGTCATGGCTTCAGGGTGAGTAAATTATGGGCTAATTTTAATTTTTGGGTGAACTAACCCTTTAAAGTCAGAATTGCAGGATATAAACTCGCAATTGTGTGAAATAAGGTCATGATTGTGTGATATAAACTCACAATTCTGACTTTTTTTCTCAGAATTGTGAGATATAAACTTGCAATTGTGAGTTACAAAGTCCAGGGGGAAGTAAAGTTGCGAGTTATTCAGAATTGTATGATATGCAATTATAACTCACAATTCTTTTTTCTCAGCATTGTGAGTTTATATCTCGCAATTATGACTTTTTTTCTTAAAATGTCAGTTTGTTTCTTGCAGTTGACTTTTTTTCTTAGAAATGTGAGTTTATATATTACAACTTGCAATTACAAGTTTATATCACGCAGTTCTGAGAAAAAAAGACAAGTTTATATCTCACAATTGACATTTTTCTCAGAACTGCAAGTTTATATCTTGCAATTCTGTATAACTCGCAATTTTGAGTTTACTTCTCACAATTCTGAGAAAAAAGAATTGTGAGTTTGTATCACGCAATTCTGACTCAGAATTGCGAGCTAAAAAGTTGCAATAACTTTTTTTGTGGTGGAAACAGACTTCCATATAAATATAAATATATAAATACTAATATAAATATTAGTCTTCTCTTCATGCTTTTTTCAAAAGTCGTCTTAAATCACAAGACAAATATGCACAGATCAAGCACTGTTCAGAAGTGAAAACAGTCAAAAATGGTTTTAAAACAAATATGACAGTGGATTTTGATGTGAGAGGAACAGAATAGGGCATGGACTATGGAGAACTATTATTACTATAGAGAAAGCATTATTATTATGGCAAAAAGCAAAGGTTTAAAATGAAAACACCTTAATTATAGATTTGTTTATGACGAACATGCAACTTTTTCTTAAGACGTTAATTGATGGACTGGAGCCATGTGGATTGCTGGTGGATTTTTGTGATGTTTTTATCAGCTGTTTGGACTCTCATTCTGACGGCAACCATTCACTGCAAAGGATCCATTGGTTAGCAAATACGGTAATGCTAAATTTCTCAAAATCTGTTCTGATGAAGAGACGGAGAGTAAATACATTTTCATCCAATTTTAATTTTTGGCTGAATGTTTCACAGTATGGTTAAGATTTCGATATTCGTATATGAAATAGACGTCTTAATTTGATCAGTTTCACCTTGAATGTCATACACCTTTACCCACAAAGCATGTGCTATCTATCAGAAAATTAGTTGATAAAAATCCCAGCACTTTGTCTCACACTGTGTTTAGACTCTGACACATTGTGTCTCGGGGCCAGTGTAAAGCTGCTGTTGTCAGTTGCAGCGTGTTTGATATTAACACATTGTCTTTGTCATAATGGCGTCCTCCTGGTTTGTGCCGCGCTGCTCGATCGTCTCCAATGGCCAGCAGTGTGCTGATGAGGCCTGACATGTGAAGTATGACATCATGCCAGTGGGTGGCCTGTCGGAGGGGCTGCACCAGTGAGGTCACAGGTCCTGTAATGACTTCCTCAGGGTTCGGCAGCAGCTGCAGTAGAAAGCGCTGAGCCTTGGATGCTTCTCTGTGTGTCTTTCTTGTTTTCATCTCTCTTCTGCTTGAGGATATTGGGCTTGTCCTTGTTATCTTATTCCTTCATTCACAGTCTCCTCGTTTGCGCACCTTGCTAATATTGCGTGTCCATTTGAAAAAAGAGCCAATTATTTTTCATAATCCCATCCCAAGTAAATGGCAAGTTGTTTTCAGCCAAGCCCTGAAACTCTCATATGTTAAGAGCTAAGTGTATTTCTGAATATTTTCTGTATATTCAGAAGAAATCTAAATGATCTAAAAACACCCAAAGTACATTCCAGCTTTGTGCTTTACATGTCAGCAGGTTCATGTGACATTTGCAGAGGAACTGCAGCTACAGGTCACCGTTGCAGGCTCTCATCCGGATTTATTCTGGGCTGAATCATAGCAAGCCCCGGGCTGTCTTGATAAATAGCTACTACAGGCAAACGGAAGAGTGTGCTCTTTGACTTCGTAGGTCATGCTGCCTTGTTGTGGGGACATGGACTAATGCGATCTGAAGTGTTAAGTTATTATGGTGAAAACTAGACCAGCGCTCTGTAAGCGAGGAAGAGAAGTCAGGTAGAAGGAGAAAAGCGGAACGAAGGAAGAGGAAAAAGAGAAGGTCACCGAAGAAGGAGAGAGAGAGTGAACAAATGAGCAGCTGAAGAGGACAAGTATCACTGTGATGGTATTAGAAGGAGGTGAAATTGCTACCTGATGAATACGAGGAGGAGAAGAAGAGAAGAACAAGGAAGGAGAAAGATAAAATAGAGAGAGAGACTAAACAATCGTATAACAGGTTTGACTCTCAAACTGTCCCTTTCACATAGCAGCTTAAAAAAATTTCAAAATATGGGGCCGTTCACACAGAACACTTTTTTATCATTAAAAACGCCAGATGCAAAAAAAGAAACAAGATCTATTTTGGAATGAAAACATAGGTCCTAGAGACATGTTCTTTCTTTCAATTTATTTAAACTTGAGGGAACGTTTTTAGAATGCTGCGTCACACACAAGACCCTACAAAAGAGACTAGTCCAGTGGTCTAGTGGTCAATACTTCACTTTTTATTTCACACTACTTTTTTTCTTGCAATTGCGAATTTACATCTTGCAAATCTGACATTTGTTCATATAAACGAATTGCGTGATATAAACTTGCAATTGTGAGTTATAAAGTCCAAATTGTGATATATTAAAAAAAAAATTATCAGAATTACCTGATACAAATTTGCAATTCCACCCTTTTTAAGTCAGAATTGTGAGATAAAAACTCAAAATTGCCAGTTTATATCTCACAATTCTGACTTTATAACTTGCAATCGCAAGTTTATCTCACAATTCTGACAAAAAAAGTTTGAATTGCGAGTTTGTATCAGGTAATTCTGAGAAAAACTCAAAATTGCCAGTTTATCTCAGAATTACCTGATACAAACTCGCAATTCAAACTTTTTTTTTGTCAGAATTGTGAGATAAACTTGCGATTGCAAGTTATAAAGTCAGAATTGTGAGATATAAACTGGCAATTTTGAGTTTTTCTCAGAATGACCTGATACAAACTCGCAATTCCAACTTCCAACTTCCAAATCTGACTTTTGCGTGATGTTAAGTCAGAATCGTGAGATATAAACTCAATTGTAAGATAAAAAGTTGCAATAACCTTTTTTTTTTTTTTTCAATTCAGTGGCAGTTCCATATGCCTGCCTAGCACATGGTTACATCTAAAAACAATGAAATAAGCATAGCTTTAAGAATGCTATATGCTTTCTAAAACGTTTCTAAAACGAGGCCAGTATGATATCAATGTTCTTTTCTGTTCCCTGTTCTACAGTCACTATCACCTGTGACACTAAGTGGCAGTAAGTTAAGTAAGTATCAAAGACAGTGACGTCTATAACACTATGGCTCGGTTTCACAGACTGGGCTTAGACTAAACCAGGATTAGGCCATAGTTCAATTATTAGGACATTTAAGTAATTTTTATAAACATGCTTAGAAAAAAACATTACTGGTGTGCATCTTGAGACAAAACAAAGGCACTGATATATTTTAATTTCAATCAGTGCAATTTTATTTCAGTTGAAACAGCTCAGATTTACATTTTAATCTAGGACTAGGCTTAAGCCTTGTCTGTGAAACCGGGGGTATAAGTCTTGTCACAGTTTTATACCCAGTGAAAATCGCAGAACTGACTCACCTGCGAACCACAAAACTGACCGGAGCAACAATCTCCATCTCTGTAAATTAAAAACGAACAAAGTCACATTTGTTATGGTACATGACATTTACAAATTGGTATTTGTTAGCATATTAGTTTAATGTACTATTGTAATTAACAACATATTGGCTTGAAACTTAAATATGTTTAATGTTTACTATACCTATAGCTATTTCCCTGGAAAAATAAAGTTGATAGATCTATGTAATATATAAAATACATTAATGCTGCTAAGACTTATGTTGTCTTATGTACCTTGTGAGCTTTCCAGTCATGATGTTAATGAGCAGATTGCTTTTGATCCTTTGGCACTTTGCTGAGCTTAAGTCATTATGAAAACTGATAAACCAGATATTGACAACACAGTTTGAACAAACAGTTTGGATTAAATCACTTGCAAAATGTCAGAGATTAAAACACATGCATTCACACAAATTGGGTGCAGTGTGACAAAAGACAGTAGGAAAAGATGCAGATGAGGAGGAGGAGGACATTAGTAAAATCCACAGAGAAGGGAGGAGATGCTATTTTTTTTTTTGAAAATGAAAATAGTGAGTACAGTATCTAGCACAGGGGCCTGTACTACACAGTGTTGCCTTGTTAGAGCGCACTGTTTGTCGGAGGAGCGCTGTTTGTTTATCCAAGCTCAGTTGAATAATGCAGTAGTAACTCAACTCTCCAAGTCTCCTGAGCAAAAGCCTCAGCACCTGTCAGAGATCTGCTTCGCCTGTCGAGAGAGATGCAAAGACGAAAACACGCCATTGTTACAAAGCCAAATAAAGTCCAAGTAATCGCTTACAGATGGCAAAAACAAATCACAGCTGTTAATTCCACGTGAAACACAAAATATGAAATATAAATGAAGCTCGAGGGGAATTTGGAAAGCAAATCTACAGATCCAACCACCAATATCTCTTTATTACAAAATATGAAACCATGCCAAACTGTAAGAAACACAATATTGCTTCATGGTGCATTAAACGTCAGGGTAAGAAAGGGCTGAAACTGATAGATTTGATTAAAGAGATAATTCAGCTAAAAATGAAAATATAGTTTGCTATAGTTTTTTAAAATATGTTTATTTTATATTGATGTTGCATGTGTTCCTTAGTAAAACAACAGAATATAAGTTTGGAAAGACACAAGGGTGTGTAAACAATGCCAGAATTTTCATTTTTGGGTCAACTATTCCTAGGTGCAAATATAGGGCAAAATTGAGATGGAAAGGGGAAAAAGTCAGATTCAGTGATGCGTCTGTGATGTCACTACACTTTAAGAGCACAAAGGCTTTGCTATGCTGTCTGACAAGCTTGTGTTGAGAGGTAAAGAGAACACCTGTCTACTGTCACCAGTCTTCACAGTTCTGCCATTGCCCAAAACTCACAGATGAGTCCCCAAGAACGTTGAACGCTACCTTTCCTTCCTCACGCGCCGTCTGCAGCCTGATAGCGTGTAATATAGCTCAAGGTTGAAGGTGAGAGATAGTGGATGGATTGTTGTTGAAGGGTTTTGTTGAAAATGTTGCGTTTAGAGAAGGGGGGTCTGTGGCATGTGATAATTAGTCCAGCTATTTACACAAGCGTGAAGAAAACAAAACGTGGTGGTTTCAGAGCTCAAAAGTTTTAATTGGATTCTCAAAACTTAATGTTAATTGTACGGGCATTAGCAAGTGTTTCAAAACTATTTGTCTTGCAATCTTTGTTTATAAGCTGTGAATGCCAGAAGAGAGAAAATAAATCAGTTGAATCTTTATTTATCACAACAGAACCAAGGCCAGCCAGAGGAATTTGTTTCACACTATATTGCCATGAATATCACCTCATTAGAAACCTTGAGGTTTAAAGAAACTGTGCATCATAAAAGGAAAATTCTGTCAATTACATTTACATTCTGGTATGACAATGAAAAAGAGACATTTTAAAGAATTAAACTAGTTTCATGTAATTACTATGAATGGGATAGAAGCTTTTTTTAATAACAACAGCATAAAAGTGGTTCATACAACTTTATATTATATATCTCAAGTCATCTGAAACCTTATGATTGCTTTATATGAAGAATAGATTGAAATGTAATAATTTAAAAGAAGTCATATGGTAACTTTGTGTGAGGAACAGGCTGATTTGTACAATCTAAAAAATGCTAGGTTAAAAAGTGCCACGAAGCGTGTAGGGAAGCTCAACACGACGTAGAGTACATAAAAAGTCTTTAATAAATCTTCAGGCAGAGTGACAAACAAACAGGAATCGCAGGAGAAGACACGAACAATGAAGGAACACAGGTGTAACATTTGTAGCCGGACAAAGAAACAGGGAAATCAAACTAACTTATAAAGGGGAGATAATTGCAACAACTGGAGGGGATCACACAAACGAGCAGGAAGACCAAATATGGGCATGGGAGAAACCAAACAGACAATCCAAAAGGGGGAAACACTGGGGAAAACCAAGACAATTGTTTTAAAAATTATTATATATTGCTGGCTTAAAATGGGCTGTAAATTAAAAATCACACTCAGAATTACAGAGGCAACAGCAGTAATCAAAAGATGAACATTTAATAATTAAACAAGAACACACTGTTAAAAAAAAAAATACAATTTGTTTAGTAAACTTAAAATATTTTGTTGCCCTGCTGCCTTAAAATTTTAAGTCCAGTCAGCTCAGATAAGTTTAGTCAACTTGAAATGTTACGTTGTACTAAGAGAAAACTTTTATTTTAGTTGACTTAACAAATAAATTGGTTTGTTAAACTTAAAAGCTGGTTAAGTTACCTGGCTGCCTTAAAATTTTAAGTTGAATCAACTCAAATATCTAAGTTGTCACTTAGTACAACCTAACATTTTTAAGTTGACTAAACATTTTTGAGTTGACTAAACTTAAAATTATAAGGCAGCCAGGTAACAAATTATTTTAAGTTGATTCAACAGATTTGTTTTTTACAGCGCACCCATGGACAAAAATATATGACAAATTGAATTTATTTGGGTGAATACAGCATAGTTTACAATATTACATACATTTAAACTCATTTAACAAGCATTTTTTAAATAAAAAAAGCCGATGATGGGCTTCTGTTCACTGGAGGAACTGTAAACCTCAGACCGCTGCTCCATGTTTCACTCGTAGCTGAAAGATGCCGTGACTTACTCAATAACCTGCCCATAAACCAACAGTACTGAGATTAGTACTTCATATTTTAACATCAAATGAAATAAATTTTGTATTATAACGAATAAAATCAGTTTATGCTATGCAAGGCAAAAGGCATTTCCATCATGCGAAACGACATCTCGTCATTGTAAGTTGCGTTGTGTAAAATAATATAATTTACAGCTCAGTAAAGACTTTATACATTAGATAAAATGTATACAAACCTTTATTTTGTTGAAGAAGTGCATCAAATCATTGACACTGAGAACGGCTCTCGCCTGTAGAAGACACAAAAAGCCAGCGCTCTGACTGTAACTCGGCAGTTGGGTTGTTTCGTCGACGACAAGGTCAACCCAGTGATTGGGCAAAAAAAAAAAATAATAATAATAATAATAATAATAACTCAGCATTAAAAATGACCTAGCAGCTTAGTTACAGAAAAACTATCCAGTGCCTGGGTATAACCGAGTAAAATGACCCAACAAGCTGAACCCAACATTTGGGTAAAAAAAAAAATAACCCAGCATTTAGAGTGCAAAAAAAAAAACTACCCAGCACTTGGGTAAAATAATAAAAACAACTCAATAAAATGACCCAACAGGCTGAACCCTGCATTTGGGTTAAAAAAATTACAAATTTTTTTCAAGAGGGACCAGTCGGAACCACGTGTCTTCATTTGTCTGTAGCCACGCACCATCCAAACATGATCATATTAGACATTCCACCATGACAGAAACTCAGGGATCATAACCTATCCTTCTAATCCAGCAGCCCGGATGTCCTCCATCACATTAATCAAACGGTGACATCCTACAACAGTGAGCAAAGTGTGAATTGAACCACAGCGGCAAACTTCAGAGCTCAGTCGAACTCCCAACCCCAAAGTATACTTAATTTGACAAAGTATCTGTAATAAATCACACACTCATTCTAAAATAACCACTCCATTTATATTCAGATATTAAAGGGCTGGACATTCTCCTTTAAAATGTAGAGTTCACTTTGGTTGGAGAATAAGAGAGACCACTGTAATGACTTCCAGATAGCTGTACTCTCCGAGAGGGCCATACATCATACTTTAACAAGTACCAATCAACACATCTCCACTCTGTTCGCCCTCCCCGTCCCCTTCTTCAGTCTGCCGGGTAGGTTGTGGAAAATTGTGTGTGGAATACTTACATGTGGGCAAGAGGGAAGTCTGGCTGGGGTCCTGTGTGTGATATTGCTGTTGATATTTTTATAACGTCAATAAAATCATACGAGAGGAGATTCGGCTCTTGTCAGATATCCGCTCGATCTGCCGAGACCTTCAAAAAATAAACACCAAGACAGTGTGATCAAATACATTAATCAATAACAGATATTTGATGCTGATTGGTCAATAGTGGTATGTTATTTAATATATGATTTTATATGTGAATTATATATAGATATTTTTTGTAGATGTTAATATCAGAGGCCGCCCATTTAAAAAAAAATGCTGACTGATTAAATATGTGTGGGTTTGTGAAAGAGAGAAGCAGATGAGAAAAATTAGCATCAGTGGAGTGAATGAAATATTAAAGCCCTCTAATGAAAAATAGGAGTTTTGCGTTTTCCTTTTACATTTTCAAATGTATTTATTAATTTATAGTTTTAAATCACAGCCATTTCATTTCTAGCTGAGGAGCATCAAGCAAAAAGGATGGTTTAAAATTTTAATGAATAAACAATGTCCTTTCACTGAAATGTTACATGGGTCTTTGAACAATGCACCAGCAGCAATTAATCAATACGAGGAGAAAATTACATTTCATATTTAACAGAATATGAACTCTAGCTTAATAAATGATATCTTCTTTTAATTTAATTGGCGTCAGCTCAGATCTAGCAGATTGCTAATAAAATTCAGGATTTCCATATTTAATGGTGCATGCTTTTCGTGCTAAATTTTACAGGGGAAATGTTGTCTTTAATGAACCTTAGAGACAATCCTAATAGACATTGTCTTTAACAAATGTAACTTCCCTTGCATTAAAGGTCCTTTGGTTGATTCTGCTGATTTAAACACATTTAGCCAGTTATGAAGGGCCAGAGAATTATGATGTCCTTCCTACTGTTTTTGTTTGCGGTATTACCGCTGCATTATCCATTATTCAGAATAGCACAAAATTAAATAAATAAAAAGGCTCTTGCTAGCTATTTTTCCCTCGCCTCACTTGGGTTAAAAGGCACGGTTCATTTTGGAGGAGTCTGCAGCGAAAATGGGAATAAATGGATGTCAATTTCCATTTTAAATTGGTAGCCAATGACCCATGGAGGAAGCCCTTTCCACCACAGACAGACAGAATAACTCGAATTAGAAGCGCCTGACATTTCAGTTAATTGCTGCGAGTGTGGCCGGCTTCTGCAGTCACCTCCAAACCAGGTTCAATTAAGTCTTCACCTTTGCAGCCGAGTGTTTGGAGGGGAGGAGAGACGGAAGACGGTTAGGAAGAGTGATGCTCAGACTGAGGATACTGACAACTAGGGTTTCTAACACAATGAAGTCTCAATAGTTGTTATGAAGCAGTGTTGTTTTCGTCAACGATGACGATGACGAAATCATTTCGTTGACGCCACTTTTTTTCATGACGATAACGAGACGATGACGAGATAAAAATGGCTCGTTAATGACTAAAACATGACGAGACATGTGTGAGTTTTCGTTGACGAGACGAGAATAGACGAAAATGTTAGTGGGTGGTCCGTCAGACGTTTAAAATGCATGACATTTCCGCTTATTGTGCATGCCAATTAAAACTTAAAAAGTATTTGCCGCTATGGCAAGCCGTTTTAGCATTAAATGCTCTTTGCTATACTAGTATGGCAAGCCGTTTTAGCATTCCATCCTTGTTTGTCTTTTATGTTCTAAAACATTCCTTCATTATTGTAATTATTGGTGAAAATAGTCGATCCGGAAGCTCACATTGTGTTGAACTATAGATCTGCTATTTTCAGAACTTATAAGTGACACTACCCAACAGCAAAATACTTATTGACCTACATTAATTTGTTAAAAGACTACTTTTTTCCCTTTTTTTTGACTAAAACTAGACTAAAACCTTTTTGACTTTTCGTCGACTAAAATTGGACTAAAACTATCACATATAGAAGTGACTAAAATTTGACTAAAACTAAGAAGCATTTTAGTCCAAAAGACTAAGACTAAGACTAAATCTAAGATGGTTGTCAAAAACAACACTGTTATGAAGTGTAAATCTTGTTTTATTTTGGCAGAGGGCTAAATCAGGGTGGGGACAAAAACTGACTTAGCAGTCTTTTTAACAACATCTAATAACTTTTTTCGACAGCATATTTCAGACACAACAAATTTCATTCTTGTTCTCAAATTTTCAACACTGGTGAAGTTGAACATTATCCATAAGTGGTACTGCAGTAATGCAACAGTTACTCTGTATTACATGAGTATTACTGCACCACTAAAGTCATTTTTTACGTTGGGTCTGCTAAACATTACTGAAAAACTTCATTGCTTTGTCGAAGAACTATTTGTTATTATTTGTTTTATTTTATGAAACCAAGTATATAGTTGCAATCGAAATTATTCAACCCCCTCGAACTGCAAGGCATTTTGCTGCGAAGAACAAAATTTTGTGAAAACAATTCAACAAAGGCATCAGTACACTATTAGAGAAAGTTTATTAATATACATTTGAATAATTCTGACAACGTAATTTGATGAATAATAGAAAAAACTCTAATTAGCTCTAAGCATTCATGTTCAAAATTGTTCAACCCCCAAAAGTAAAATTTGGTGCAGAATCTTTTATTCTCTAAAACCACCAATAAATGCTGCTTGGAAGTGCTTAGAAGCTTCTGTCACCTCTCTACTGCAATCTTGGCCCACTCCTCACCTGAAAATGCTTTATGGTCACTGATAATCTTCGGTTTTTACTTCACCACTGCCTTCTTCAAATTCAACCTAATATTTTCAATGAGAATTAAATCTGGAGACTGAACAGGCCACTCAAGAGCATTCTACGACTGATCTCTAAACCAAGCGTGATTAGATTTGGATGTATACTTCAGGATGATTGTCCTGCAGGAAGGTCCATTGATCATTAGCTTCAGTCTTTGCACCAAAGGCATCACAATTCTTGCTGAAATGGCCTAAAATTTCAAATAATCCATGATGTCCTTCATACGGTAAAACAACCCCATAACAGGACTGGCCCACCTCCAAGTTTAACCATGGAGATGGTGTTCTTCTGCTCATGAGTTTTGCCTTTTTTTGCACCAGACATACTGCTGATCCAAGGGTACAAATGTTCCAGTTTGGTCACAACACTCCATAAAACACTCCACAGGTCTATCCAAATGAATTTTAGCATGTTCAAGTCAGCCTTTATGTTGCCAAGAGTGGTATTTGGCAAGATACCTCAACATGAAGGCCATACTTGTCTAGTGTTCTTCTTATACACTGAATTTAAATATGTTTTTCCTCTTTTCGCCGGGTCATCTGCAAGTATGTAGCTGTACATTGCAGGTTTTTCTTTGTTGCTCCACACTCTCAACACCCTCAAAGGTTTTCTGGTACTACACATTTTAAACTAAAGAATAAGGTTGCCAACTGTGTCTCTAGGAACTTTTAATGTCTTGGAAATTCATATAGCCTTAGAATTTTTAAAGTAATACAATTATTTCTTCTCTATAGCTTTTGTGAGAGCTCTGTTGAAATTGCCATATTAGCTACTCAAACTTCTGCACACGTATGGGCTAACTGTATGTATGTTTAACAGCTCAAGCTAATTCTGTTTTCTAATAGTTTCTAAAGGTTTAATTGTGTTTTAAAGGTTGTATCAGCGATTTCAAGCCTGAAACATAAAGTGTCACTTTCAGCTGACCTTTCTTCACGATCTGCTCGCTGCCTGCCCCATAAATTGTCTGTAAAAAAAAAAAAAAAAAAAAAAAACGCGTCTCTGTGGTCAGCCTAGGGTCCGAGATATGCCAAAAAAACAATCGGTGCTACCAACGATTCCACAGCAAAACAAACAGTGTTCCAACCAATCACCGTCAGGGAGTTGGTGTTGTGGACTTTCGCTCTGCCTCCCTCACATCCCTGCACCAGTACGAAAGTCCACCCAGGATGAGCAGGAAATGCTTTTTGAAGGCGAAGAAGCTGAGGCTGAGTCTTCCTCTATTTCCTGCCCTGCGTATTTTGGAGGTCATGGATCGGGCCACGGCAAGACTTGACTTGCCTTGGAAGCGTGCCAGAAAGGAAGCCCCGCAGGGCCGCCTGGATGAATGCTACCTGTCCGACCATCGCCTCCAGGCTCCGGTAAGCCTTCCATTCCTTCCCGACCTCCATTCAAAGATCGAGAAGGTATGGAAAAAGCCGTTCTCTTCCCGCATTTTTAGATTCCCATTTGCTAATTATTCAAATACTGAAGGAATGCGGGAACACGGCTATGAGAAGATGCCCCCTGTTGATGAGACGTTAGCCAACTATCTCTCAACAGGCGAGACATCCTCTCTTAAGGCTCCCTCTTTGCCATCAGCGCCCCTTCAAGTTACATCTAGCTTAAATGGCAAAGCATACGCAGCAGCAGGTCAGGCAGTGGGTGCGTTTCGGCGCCGGTTTTCGCCCTCTGAGCTTAAGAAAACTTTATACTGTCTCAACCTGTCTGTTGTGTTTATACTTTCAGGGAAAGTATTATGAGTCTGCGGCGGATGCTCCCCCTTTGATCCTAGGGTGACGGTCATGGCGGTGTTCATCTCCTCCACACCACAGGTTGTGCAGTAAAACCAACCTTACAGACATATGTTAGACACAGGACCTTTGTCCTCATCAAGGTAAGCTCTCTGAGTTTCTTTACAAATCCTTAAAATGTTTACTATGTCCCTTACAGGCCATTTAACCTCGTGAGAATCCCTCCTCCAGACCCTCTCTCTGTGGAGAACCAGAGCTGAGGGGTGAGTTTATCAGCTGAAGCGATCAGCACCGAGTTCTTGTCTCCGTGGAGCAATTTCTCAGGTATCTGGAAGCTTATGTCCTGTTGAGACAGGAACATAATTTCCTTGGTGCTCTATCGATCCCCCTGAGGGCAGGGCCGATCCGATCTAAGTAGTACTCCCTTTTCCGTGGGAAAGGTTCTATTCAGAGTACCGCTCTCGCTGACAGAGCCAGGTTTTCCTCCCGATCATCTGGGTTAGAAGCCTGTCCTCCTTGTTCAGGTTGATTCTCACTCTTCAGGCCTCACGCACGAGCCGGGCTCTCCCCTTTCTGAGGAAAGGGTTCGTAATGAGCGCCCCCTCGGCTGGATGGGCGTTCCTCCCTGGCCTTCAGGGTTAGGAGTCTGTCCTCATGACTAACCAGGAGCTCCCTTCTCAGGACCTTAAGGTAACAATTTGGTAGCTCCCCTTTCCGCGGGAAGGGTCCTCTCAGAGCTCTTCGACGACAGCAGCTCACCTTAAATCAAGGTTCATCAGTAGCACCACTGTTGTATGGACAAATTCCCCTTTGGTTGGGTAGAATCTGTCATCAGGCTTCCTGAGTCAAGTATGATTGCTCCCCTTTGAGAAGGGTTCCACTTAAGAGCGCTGCTCCTGGCAGGAGAAGTAAGCTCCCCTTCTAAGAAGGGTGAAATCTGAGCGCTGCCTCCTGGCAGGCGGGTTTTCCTCTCTGTTATCAGGGTTAGGAGCCTGTCTGTGCCTGACTTCCGGGTCGAGTATCACCTCCCCTTCAGGCTTCATGACTAACTAGGAGCTCTCCCTTTTCAGGGCCTTGAGATGACTTTGGCTGCTCCCCTTTCTGCGGAAAGGGTCTTACTAGAGCACCACCTTCTGGCGGGTGTTGGCATTCCTCCCTGTTTCTCAGGGTTTTGAAGCCTGCCCTTGGCGTGCTAGAAGCAAGGGCTCCTTACGTAGAAGTCTCTTCAGGCTGTTGGCAGCTCACCTTATTCAAGGTTCCTTCAAAGCAGCGCCACTGCCGCATGGTGAATTTTCTCCCTTTGACAAAAGGAAGAAATAGTCACTACCTTTTCTCAGGGTTCCTGATTCGAGCACGTTCGCTCCCCTTCACCATTATAGAGCATGGCTCCTAGTGGGATGAGTATGCTCCCCCTTCTAAGGAAGGGTAATTTCTGAGCACCACCTTCTCCTAGTAAGCATCCATGTGGACTGGCTTTAGTATGCTCCCCTTCACACTAAAGGGTCCCTTCAGAGCATAGCCCTTTTAAGGACGGATGTTCCTCCCTGCAAGTCGGGGTTAGGGGTCTGTCCGCTGTCTGCGTCCACTATCATGATGGTCAGTAGCTCCATGACTTCATCAGTCGACTAACAGTTTGCGGACTGTCTGTCCTGAATAGGATGTAGCATTGCTCCCCTCAGGGAGGGTTCCTCCCCTATTTTAATGCTTGTCATCTCTGACAAATCTGGAGCTTTAACAGTGAAACCCCCAAAAAGGGGGAAAACACAGTCTCTAAATCCCATTTACTAGGGTAGTGTCCCACGCTAAACCCTGGGCACTTTCTGAAATCCACAATAGTGGTAAGTGCGCATGCAAATCCTTGTGCACTTCCTAAAATCCACATAAGTGGTAAGTTCTCACCAAGTTTCTGGGTTCTTTTCTAAAATCCTATACGGTATGGGATACGCAGTCTTCGTTCCCATTTTTTGAGTTGGTTTAAAACCCCGGTCTCCCTGGGCCCAACTTCACTCGATATCATCTTAGATATCTCCTGACCATCTGTTATCCAGGGTGTGTTATCTGACGGTAACCCCTTCTAGAACGGTCTCTGTCTTAGGACAGGCCTGTTAGTTGCTATTTCTGAGTCAGTTCACTGAGGGAACTAGACTCGGTAGTACTGGCAGTCCCTGTTCTAGTAAAGTCTAAGTATCAACTTAGCCGTTCCTCCGAAGGAATCTCCTATTCCAACCTGAGCTGTGCTCTGGGTCCTTTGACCCATCCGGGTAAGTGAGTAACAGTTCAGGCTTTGGCCGGGGAGGATACGTTCTGACAGCTGTCACTCCGTCCTATAAGGGTAATTCTTCACAGAATTTACATTAACCCCCTGGGGCCGACGGTCACGCCGGCGTGACCAACCTACTTTTTTTTTAAGATCAGCGCAAAAGACACTAAAAATGCTCTGTCGGTTTAAGTCATACACATTAGAGATACACATCAATGGAGACTGTAAAGCTTGCACTGTTATTTGGGCACACTCAAAAGAACAGCAGAAAGTTGTGTTTTTTTATTTAGAATAAAGAAAACAAACAGGGTGATTTCTGTTTTCTCTGTCTCCGTGAACTGCTTTTAGAAATGCGTCACTTATATCATTCAAACACGGTGAATATTTAGCACACAAACATAAAAGTGGTATCTACTGAAAGCTTGAGATTTATGCTTTTAAACGAAGTAAGTTTTATCAAAAACAAATAATCTGTGATAAATTAATCTATATGAAACCAAGGAGATGTCTAGTCTATCCAGTTCCAACTAATTATCTCTAATGTGACCGCGCCCACTATCGTGAAATCTTTTGCCATGCAAATTAGCCATGTGCTACTAGCGCGGCAAGGACCGGAGTATCTGTACGCGAGGAAACTCCCACATCACCGCAACAAAGCAACATGACTTCAAGTTCATCTTGGTTACAGTTTGTTACTGAATGAAGATATGCTGTGAGGAATAAGACTTATATCTACCTCAATCCTAAGAAGGACGCGATGCGACGCAAACCCAGCAGGAGGAGACAGTTACATGAGTAAGTCTTACTTTCATTTTCCTACTAGCTTTCGCTGTTATTTACTTTGACAAAACATGTACACATTTTACTAGTTAGACTTATTCCAAACTAAAATTCCTGACTTTATCAAATGAAACATTATGAAGTACGTTTGATTGCATTGCATCTCTTACAATGGCAGGATATTTATAATGTTCTAGAAAACGATGTGATTATGACTGTGAGATGCATTTATGACGATATCTTTATGAATGTAGAATCATACTTTATTTATTTATTTTATTGTATAACAGTGTAAAAGTAATATGAGTGCTTACACTGAATGTGTGTTTACATCACGTTTATTAGTAATATAGTGCTAAACGATAATTATTAGTTTCTTAGATATTACATGTCCTTTTTTTTACATTAGTACAAATTCTAGAGTATAGGCTGTATTCTGACAGATGATCCTGATATGATTTTTGGTTTGTTTTGTTTTTGTAGTGATCTCAAACCTGCTCAAAAGATGAATCCTGCCCTCTTTCCCATGAGTCCCTTCAAACTGTTTTCCTCTGAGAACACTAGAAACTTGAGATGTTCAACTACACTGATATTCTAGTGTAAAACAAGTTTTTGACTTTTTTTGTATTTTTTTAAGGGCACACAAAATAGCAGGTAAGATTTGTTTCATTTGTTGAACAGAATTCAGAAGAAGTTTTCAGAAATGCCACAAAGTCTGTGCACATCTGTGTGGTAAGATGAGGGAGCTCAATAATGTGTCTTGGACCTTCATTATGTATGTTTTGGTTATACAGTGATAGTAAATAAAATAAAAATAATCTAAAACTCCATTCTCTGAATCTTTTCACATTGTTTCCTTACCTGCTATAGTCAAGTCAGACATTGATGGGGCCATTAGGGAGGGCCCTTTTGTCTTTCAGGTGTGAATTGCTAAATATTCATGGGCCATTGCCACACCTATGAATAATCCCTTTCGATCACAAAACATGTTTTATAAAATTTAAATCAATATATTGTTTTCTCTGAACGAGTGAACGAGATGATTTTCACATCATTTGGTTGAAAAAATTCTAGCCTACGACATCCAATTATCTAAAGTCTTGTAAAGAAATGTCCTGTATGTGCTTCATGGCCTTATTTCAGTGACTTCAAAACTTTAGATTTTCAATAACCACGCATAAACATAGTTTTCTCAAAAACACAAACATGCACATTAATGTTGCTTGCATATTATTGTAGCCCAATATGTGCTGATTACAATGTAATCTGACTTTAACCATTCATATGTTTTTAAGATACTGAAAAAAGCACAAATGTCAGGGCATGTCAAAACTTCTTCAGGGCCCCAAAACACCTCAGGCCCCAGAGGGTTAAGTGCTCGCTACTATGCACTCCCCTCAGCATGGAGACGTGGGTAAAACCGTTCCCCAATAGCGACCCCTAGGGGACGCGGTGAGAGTTCCCTCGGAAGGGAACGTCTCTAGGTTACGTATGTAACCATGGTTCCCTGAGAAGGGAACGAGACACCGCGTCCCCTACGCTTTCTACCATGCTTCGGATGAGAAGCTTCAGACGATGAAGCGGATGTGTGTTTACATCGGCGGCTCTTTATACTGTGTCGCCCGGTAGTGATGCGCCGCGGTGACGTCATATGCTGACGCCGGCCATTTTATGTAGTTTTTCTATATGCATTCTTCAGACACGAGTCACGCTGCGGCGTTCCCCAATAGCAAACCCTAGGGGACGCAGTGTCTCGTTCCCTTCTCAGGTAACCATGGCTACATACGTAACCTAAAGACGCTTTCTGACCCTGCATATACAGCAATGCAACTGACACGGTCAAGGCCCAGAAAGGTCGTAAGGACATTGTTAAAATAGCCCATGTGACATCAGTGGTTCCAAACCTGAAAGCTACGAGAATATTTTTTGCGCAAAGAAAACAACTTTATTCAACAATTCTTTTTTTCTGTGTCAATCTTCGACGCATGTTCAGGAGAGTACTAAGACGAATAAAATTAAGGTTAAGCCACTGGTGTCACATGGACTATTTTAACAATGTCCTTACTATCTTTCTGGGTCTTGAACATATCAGTTGCATGGAAGCCAGGTTCTGAAAAAAGAGAAAAAAAGTGCAAGATGTAAAGTCATGTTTTAGGGATAGAAACTTTTATTTTAAGAAATAGTCACAATTCAGACACATTCACACTGTGAGACACAATCACAATTGAAAAGTCACATTGACTGATTTAAAGTAACACTATAAATTAGAAATTAGAAATTATGAGAAACAAATTTAAATTGGCAAAAAAAAAATGGTAGATATAAAGTAGCAATTACAAGAAATAAGGTCGCAATTACCTATTTTTACTCTTGAGGCAGAAATAAACTTCTATAATAATCAGCTTTCAGTCAGGTTAAAAACTATTTTTTCCCCCTTTAAATCAGTGCAAAAAGACACACACCCCCTCTCTTAGCAGTCAAACCCCTCTCAGTTCCCACATTACATTAATATACAAAAACACCATCGCAACAAATGAGGCTATTGAAGTCTCACATTGGCAGCTAAATCATTCTAGTAGGATCAGAGGGGGAATTGTTTAAATTGGCTTTCATTATTCAAGGTCTGTATATGATTTGCGCTGCCCCTCTAATTACTAGGGGTACTGACCACCGGGAGCAGTTGACTGAGGCAATGCTAAATAGGTTTACCTGCAACAAGATTTGAAGGTCAAACTGTTTATCGCTGTGCCTCTCTCTCAGCCATCCAAGTTTATAAAAAAAATAAATAAATTGACACAACAAAAGAAAGTTGCCGATGTTTTGAATTTGGACTGATATTTTGCAGATGCTTTGGCATGCTATTGAAACAGTTTACGGTAATTTAGGTGGTAAAATGATCAAAAAGAGTGTGTAATTTCTCATGGCATAATGATTAGCCCCATGTCTTCCAGGCATTAGACATCTAATACATTCTTCCTTTTGAACCATTAGTTCTTTCTCTGCTTGCAAAGTCAATCAGGTCATTAGTAAGAACAGAAAGTGCTGTAAAACTCCTGGTGCATATACTAGCTGGTCTAAGAAAGCACTACTTTAGGTTAAAAGTGACACTTTAACTGCAGTGCATGACCTTACTCTGAGCTTCGTAATGGTTTTATCTTTTGTCAGCTAATACTTGAATTTGTCTGAGGAAAGTCTGTATTTGCAGTGCTCTTTTAAAAAAAATTGCTCTATTATCAGGAGTGCATGCTTTATCATTGATTTAGGGTTAGAAGATCAGTTATTATGGCCATTTTGTTCCATTTACTTCAACAAATTCAAACTCCCAGGCGTGAAATTACTAAACACTTTTGTTATTTTAACATGCGGTTAGCTTACTTGCTAACCACACACATTTTACTTGTATTGCACACTATACAGATTGTACATTGTTAGTACAAGTTAGCTAGCAAGCTAGTTTAGTGTGTGTTTGCACAACAGTTTCTGTGTTGGACAACTTGCACTGCTCTTTGTGACACAAATATTAGTTTTTGGTTAGTTTTTAGAAGAGATATTCTATTGATTACTAAGTTCAGAATTTTTCAAACTCAAAGAACATGAGGTTTTAATCAAACCCAAGCTGATCTGAGAAAGCAGTAGCTGTAAACATACAAAATTATTTCACCACAGGGTGTCAGTGCTCTAAACTAGTTACTGTGTCTGCAATACTGCAGTGTAAACGAGACCTGATAAATAAGATCAAAGCAATTTATTTATTTCTATTAAATGTTTTGTTCACAATCCTGTGTCATTTTTCATTGGCAATCAATGCTACGGTTTAAGATTAATTAAATATGTTTTACATAGTTTAATTACTTTAAGGTAGGTACGGGATTCATTCAGCTATTTTAGACTGGAATAAGAACACAACACTCAAGCAAATCCCACTTGTGACCTTGGACCACAAAACCAGTCTTAAGTAGCAGGGGTATATTTAAAGCAATAGCCAAAAATACACTGTATGGGTCAAAATTATCGATTTTTCTTTTATGCCAAAAATCATTAGGATATTAAGTAAACATCATGTTCCATGAAGACATTTTTGTACATTTTCTACTGTAAATACATCAAAACTTAATTTTTGATTAGTAATATGCATTGCTAAACACTTCATTTGGACAATTTAAAAGGTGATTTTCTCAATATTTAGATTTTTTTTTTCTTTTTTTTTTTTTTTTTGCACCCTCAGATTCCAGATTTTCAAATAGTTTTATCTCGGACAAATATTGTCCTGTCCTAACAAACCATACATCAATGATAAGCTTATTTATTCAGCTTTCAGATGATGCATAAATCTCAATTTCGAAAAATTTACCCTTATGACAGGTTTTGTGGTCCAGGGTCACATTTCTCAGGCAAACTCATTTTTAAATGGAAATTCAACAGGTATGAAATATAACCTGTATTTGAAAAACACTTTAGAAGATGTTCACTAGACTTCTTATATATGTATTATTCAGAATGCACACTTGTAAAGAAACATATTTATAGGAATTTTAAGAGGTTCATATAATTCATGTTAATATAATTCATGAGAAAATGATTCATTGTTATAATCAACTGACAGCCTTGAAATGTAGTAATAATCTGTATTCTTGTGCGTTCTCAACGGAATCATTAGCTGCTGTAAGTAAATAACTAGAAGAATAACAGTGCATGATAAAAAAAACATGTAACAAATACCTGTTTAAAATAATTATAGGTGGAAGACACTGGAAGCCTTGTGCAGTGAAGGAAAATATATCCATCCCTGCTCTTTAAAAATTAGGAGGTTTAAACTATATGAACAGGTAGATCCATGCCACATTCGACCGCTCCTGGCACGTTGACGCGTTAGCCATCTTGGAACATTGTGTAGCATCTGGTTGTAAAAACCATAGATATATATATATACCTAGATGCCTCATTAGCGACTGTTTCTATGGGCCTTTATACGTAAGCCGTTCGCCATTTTGCTGCGGTCCACTTGACGTCATTCACCCATAGATCTAGGTAAATCCAGAGCCATTTAGAAAGAGAGTTGCGACACGCTTTGATCTCGCCGCCGCGCGGTCACGTGGTTCATGGAGCTCTCCATAGTTCCAAACAACTCCGCGCTGTCAATGTGTTTGAATGGGTTTAAGCAGGATAGACAACAGTTTTACTATATTTGCAGCAATTTCGAGTAATTATTAACACATAATGTGCATTGATTGTGTATTGATAACTTCTCTGAATACGCTTTACAATCGCATTTATTTCTGGGGAGTGATAAAGAGACATAATTAATATGTCCTCATACTTTTTGGCAGTCAAATGTGATCAAACACCTTAAGTGTAACTTTTATTCAATTAAATAATTGTAATATATATAGTTCAGTTCTATTTAGTTAATATTTTGAGGAGTTTTTTTGTACTAAATAATACAGTATGTGCAATAATGATCCTGACCATTTAAAAGATAACATTTTCTAATATAGTATTTATATTATAGTTAGTGTGATATTTAAGGTAAAATACAGTTGAATGTGTATTTGGACATGATCAAAACACTCTTTTTTTATATGTTTCGATTTAACGATTTAATGTTAAATAAAAAAAAGTAATTTACTCGTGTTATTTTATGATATTCAAATATACAGCATAACTGAATATTATAAAAGGCAAGTAAAAATTGCATTTAACATAATGGAAAAGATGAAAACAGTGTTTAAAAAAACACAAGGCAACCAATTGCATTCAGCATACATTTTTATCGTATTTCTTGAATGCAGTCTTTACTGAAACTTCAACCTCCTACAGTGAGAGAAAGATCGCAGAAAGACTAAAAACGTAAAAATATGACAACTAGTATCTGGTTATGGTCGCTATTGCGGTGTTTTTCTCGTTATCTAACTGCATTTACAGTATAACTGTTTATTTTTTAACGATAAACATTAACTATAACACGCTTCATAAAATACCACTACTGGTCAGTTTTCCGAGAGGTCAACTGATGCGTTAAAATGTTAAAAAATGCAGTAATTTCTTCAATTTACCGGCGACTGTGCTTGAGAAACGCAGAAATGAATGGGCTTCAATGGAGGAGCTATTGGTTGTTTGGAACTATTGGCCGCTCCATGACACGCTTTACTTCCGCATTCCTCAGTTCCTATGGAAGCCTATGGGAGTGTCGTAACTCTGTTTCTCTATGGCTCTGGGTAAATCACCATAGTAATCACTGAATATTCAAAATATCAGTCCTGCACAGCCGTTGGTCTGCGAACCTACAGAATGGTGAATGACGTCAAGTGGACCGCGGCAAAATGGCGGACGCATCTACGCGCTTGGAGCGGTCCAATGGGATATCTATGTATATATATCTATGGTAAAAACCGCGTCGCTTCCATACATTTGAAATAACGAATTTGCGCGGGCGAAAGACGCGCATTTAAACGGCCGCTGAATTTAAATTCCTGAACAAAGTGGATACGCTTTTACAGGTAAAAATGTGTTTTGTTTGTGTTTTTAATATGTATTTACTTAATATTACATGTTTAGTATCCTTTAAATGCCTTGGTAGCAAACTGCTTCGTTTTTATTGTATTGTATTGTGCTGAATTCTACATTTGCAGACACTCAGGGAACTGGTAATATCTATGGTTTAATCAGAAATTGTTTAGAATATGTTCTTGAACTTCTATTGATTGTTATTAGCAGAATTCAACAATACGGTGGCTGCATAAACTATAGAGAGTTTGCATTTACATCACGGTTTGGTCAGTTACATGGATGTGTGGCCATACTTTCCATACTCAGAAGTAAACGCATGGATTACACGGTTAATGTACTACTGAATACGTTGTTCTGCTAATTTATGCTGTCTAAACCATGGAAACTCTATTGAAAAAAAACAACAAAAAAAAAAAAAACAGCATATGCTGGTTAGGTAGGTTTTGATGTTGGTTTATGATGGTCCTTAGCTGGTTCATGCTGGTCCTTTGTTGGTTTATGCTTGTCCTTAGCTGGTCAAGGTAGGTAAACCATAAACCAGCAAAGGACCAGCTTAAACCAGCATCAAAAGCTACCTAACCAGCCTAAGCTGTTTTTTAACAAGGAAAAATGTGTAGAAGCTGCTAAATCATACAGAGAAAGACTTAGTAAGCAGGAAAGGGCACAATATATTTACAAACTAATATTAATAGGTGGTAAAGATACATACGAGCAGTATTAATTAAGATATTAGCCTAATATTTCACTTACCTGACCAGAAATAATAAGAACAAACATGAATGTTGTCAAGATTCTTGCCCTGGAAATCCTGGTTCAGTTTGGCCAACCACAAATGCCTTTTGTTCCTCAGTTTTTTTTGCACTCTTCTCCTTGATTTGCTATAACTTTTGGCAGTCTACAGTACTCCAAATGTTTTTCCCGGTCCGACCAATTAGTACAGCCCAAAGCATGACAATAATTGGACATTTTCAGCAGCAATAATCAGCAAAATATGCAAGTTTTATTCTGTTCAGTGGCATTGTTTATGTTCAGTGTCGCCAATATGGTCGCTTGATGACGCGTTGTGAAAACACTATTGTTTATTATTTTTGAACTGAGCTGCATGTGTTCCATTTCTGAGCATTTTTCCTTGTGTTTTGAATAGAGTGTGCCTTTATCCATTCTCTACAATGCCAGACTCTCATAAGAAGCTTAAGCTGGACTCATTGTCTAAAGATCACATCCTGTTTATTTGTAAAAAGAATTCCCGGATTTGGGCCGGAGTGTGAATTCACAAACAGGCCAATTAAAGGAAGCTATTAATTTAGTTGCATTTGTCAAAGGGCTCAGGCAACAATTAGTACTATTAATGCAATCTTGTCACATGTCGCCATGCCACATGGAATAGCTTCTCACAAGCTGTTCCATGGATCCCTATCAAACCAAATAATTCATTTGGCCCCAGCAGCCCTCACTATGCTAAAATCCCTCTCTTTCTCTTTGACAGAGAACAAGCCTGCGGGGGGAACCATGCTTTCTATGAGGGGACTGTCAATTCTTCTTAGAAGCTCTGTCATGCGCATGTGTGGTTTGCGTAGACGTGTACTAATGCATTTAAGATATTGGCGTATGATTGTCTAAGTAATGTGACACAAGCACTTACGCGTTAGCAAAATGGGGTGTTGTGTTTAGTTCGCCGTGTGTGCTTGATTTGATACATGCGTGCTGGAGGAGAAGAAATCTCTCACTTTGTTGAAATTGCCATGAAGAGGTATTCATGCAAATGAACAAGACTCTGGTTTTGATATGTGCATGGATACACATGTATAACAGAAGTACTCATAATACAATAGACTTTCCATTGATGTATGGTTTGTTAGGATAGGGCAATATTTGTCCGAGATACAACTATTTGAAAATCTGGAATCTGAGGGTGCAAAAAAATCAAAATATTGAAAAAAAGCCTTTAAAGTTGTCCAAATGAAGTTCTTAGCAATGCATATTATTAATCAAAAGTTTCGATATATTTACAGCATGAAATTGACAAAATATCTTCATGGAACATGATCTGTACTTAATATCCTAATGATTTTTGGCATAAAAAAAAATTGGATCTGGACCACAATGATTTTTGTGGTCCAGGGTCACATATTGTTATTTTTATTACTATTATAATCACCTCAAATGCACCTAAAACAAAGAAGGCAATATCAAGACAGTCTGTCATGAAAGGAAAACAGTTTATTCATGTTTGAAATTACACATAACTACCACAAGGAAGACTTTTCAGTCCAGGGTGTAGTCTGGTTAGAAAGAAACACGAAACATCTTTAATACATTAGAACCACTGCCACAAATAAATTTTGTATGACTTTTTTTTATCAGTTTCAGAATCACATACGATACAAAAAAAGAGAAAGAAAGTCAGAACCCTGTCACACAGGGTTTGAAATGTACAATTCTGAATACTGAAACCTCTATGCATTACAGGTTTTCTTTCCTTTTTTTTTTAAATCATGGGTTTTTGTTTATTAATTTTTTATTCTTTTTTGCATGAATTAGTAACAAGATGAGCAACATTCAAAATGTTCTTCAGTATTTACAACAGTTTTACTGTTTGGTGTTAATTTTATGATCGTATTTCCCCCTCCCTGTTCCAGCACAAAATTCCCCTCCACCAGCCACTGTACTCTCCGTACTCTCCGTGTTATTCATATTATTAATATTATGGTTATTTTTTAATTTTTTTTTTTATTTTTAAAAGTCGCAGCAAAGCAACTTAGTTTTCTTAGAAGGTTAAAATATACATTAGATTACATAAAGAGCGAGAGAGAGACAGAGAGAGCAAATTTCTTACAAGATGGAACTGAATCTAACAAAAGTAAAAAAAAATGTATTTAAAAAGACAAAAAAAGATTGACAGAAAGTAAAAGACAAAAACGGTGGTGGTGGTGATTTTGTTGAGAGGTAGTCAGTGAGAGCACTATAAGCTAAAGAAATGTTTTAAATCTATTGGTTTTCTATGAGTTTCAATGAGGTAATAAAGCTGAGTATTTATTTGTGAGATGTATAAATACTCTCAAGCTATGTCATATACAAGAACGTTTTTGAATGAAAAAATTGCCAGAAGAGCGTCCAACAAGATGACCCATGTTTCCTTTTCACATCTTCAACACTTCCTTCATTAATCGTTGTGGACTGAATATCGATTACGTTTTGTGTTTTTAAAAAAAGACATTAATTGCCAGGTATTTCAAAAAATCACCCCCCAAAATGGAGTGGATTGCCTTCCATTGTGGTCTTGTTTAAGTCATTGCTAGGTGTGACATTAATAAAAACTCAAAAAATATCAGCAATGAAGTCCCCAAGCTGCCTTCTGTAGCATTTAGCCCTGTTAAATGCATCGGTTAGCATCATATGAATATACTTTTGTAAGTATCAGTTGTATTCCTGCACTAAAGCTTTGCCGACAGTTGGTTAGAATTATGGAGAGGGGTTATGACCAGTAATAAACTCAAAAGAAGAGGAAAAAACCCTAATAACTCACATACATTTTGAGCTTGTACAGTTCAAATGATAAAAGAAACAAAAACATACTGGTTTAATACGATTGGAGGAGAGATCGTTAGTAAAAACCGCAGTGGACTGATGTTACGGCTAAGAAATGTCCAGCTTCCAAAACACTGTGGAAAAGTACTGTGGATGATTCCGTGACGATGTTTCTGGATTAGCTGTTAGAGTTTATTCTGTATCTCTGATTGGTCAGTCTGTGGTTTTGTAATTCTGTGATTGGTTGTCCACAGCTTGGGAAGGGGCCTTGTCAATGAGGAGATCAGTTCGAGGTATCAGAGTGCACACTACCAGGGCCTTCTGTAGGGGAGATCACAGAGGATGGAGTCGTAGCATCCTGCCATCCCCCATTACCCTGAAAACAAAAAAGGAAAAAGGTAAGTCATTTCACAGTCAAAAAAGAAATACACTTTATATACATACACATTGGTGTGCAAAAGTTTAAAATAATATAATACGATTTTTTAAATGTTTCTTTTTTTTTTTTTGATAGAAGTCTCTTATGCACGTCTTGTGCTTTTGCTCTATATTTTTATGAATCTTGAAAACACTTTTTGCTGTTAAACATTTTCATGGACACTTGATACACTACCATTCAAAAATGTATTATAGTAAGTAAAAAATTATAAATAATACTTATTTTAGCAAGGATGCATTAAATTGATCAAAATGACAGTACAGACATTTATAACGTTACAAAAAAGTATTTAAAAAAGATAGAACGATAGATAGATAGATAGATAGATAGATAGATAGATAGATAGATAGATAGATAGATAGATAGATAGATAGATAGATAGATAGATAGATAGATAGATAGATAGATAGAGATAGATAGATAGATAGATAGATAGAACATTAATAACTAAGCACCAATAATGACTAAGCTTTAAATCAGCATAATTTATAAGAATACATTACATTTTAAATTAAAACAGAAGATAGCTATTTGAAAATGTAATAGTAATACTACTAATACTACTAATAATTTTGTTGTATTATACTGTTATCAAACATAAATAAATAAATGTTGATCATTGACATTTATATTAATCAAAGAATCCTGAAAAATGTAGTATATAAAAAATTAATATTAATATTATTAATATCATTTATAACTGAGCGCCAAAAATAACTAACCTCAAATTAGCATAATTTTCACAGCAATAAATTAAATAAATTAAATTTTAAATAAATATAGAAGAGTTATTTAAAAATGTAATAATAATAATAATAATAATAATAATAATAATAATAATAATACAGTTGTATTATATTATTATCAAACAAACAAATAAAAATTAATTAATTAATTAATAAAAAAAATCAAATAAATGCAGATCAATGAAAGAATCCTGAAAAGATGTATTATGGTTTTAAAAAAAAGCATTAATATTACTAATAACCTTAATAACCCCAATAATAACTACGGTTCAAATCAGCATAATTTATTCATCACAGGAATAAATTAAATTTTAACTTAAAATAGAAGATAGTTATTTGAAAATGTATTAATGATAATAT
This sequence comes from Garra rufa, assembly GCF_049309525.1. Taxonomy (NCBI): domain Eukaryota; kingdom Metazoa; phylum Chordata; class Actinopteri; order Cypriniformes; family Cyprinidae; genus Garra; species Garra rufa. Next base: position 17,809,701 of record NC_133375.1, on the reverse strand, counting down.
TGTATTATATTGTTATCAAATAAAAAAATAAACAATACATAAATATTTCTTTTTTTTTTTTAAATAAATGCTTATCAATGACGTTTATATTAATCAAAGAATCCTGAAAAATGTATTATGGTTTCCCCCAAAAATAACTAAAAACATTAACAACTGATCAACAATAATAATTAAGCTTTAAATCAGCATAATTTCTTAATCACAGGAATAAATGACAATATAAATTAAAATAAAAAAGTTATTTGAATATTTGAAAATGTAATAATAATAATAATAATAATAATACTAACGTGCATTGCATTGTTATCAAATAAATAATTATATATATATATATATATATATATATATATATATATATATATATATATATATATCCCATAAATGTTGTTCAGTTTGTTACGTAAAAGAATATAGATAATTCACAGAAGCATGACAGGGAGCGCGGGTGTTTATTTGTCCGCTTGCATTGAAGTGTGTGTCCTAATCCTGGTGTGTACATGTGAGTGAAGCATGCATACATATGCATACTAATGCATTAAGAAATTAATAAGAGAGAATGTCTCCTCTGATCTACTGTCTGACATGCCGACGGCCATCTTGCCACGCTAAACCCACACTGGCTTCTCCTTCTCTCGGTCCCTGCTTCCCTCGCTCTCAGAAAACAAATTCGCATAAACGTTGTGGCCAATGGGAACGATTGCTGAAATCAATGTCTAATCAGATTTCAGCGGTGGGCCGACAGCTTGTCGCTCCATATTTTGATGTCAGTCAAGGGGAGGGAGGCCGGGGCGGGGAGGTGGGGAGCTGGAAGGATGCTGAGTGGAAGTGACGGTGCAGGCCTTTCCTCCACCCTGCTCGCCTGAGCACTCCCGACTCAATCGCCCGGCTATCATTAGAGACTAGCTTTAGCTGGATATCTTCCCTCCAAAACAGTTCAATCCCCCACCTAAATCTACCCCTAATTCTCTATATCACCACTACAAATGGTTAAGCCATCAGTCCCAACTGGTAGGTTGTGACAGGACTGCAGAAAAAATACCAAATTATTTTTTTTTTGTGACTATTTAAAAATATATGGACTGTCTGCAGTATTTAATTTGGAGTTATTTTGTAGAAGTTTGTCAAATTAAGAAGATGCCAACCTGAGGAAATGCCATCATTCTCAAAAACACAAACAAAACTATACAAGGTAAAGGAAAGTATCGGACTACATCAAATACTGCTGAGCTTGTAATAAAGATAAATATGGTGAATCACTTGCTTAATAAAAAGTAAAATACTGTATATTAAATTATTAAAAAATAAATAAATATGGTGAATCATTCCTTAATTGCTTAATTTATATCTAAATAAATAAATATAAAACAATATACAGTTGTATAAACACACACTGTCCTAACACCACTGTTTTATTTACCAAATATACATTAATAAAAATAATATATGGCGAATCACTGGCTTAATAAGAAGTAAAGTACTGTATATGAAATTATTTTAAAAAAGAAATAAATATGGTGAATCATTGCTTAACATATTAAATTCTAATAATACTAATAAACAGTCAATTATTGGCTAAATATACAATAAATATCTAAATAAATAAATACATAAATTTAAAACAATAATAAAAAATATACAGTTGTATTTTTTTATTATTGTATATTGTATATATTGTATATTGTAACACACACTGTCCTAATACCACAGTTTTATCCACCTAATATATAATAATAATAATAATAACAATGAAGATGGTGAATCATTGGCTTTATAAATAACATTTACAAATAATTATACAAAAAGTAAACATGGTGAATCATTGTCTTAAAAACAGTAATATAATAAACATGGTAAATAATTGCCTTAAATAAATAAGTAAATAATAATAGTAATAATAATAAACATGGTAAATCATTGGCTTAAATAAATAAGTAAATAATAATAATAATAATAAAAAATAATAATGAAGATGGTGAATCATTGGCTTCACAAATAAATAACAAAATTATACAAATAATTATACAAATAGTAAACATGGTGAATCACTGTCTTAAATAAATATGTAAATAATAATAATAACAATTTAATTTAATGACATTTAAGTTAACATTTTTGGTATGGTATACATTTGAAGGAATTGTCACTTCATGTGAAATCTGCATCTTGAAGCAAAACTAGTTGAGAACTACTGCCGTATGCTGATTTGCTAATGAGGTGTTTGGTTATCAAAACAATCTGTCTGTGTTTCTATATAAAACTCATAGGGAGATGTTTGTGTTTGTGCCTGTGCGTATGTGTGTCTGTGTGTCTCTCTGTGTGTGTGTACAAGGACTGTTCAGTGGCGGAATTAGGATTTTGCTGATTTAGAGTTCCTGGAACAGGTCAATAAATAGATTGTGCTAGTCTCCTCCAGCCACAATGTCTGGACTGATGCTGAAACGCGAGCGTTATGAGGAAGTCTGCTGTACCCCGATGACATGGATCACTCGCATTCAGCCTGACACACACGCACACAAACACACACACACTTGTTGTAATGATAGAGTGAGTTCTGACTTGAGCAGTGGACCAGAGTGAGAGAGTGTGAAAGTGTGGCGTTTGAGCCTGCGAGAGGCTGACACTTCATCTGCACAGCTACAGGCCACAGAGGCCTCCAAACACACACACACACACACACACACACACACACACACACACACACACACACACACACACACACACACACACACACACACACACACACACACACACACACACACACACAGCCATCTCAGCATTAGCCACAGATACACTGCCACATTTGGGCCCCACTGCTGTGAAAAATCGGGCATACGTTTTGACTTATGACATTTATCGTTGTGTGCTTTGCTAGAGTTAATTCATGCAAATGGAGCTCTAACAGTCATCAGAAAGTACACAAATGACAGCTCTGCTCTATTAATTACCTCACTGCAAATTATTCCTCCATCTGATTGCATCTGTTTCTCAATAGAAAGTGATTTGTTTTGCTTTTGGAAAGCTCGTTTGTCTTTTCGGATAATGTACAAGGACCATTTGGACCGATAAATAAGATGTTTCGTATCAGGAATATGTAATAATCTTTAAAACACATTTTACTGGCTCATTTAATAATATTACAAATCCAGAAAATGCTCAATTGTCTTTCCTAAACTATAAATTAATGTTCCTATTTTATCACCTCAGCAGCCACCGAGTCTTTTTTTTTTTTTAGATTAATGTTAAGGCTAACACATCTAAGTTTTATAAACAATTCCCTGACAAGCAAAGTAACAGATATAACATCTAAACCTGTGTTTAGCTCAAGGAAGATATATGTCTGTATTTCTCTCACCCCCTTTCTCTCTCTCTCATCAAATAAATGAGTCTTTACTCTGATGGTTTCAGATTACGCAGTGTATGGTTGGAAAAAAAACATCATATCAAACCTCATCAAGGAAGATAAAATTCATGCCTGCAGACGGCTGCAGGCAATCATACTTTCATATTTCATCATGTTGATAAGGATATTGCAAATTCTTTGAAGCATTGCAAAACAGGCAAACAGAGGCAAGACGTGCTAGTAAAAGCCTTTTCATCTTACCACGTTATAGGTTACTGTAATAGGAACTGTTTACACAGGCAACAAACTGATTTAATATATTTCTGAATCTCATTTTCCTTACACCACTCCCAAAGACTTGGGCTGCTTGAGCTTTTACTGAGCAAAGCATTTATTCCCGCTTAAAAAAATTGTCATATCTTCCGCTTTATGCATATTATGGAATAGATACTCTTGTCATCCTCTGAATCATCACTCTGTTTGTCGTGGAGTTTGGATTTATGGTGGTTTCTTGCTGTCTGACTCAGGTCCTTCTGATTTATGTTGTAATAACTGTATTTGCACTTTACAGATTTCCACAACATCATTTCTTAGTAAATGCCAACCTAAAAAGTTGGTGTTTATGTGCCTATGACATATACTTTTGTTAAATACAGCAAATTCTTAACAACAAATAAATACTTTTATTCAACAAGGATGCATTAAATTGATCAAAAGTGTAAGAACGTTGTAAAAAGTTTGTTCTTTTGAATTCTACATTCTTTAAAGAATCCTAAAAAAGTATCATGGTTTCAATAGAGCTGCAAAGCGATTAGTCGCGATTAATCAATTAAAAAAAAGTTTGTTTGTATACTACATGCATGTGTACTGTGTATATTTATTATGTATATATAAATACACACACACATATACACTGCTGCTCAAAAGTTTGGGATCAGTATGATTTTTAATGGTTGTTAAAGATGTTTTTCTTATGCTCATCACTGCTGCATTTATTTGATCAAAAATACAGAGAAAAATTTTATGTTGTAAAATATTATTTTAATTTTTAGCATGTTTACTCCAGTCTTTAGTGTTAGATGATCTTTCAGAAATCATTGCAATATGCTGATTTATTATCAATGTTGAAAACATTGCTGCTTAATACTTTGTTGGAACTTGTGAACAGCATTTATTTAAAATAGACATCTTTTGTAATAATATAAACTACGATCTAAAAGTTTGGGGTCAGTAAATTTTTATTCCTTCTTTTTTTGAAAAAAATAAAATAAAATAATAATAATAATAAATAAACAAATCAATAAATTATTCACAAAGGATGTGTTAAATTTATAAAAAGTGATAGCCAATACTTATATTGTTAGAAAATATTTATATTTTGAATAAATGCTGTTCTATTATTTTTGAATACAAATAAGCAGCACAACTGATTTTAACATTAATAATAAAAGTAATTAATCAGCATATTAGAATGATTTTTGAAGAATCATGTGACACTGAAAACTGAAGTAATGGCTGATAAAAAAATCATCTTTGCATCAAAGGAATAAATTATATTTTAAAATATATTAATATAGCACGTCTCAGGTTACGTATGTAACCATAGTTCCCTTTCGGAAGGGAAACACCATTATTTTAAGCTGTAATAATATTTCACAATATAAATTTTTTTGTCTGTATTTTTGATCAAGTAAATGCAGCCTTGATGAGCATATAAGCATTTTTTTTTTTAAATGGTACTGATCCCGAAATTTTGAGCGGCAGTGTATTTATATAATTTAAAATTATTTGTATGTATCGTATGTAGTTGTATATAATTTATATTATATATAAATATTTTAAATATAAATAACATATTTTTTCTTAATACAGTATTACAGGTTTAAGTATCACTGATAAGGTAAGAATGGTTTCTTAAGCATCAAATCAACACACCTTCTGAAAGGTGACACTGGAGTAAAGACTGCTGAAAATTCAACACTGCCATCAGAGGAATTAATTCTATTTCAAAATATATTTAATTAGAAATCAATTATTTTAAGTTATAATAACATTTCACATTATTACAATTTTTCATCAAGTAAATGTAGCCTTGCTGAGCATAAGAGACTTCTTTCAAAACATTAAAACTTTTTGAATGGTAGTGTATGACAATTTTCATTCAAAAAAGCTGGAGTTACAGATAATTAATTCTGTGGCACTTCAGTCATGGCTGACTGAGACTGTACTTACATTCAAGCCATGTGGACTATACATGGGATTCCCCCCCAGGGCATCATTGTATCCTGCCGTCTGACTGATAACATGGCGCAGGGTATCCACCTGCAGAGGACACAACAGGAAGTCAAGCTTGTCAACATTCTGCGTTACAGAAACACATGCAAACATCAACACAGTGATGTATGGTGACAACAGACAAAGGCAATGGTGTTTAAACAAAAAAATTGATGGCTTTGCGGTTTACTAAATGGAATATGCAGCTGAATGAAGTTAGGAATACATATGTGGTTTAATGCAACATTTAGGACAACATATGCTTTTCCCCTCTCTATTGCTTTCTGGCACCGATTACTCTATTTCCTGGCTTGAAACACAAAAACACAGAAAGGAGGAATGGAATAATTCTGACTCTGACTTTACTACATAACACAATAATATTCACACATGACAACAGTTGGAGGAGAATAAGGTATGCAACAACAGAGCATGAGCAGATATTAAAAATCTGAGAAATGTTCAGTACACATTAACTCTTTGTCTCTCTCCTTCAAATGGTGTCTTTTAACATGAGGATGAAATGAGCTTATGTGAACACTGAAAAATGGGATAAAAGGGGACAGAAAAGGATATAGAGGTTTGGAGGAAAGAACAGTACCATACAACCAATACCAACCCAAGAGCTCAAGTCAGAGCCAAATGCATTCACAACATCAACTACAAAATGGGGTCTGCTCCAGGATCAATATACTAACATAATGCTGTAAATAATGAGTCTCTAGTCAGACGGGCCTCTTATGGGCTGTGATATGGTAATTTGGTTGGGGGTCCAGACTGGAAATGTGAAGGATCCATCCATGTCCAGACTAGAGTCATCATTAATCTTCCATGACTATAATGAAACTAATTGTTGAGGGGGCGATCAAATCTGTATCACTGTCTCTATATGTTGAGGGGGAGGGAGTTGAGTTTTTAATGTGGATGGTAGGCTAGCTGACAGGTCTGCTCTGGTTCACAGCCCCAGTTCCTGTGCGTAGCGCCTACCTGTGACTGCACATTGGCTCCGACTTGTGCCCCTTGGTAAGAATCCCCATTCAGATTCTGCATGCTCATGAACATGTCCCCCGAGTTTGGGAGGTTAAAAGAACCTGACGAACCTAGAAAGGAAAGATGTAAGGAGCTGAATAACGAGAGGATGAGAAAGAGAAAGAGAGGCTATCACAGACTCACACATACACGCAATGTGTATGAGGACATACGCGCACCACACGCCACGCTAGGAAGTGATGTTCGGATAGCAAGCAACAAAAAGAGAGCAAAAGAAACAACAAAGAAATGAAAGGATAGGGATGGGGATGATGGCTAGGTTGCATTACATCTCTAAAAGGGCACGTCGGGGTCACCAAAAATGCCAAAAAAAAGGGAGGGAAATCACAAAAAAGGACAAAGATGGTGTATGGAGTTGGAAGTCTACGTTTTCCACAGGGTTTCACACCTATTCCTACTCTAGTGGACTAGTTGATAAAGGGAATTATATGCCAATGACAAGAAGGACAATAAGAAGCTTATGGAAAAGGCCAGTACCAGTGAACATGTTGGTTAATAGAGTGTTTTTGTTCTCTGCAGAGTCCAGCTGAAATTCTTCATCTTTCATCTGGAATCCTGGGTGCAAGAAAAAGGGGACCCCTTAAAAATTGCTTACCCACAACTCCTCAGGGTCTAAGCCATGTCTTTATCACAGTCAAATCTTCTGCTTATTATGTCTGAAGAGCAACAATTTAAGGTAGACACTGTATCATTCTGCTAATCAAATATTCATTATTATTTCATACTACACATTTCTTCAAGAGTGTAACATGCTCCAAGCAAGAGATTTCCATCAATTCACAGTGGGGGTAACACTGTCGCATATTTACAGATAGAAAGGGAGGACAGTGGGTGAGGATTATCTCTTTTACCCCCACCTACACCCTCCCACCCCTCAAAACTACAAACATATTCAGCATGTGCAACCTGCTCACACAGTTTCTGCTTGACTTTGCTCGTCTCGTTCAGCATGTATAGTCTCAGAGGCAGGAGAGTGAGGCTCATCCCCCAGGCTGGGACCTCTCACTGTCACAGCAGCCAACCGGCATGCCAGTGGGAGCAGAGGTTCAGAAGGGACCAAACTGGGATAGGGAATGGCTGGTTGGTTTTTGGGGGCTCGTCCGGGATCAGTGCAAGCTTACCGGAGTTGGGTGTGGTGGGTGAGTTGGTCTGACTATTCTGGACGGCGGCAGCTGCTGCGTGCGCGGCAGTCACGGCTGTCTTAGCGGCATACAGGTTGGCCTCCTCTTGGAACTTGCCGATGTTTTTTTTGTAGCGGATCCTCTTGTTGCCGAACCAGTTGGATACCTGAGGGAGAGACGGAAAGAAAAGGAAAGAGGGGAAAAAAAGAGGAGGGGGCGTCAGACGTCAATGCAGACGAGGCACTGTGCACTGAGCAGAGTGATTGTTTCAAGATGTCATGTTTGGGTCCATCAAGTCCACAGTCCCCAGCCTCCCACAGTAATATCCGCTGGGCATGCAGACTAATTAAGCGATTATCAGACAGGGCTTGTGCGTTATTGCGGATGGAGGCGTGACATGCTCTCTGTTTGTCTCTAGACAAAACCAACACACAAGGGGCTGCTCGTCTTGTGGCAAAATTTGGATCAGTGTTGTTCTTACGGGATCAGGTAGCTGGTGCCAAACGTGAAGGTGGTATATTTCCTTGTAAGGCTTGCTGAAAAGTGTTTGTTCTGGTCCCTGGCCCCGTTTAATAAATGAACACATTCTCAATAATAGCTTTAACATGGTACTTTCTTTTGTTTTTACTTTCAGTACCTTTCTTTAAGGTTACTTGGATCCATTCGGTCCCCTCGATTTTAAAGGCAAGGCTTTTATGCATCTTAATAACACTAATGTTCTTTTCTTTTGCATAAAACCACTTTTGTGCTCCTGCCTTAAGACAAATAATAGACATAATAATAACCACAACTCAGATAGCAAACCTAAAAGCAGCCGCACCGCCTCAACGCAATACATTAATAATTACAATAATGCTAATTTTACTAAAAACAACAGCCAGGAAACAATAAGATCTGGGTCACATGGGGGGTGGTAGATGTGCAAATGCTAGCACTGCATAATTGTGGAATAATAAAGAGATTAAGGGTTGTTTCTTAATAGCCCTATAAATTACGGTGGCCTGTCGCCGTGGCGATCTCTCCTGCCGTATTCCGGCTCTGGCTGGACTGGAGGACCAGAGAGCCTCAGCCCCTTAATGATGCTTTATTTAATTTCCACCTCTCTGCTTCCATTTTAATATCTCCAGCAGCCCGAGCCACACTACGCTACAGCGGCTGAATTTACATGACATCAGATCATTTCTACCCCCACCATGCCTCTGCGCTTCTAAATCTTTAATATCTAGGCAATTAAAATTAATGACCATTCGGCTGAAGCCACCACCGTTGGCAGGCTTTTGCCTTAACATCAATTGTTTGATGGGTTTACCTAGAGGTTAAACTAACAAGCAAGGTTTAATTGGAAGCAATGAAAGCACTAGCCGTCATCCTTTTTACTTAACCTGCTTATGAAGCAGTTTAAGGCCATGGAAAAGAGGCACACAGAGTCTCCAAGCTAACCTACCTCTAAAGATTAAATACCTCAAACTTAGCTGTTCCTAACCCTAACCTTTTATATTTGAATAAAACAAAATCATGTTTACAGCATATAACTCATTGAGTATATGTTAAAGATGATGAAAATAGGAAATCTTTGTATTCATATTGGTGTCAATATTAAGGTTTAAAAACTAATCTTTAGTCTTTGGGGTCTACAGAGCCACATTCTGTGATATAGTTTCCTGTTTTATGATTTAGCTTTTATGTGACAACAAAATGACTTCCTGCATGTTGGCTATAAGTTGACAAATATTTTTAAATACTAACTTCACATATCTGGGTTTCATATTTATGTGAGAACAGACTAGAGATCCAGTAAACCTCTATGTCTGGAACCCAATACCTGGTTTGTTTGCTTTAAACCAATGGAGAGGAAAGCCTGTGTGGGTGTAGTAAATAATTCACCACTACTCCCTTCCCAAGCTTGGGTCAATACGCCGCTAGTGTCACTGAAATGGGATGGATGATCTTACCCAGGTCTCAATACCTCCCGATTTATACTGCTTCTCTTGCTGAGAGTGGAGCTTAAATGGAGACTCAGACTTCTGGCTTCATCACACACACACACACACACGCACACACACACACACGCACGCACACACACGCACACACACACACACACACACACACACACACACACACACACACTCCCTGTCATGGGCGGTTGCAGTGGTCAGGACTGCTGATATTATCAATAATGAAGCGGTCTGCATTAATAGTTAACACATTAACCTGAGGCAGAGCTCTGCTACATATATAATGAGCTGAAATATTGATAAGTGTCGCTCGTTTGAACCGCAGGAAGATCGAAGCGGAAGAACCGCACTTAATTGGGTGATGGGCACCACACTTTGTGCCCACTCATTTGCAGGGTGCACAATATCCCCTCTAGACTCAGTACTTAAAATCATAGTGGTTATGAAAACTCTCTCTTTAAAAAAAAGCATCATGTGACCTTGTGTGCCTCATTTAGAAGACAGAGAATCACACATGCACAGAGATTGTGCCCAGATAATGAGGTTGATTCTGTGCACTGAGGGAAGTGGTGCCTGATAAAGGCGACTAAATTTCATCAACAATACCATTAACACCACACATCACTTCATATCAGTGCATGTCTTAGATACAGGAAAAATGGCAAAACAGGCCACCTCTGGGATGTGCTACAATTTGCAAAACTGTATCTATTTTTGAACCCCACTGCAACCAATTCCCTGATAAATTTAAGAGCAAAATATTTCACCATACAGTTAATTCAATAAAAGATATTTCCAAATTTTTTCCTTAACATATACAGAACACACTGATTAAATAAAATGTGGGGTAAATATCTATCACAGGCATGTCAAAATGTGTAATGACAAGACATAACACAATCAAAAGGGACACATACTTTTAGCAGTTGGACAATCGAGTGAAACTTCTCTAGGGAAGAGTGGAGGGGTGTATATGTATATATTACAGAAAAGGTCTTACAACAAAAAAATACTATCTGATACTTGGTTTGATTACTGAGCACTCCAAAAATAATCCCATTCAGCACTTGCTTAAGTGTGCAGATTTGTTTTTACTAAGTGCAGGAAAGGTAGACTTTTGGGGAACAAAGTGCTGAGTATGTCTTAACATGTTCTAAGTTATAAGTGAACACACATAAAGGGTGACAGAATAAAGGAAAAGCAACAAAGAAAAACAAATGGCACAAGAAAAGTGGAGCAGGAGAAGTCATGACATACCTGTGCCACTGTGATGGTGGTTCCCACCCCCTGAAGGCAAAAAAGAATGGCTTTTACAGGATCTGACTCTGAACAACCCTCCATAAGCCCCTCCCCACAGATAAAAAACATTTATTACATCACAGAGTATGCAAATATGCTCTAAGACCAATAGGTTAACAGTACACATTTTCCTTGACCACCTCTGTGACACTAAGAAAAAAACAGAAAAGAGTTTTGTCTGTGGGGAGATGGGTGTGGGTGGGTACTCTTGCCTTCAGGTGGATTCTGAATTTAGTTATTAGAGTGGGAAAACACTGCAGTACTTTTAAATTCTGACTAAAATAAAGTCCCTCTTCTTTCTCTCCGACACACATACACTCACATGCGCGCACACATTTACTCTAAAACACAATGACTGACACAGATCACCACAAACTGTGGCATCCATCCACAACAGGGTACACTCTGTGTCTTCAGGCCCTGCTTGAGACTCAGCTCAGTGGAAGTATCAGACTGATGTGTTAGAGCAAACAGGTATGCATTCTAGACAGTGACGAGAGGAAAGAAGAGGACAATGAGAGAGAGTGCACTGGTGTGATCGAGCTTGGCCCTGTCCCAAATGGTACCAGCCTTCGCAATCCTATACTTTGCTACACTGACTACTAAGTAACACCCGAGAATGCACAGCAGCTTCAAATATGCTGCTTGGAAAGGTTAGGACACCTAGAATGACAAGCTGGACACAATATGAAGATCATGAGACCATAGGTCCACATTAAGTGCACCATTTGAGACAGGGCTTTTTTTGACCTAGCATAGCCAATTAGCCACCGTTAGCCTAGATTATGGTACTACCCTACTGGAAAAAAGATGGTTTTATGGTCTGTCAGGCTGGTCTGTTGACTGGGTTTAGAGCAGAGGTGCCCAAACTCGGTCCTGGAGGGCCGGTGTCCTGCAGAGTGTAGGTCCTTCCCCCATTAGACACACCTGAACCAGCTAATCAAGCTCTTACTAGGCATACTAGAAACTTTCTGGCAGGTATTTTGAGGCAAGTTGGAGCTAAACTCTGCAGGACACTGGCCCTCTAGGACCGTTTGGGTACCCCTGGTTAGAGCGTTCTTGGGCACTTTGATCAGGCTAGGACACCAACTGGCCAACCATCTAAACCAGCTAGACCAGGGGTCTTCAGCTCTGTGCCTAGTGACCCTTGTCCTGCAGAGTTTAGCTTCAACCTGAACCACCTAATAAAGGTCTTAAGGATCACCTGAAAATTTAAGGCAGGTGTGTTGGAGCAGGTTGGAACTAAACTCTAAAGGACAATGTGCTTCCAGGAGCAGGGTTGAAGATCCCCAAGTTGAGAACTATCTTAAATCAACTAAGACCAGTTTAAATGGGACAGAGTAGGGATGGAATTGGATTTACCCAATTAAACCCTGGGCATGGGGAATTTAAGTCTTCAGACTTTGACCTGTTGTTAGTCATTTTTTCCAGACTATCCAACAAACGGTGCATGTGCTACATGGATGGGTGGTGTGGTCTCACCTGGGATACTGTTATGCTGCACTTCTTAGCCAGCTCCTCTTTGGCCTCTTCGCTGGGGTAAGGGTTACTAAGATGCGAGTAAAAATACTCATTCAGGATTTCAGTCGCCTGCTTGCTGAAGTTCCGCCGTTTCCGTCTGCCGTCGGACAAGTGGGGGGGAAAACAAGAGGAGGAAGGCAATTAGAGAAACTCAAATAAAACCATGTGTGATGGCCAAACTCATAATGAAGCTGCTGGCAGGAAATGAAGTCGGGAAGGCTATTATCAGAATACATATGTAGACACACAAATGGACGATATTACGTTATCGGTTGAGCTCTAAGCGAAGCGTGAAATGTTCAGTGTTTTGAGCAGCGAGCTTTCCCTCTCTCTTTCTCCCTCTATCGCGCTTTCTTTCACTCTGATGGGGGCGTTTAGAGGTGCTCAAGCATTCCCAGTCAGAGCTGTATCTTGGGACATTAGGGAAATCAGGCCATGGCCAGCTGAACACTGTTCCTCAAGTACTGGGGCAGGGCCTGATGGAGTTGCACTTACCGCCACTCACTGCGGCCCACCCCGCCACGGTTAAGCGCTGGCTTCTTTCTCTCGCCTTGTTTAATGCCTTTCACACGAGTGGCCGGCCAAACGATTGTGCTTCCGCTTCACTTGAGAGTTCTCCTCGAGACCTCATCCGCTCTTTTCTCATGTTCGCTGCATCATTTCTCTCCCCTCTACGCCTCTCCAGATCTCCTCTACCAACTGTTTGTGATTACAGTAATCTGGACCACCTGCTGATGACCTCCTACCCACCAAACGCAAATGACTTCATTTCCACTCTATAAAACTCTTAACTGCTTTCAGGTGCTTAGTATGACTGCGTTCAGTGGATGGCCGCTAGGCTCTAAAACCATAGTCTTGGCAAGACCACATCTTAACCGCTAATGGTTGAATAATAACGGATGCGTTATTGTGGTCGGCTGATAACAGGTGCCATACCATCAGTGCCTGTTCCCAAACCCTGACTGTGTATGTTATAGGTCAAATTAACTCGAAAAAGTAACAACATGGCAGATCTATGTGAACAACTTGAACACGAGTGAAATCTGTTTGGATAACTTTATCGCCTTTACTTGAAACATTGGATTGAGCGGATTCTTATTGATATAACTTGATTCGTAAATGGTAAACGTGACCACACTTTTTGAGGCCATTATATTTGATGGCTAGCTTGAAATCATATTCTCTAATCCAGGGGTTCTCAACTCTGGCCCTTGAGGTCCACTTTTCTGCAGAGTTTAGCTTCAACTCTAATCAAATACAAATGAACAAGCTAATAAAGGTCTTCAAGATCACTAGAAAGTTACTGGTAGGTGAGTTTGATCAAGGTTAGAGCTAAACTCTGCAAGAATATGGACCTCGAGGGCCAGAGTTGAGAAACCCTGCTCTAAGCATTACTTTCTTGCATATCGCAGAAGATTAATTATTTCAAATACAACTGATATAACTCATTTGAAAATACACATATTATGATTTAGACAGATCTGACACTGATACCAACCTGGCATCAAGGAAGCGGGACCTCAAGATCATGACGGCTTCACAGGTGCTCTGTTTAAGCTGCATTTGGATGGAGCTGAATTTGCGATGGATGATGCTGACCATGCGCTCAATCTCTTTGGGCGAGATGGGCCGTGTGCGAGACTGCTCCCTCAACAGATTCATGACGTGGGTAGTGAACTCGTTACATGCCTGTGGAGAAAGACAATTTTGAGCTTTTATTCTGAATGAGGGTGTAGGTGTAAAAATGCATTACGCAAAACTAAATTACTCTGAAGCCTGCTGCTGAGACTCAACAGCTCTACTAATAAATAATTTCTGAATATACAATTCCGGCATCACATCCTCACTTAAACTTCAAAAACATCCTAGAGATTGACCCTCTTTTTAAAATCGTTATATACTCTCAGCACAGTGACAGAAATGCTCTTTGACGTTATTCCACAGAAGAAGCACATCAGTTCAACTGCATTTGTTTGAAGCTCTCTGGAGCAGCAATCAGCAATTTTTGAAGCAAGTTCAAAGCTGCCGCTCTTGAAAGCACAGGAAAAACACCATCCATACTGTTTGTAGTGCTGTGGAGGACTTGAACGGCTTAATAGGTGAAGTCATCTATGAATGCAAATGCCGATTTGCAATTTGGCACCTGCCCAGCGCCCATAGAATTTAAACAGCTTTTCGTTAAAGCAGTGGTTCATACATGATTAATTAGAATAACTAATTTAGGTAGTGCACACTTTAGCTCATTACTCGGAGTAAAATTTGTTAAGTATTTACATTTAGATAATTAAAAGTGGGAACACCCTTAAGAAAGATGCATTTACTCTGGGTGAAAGGGTTGAGCACCTTTTCCACACGCTCTCTTTTTAAACGCTTGCAAGTTAATCAGACTAATTTAGGCCATTGACTGGCTAAGCCATCAGCTAAACAACTTCCATATCATATTAAAAGGATTGTTATTTACAAATAAATGTGTTCTCCTGACCATTCTTTATTGTTTATGGTGTACAGTATAAACAGTAGGGGGGGGGGGGAGGTTGGGGTCAATGACAAACAAGAGGTAAAACCTTGTAAAATGTAGTGTAAAGCAAAGGTTATGTACATGTTTTCGAGTTTGGATTTAAAACAAAAGTGTACTTAGATTTTTCAAGGCATCTCCTCAAAACACCAAGCACTATACCGTACATGAAAAAAATAATGATTGAAAGGCCCTCGTTCAACTCGTCCTTGATTATGAGGAAAATAACTAAAGCGCT
Source organism: Garra rufa (assembly GCF_049309525.1). NCBI lineage: Eukaryota > Metazoa > Chordata > Actinopteri > Cypriniformes > Cyprinidae > Garra > Garra rufa. The sequence continues at coordinate 17,794,388 of NC_133375.1, read as the reverse complement.
GAATCAAAAATTAATGTCAGCTCCATTAAAGAATCAATATATGACCTCAATGAAGCAGCCAGTCCTGCATAGCGACACTCTCAAATGCACTATGCAATCAGAGGCTGCTCTTCACACTGTAACTAAAAGCGTCTGCTCAATATTTATAAGAGGATGTCTAGACTACCGCTGTTCAGAGGTCAGGTAAGTTGAAGATGTCCTAATGCCTGAATACCACCATAAATCACATCCGCTCCTAGTCGTAATCATGATAGACAGGACTGTAAAACGCAAAATGCTTGCTCAGGTTTAGACCTCTGACACCTTCAGTTCAGATGAAGGCCTCCAGGTCTCCCTTTAAACCTGTCATGAAGCTTCAGTGAAAAACATCTACTTAGACAGAACAGCAAGCTGGGATTATTCACACTCATAGGATCAATGCAAATTTGTGAATGCAGATACAAAGTTCTGTTTAGTATTCTTGGCTCTGTACCGTACAATCTGGTTGGGCTTTGTAACATAACTAGATATGCATTTTCAGTGCTTACAAGTCTGGAAAAGGATTTGATTCTAAAATACATAAATGAAGTGCTATATAATATGCTTTTGCCATTAAAAATCAACCTGAGTGTTGTCAGAATCAACATAAACACATATGTAAAGGCCACAAGGAAAGGTCACAATTTACTATACAAAATCTGCAGTAACACCATTGGTCATTGGATTTTTGATTTTGACTCATTTTACTTTTCGGAGCAAAAATATTGACTATCACACATTTTTACTTTGATTTAAAAAACAAACCCACTGAAATGTCATTCAGTGTAACAATAGTTTGTATACAAAAAAAATCGGTAACACTTTATGATAAGGTTCATTAGTTAAAATTAGTTAACATGAACTAAGAATAAACAATACTTCTTTATTAATCTTAGTTATTGTTAATTTCAAAATCACAAGTTGGGTTTGTTAACATTAGTTAATGCACTGTGAACTAACATGAACAAACAATAAGTAACTGTATTTTTATTAACATTATAAGATTATTAAATAGTGCAATAAATGTATTGTTTATTGTTCTTTCATATTAGTTAATACATTAACTAATGTTAACAAATGACACCCTATTGTAAAGTGTTACCAAAAATCATGCCAGGCATGTTTAGACCAAAAATCATTAGATGACTAATTAATTGTAAATTAAATCTTTGTGATTTAACTGAGAATTAAGGGGGAAAGTCACGTGATGTGAGAGTAGGCAATGCCTCCATTGCGATATGATTGGATATGACTAGTTATGATCGGCTATGACTGGTTCATGCGGTAAATCCCGCCTCTTGTGTTTGTGCACTCTCTGTATTCGCAAATTGGTCTGAGTGAGCAATATAATGGCGTTAATTGTAATATACTTGTATATCATCACTTTGCCAAGTCAAAATCAAACTTTAAAAGGCCTAAAAACATAATCTGTGTTTTTTTTAGTAAGGAATTAGCTTGTTCAAATGAAAGATACAAAAGGTACATCTCTGACCAGTGTTTACTGAGCTCTGATGACCGATAATCCAAAAATAAGTTTATTATGAAAAAGAACAGCTGAACATCAGTTTATAAAATAAAATCAATACTATCAAATCACTTTATGCTAATTTGTTCAAAAAATCCCCTTTGCAAATTACATTACCTTCATTATAGTTTTAGTTTTTTATTCTAAAGTTTGGATAGAGCTTGTTTGGCCTAAACTAAGAAGAAATCCTAGATGAATTTCAGTACAACTTTTGTCACAAGCTGCCAAGTTCTTCCTGTACTGTAGTGTTTACTGTCATTCACCTGTTCATATTTCTCCAGCTCGGTATGGTAGATCTGTCTGATCTGTGAGAGTTTGGCCCTGTAGTCAGAGTGCTCGATGGAGTTGTCAGTGGGACTGCCGGCTGCTGCTGCTGCCGCTGCCGCCGCCGCCGATCCACCGCCCTTCTCCGGTCCTGACACGCCCTCTGCCAGAAGCATGTTGTCAAGACGCATCAGCTGTGGATCGGGAGGGTCCTCCTCCTGAGCCCCGCGGATACTTAGACCTGAGAAACAACAAGAACCGATCGGTCAGTGACATAAGCAGACTTTATATATTCTCAAACAGTTTGGAATCAATTTATCGTACTAAGATGTATGACTCTTTTCAAGTGAAGAATGTTTTAAAGTCAGTTAAAGTCACTTGGGCCCAAAGAAAAACCAGACATAATGCAACACGTTTCCAGCAACAAGTTCTTGGTGTTTTGGGGAAAAAACAAAAACGTATACTGCCTGGCTTGGGCCCGTCATGAGCCGTGAATGATGAAAGAGTGAATTAATTATTGACGAATGATTGAATTTCATATAGGCGTTAATCATAGGCGCACTATCACACGGGTAGTGAGCTCTGCAATCAAGCCTCTTGTCTGGCAGCAAATACCACTATCTGTCACAACAGGCGAAAATAACTCCAGATTGTATTAGAGTAAAAATACGTCGTCCACTCCGGCCCATCGCTATGCTTGAGTTAAAGTGAGACGGATCAGGGCGCTGGGGGTATTGAGAGAGTGCTGAAAAGGCCCGTAGGTACGAATTTGTTTTTCCTCTGTTTTGCAGTGCTGCCTTCTTGAATTTTCACAGCACACTGCACACACGGTGTGTGTACTCACAGCCATACATGACAGGGACACTCACCGACTGACACACACTCAACAGCGTGATGGCACCTCTCCATGCTGAGGCGACACTAAACAGAAAGGCGCGTGAGTACACGTGTCTGAACGTGCTCGCCTGCTGTTCCGAAATCATGAGTACGGCGTAATAATGAGCAGAAAGTGTTCTCACAAGTGCCGTTATGTTTTGTTGTTAACAAACTGTTTTATTATACAACCCGGTTCTGCTCTCTGCAGAGGCAAGGCTGCTTGAAATGTATGTAAATTTGCATAGCAATCGATATGAGGGTGAAAGATAGCTCATTGTGTTTGCCTGATATTCATAATGAACCTTGGAGCAGTAAAGAGCCATTAAGATTGATTACAAACTTCCTCATCATGCTTGCCTCTCTCTCCTTCTCTCTCTCTTTCCGTGTTTGCATAATGAATTCCATTCATACAGGAGAATAATGAAGCAGAAAAAGTTCTTTTTGTAAAAGATTTTAATCAAATGTTTTAATCTTAAGATGTATTTGTAACGGTGCCTCTCTAAGACGTCTGCGGCCTTCTTTCTTTGTTATTTGGGACACTTCCCGATTTCCTAAACGTAAGAAACAACGTTTTTGCTATCTAGAGCTGCAGTTCTTTTGTGCAAAATTGTGGGAAAGCAAGTCCACTGGATGCACACTTCAGAGTAAATCCCAATTAATTCTCATTCAACACAGCCAGACATAAAATAAAAAACAAAACACAGCCTTACAACCGGAATCAAAACAAGCTGAAATTAACATACTATTATTCAGTTAACACAGGGGGCGAGAAATCATCATAAATGCACAAAGAAATGTCTAGGACTAAGACGAGTGTGTGTATGCTGTGGTTGTTCTGGGTATTTTGGACGGTTTAACTAGTGGGTGATTTGGGGGTTCTGAGAGTTTCTGAGAGCTTCATTACTGGCTTCATTAAGATACTGTGAGATGCAGAATCCTAAATGAGGAGATTACTGACTTTATTATTGCACTGTGGAAGCCTGGCAAGCAGCTAAGCCTCTCTGTGTGTTTGACAGAGACACAAAGGCACACACACACACACACACACACTGCGCACAAGAACACAGGTATGTTTGACGAGCAAAGAATAGTTGATATTTTTATTTTATTTAACAAAAATGTGTACAGAAATACACACTACCGTTTAAAATTTCCGTCTCCTATGCTCACCAAGGCTACATTTGTTTGATTAAAATCAGTAAAAACAGGAATATTGTGAAATATTATTACAATTTAAATAAATTGTGACCCTGGACCACAAAACCAGTCATAAGGTAAAATTTTTCACAAAACTGAGATGTATACATCATATGAAAGCTCAATAAATAGGCTTTTTATTGAGGTATGGTTTGTTAGGATAGGGCAATATTTGGCCGAGATACATCTATTTGAAAATCTGAAATCTGAGGGTGCAAATAAATCAAAATACTGAGAAAATCACCTTTAAAGTTGTCCAAATTAAGTACTTAACAATGCATATTACTAATCAAAAATTACATTTTGATATGTTTACAGTAGGAATTTTACAAAAAAAAAATCTTCATGGAACATGATCTTTACTTAATTTACTAATGATTTTTGGCATAAAAGAAAAATCAATAATTTTGACCCATACAATGTATTTTTGGCTATTGCTACAAATATACCCCAGCGACTTAAGACTGGTTTTGTGGTCCAGGGTCACAATTATGTTTTAATATATTTTATTTAAAGCATCATTTATTTCTATGATGCAAAGCTAAATTTTCATCAGTCATTACTCCAGACTTTAGTGTCACATGATACTTCAGAAATCATTCTAATATGATGCTTTGATGTTCAAGAAACATTTTCTGTTATTATTAATGTTGAAAACAGTTGTGCTGCCTAATATTTTTGTAGACAGTAGGGCTGGGCAATGTGGACAAAAAATTATCATAATATTTTTTTTCATATCAGTCAATATTAATAATTATCATGATGAATGTCACTTTTTTATTTCTTTCAAGTTTAAAGGCAGATTTTTACTCCAATGTGAAAGTTGTAAAAACCAGACGGTTAATTGTGGTTTTAAACTATTCTTTAATTTAAAAAAAGGAGAATCTTTATTGTCAGAATGAAAAACACTTCTTTTCCGGTCATTTTTTCTTAACAAAATAAATAAAAAACAAGAAGAAGAATTTAAAAAATCTTAGTTCTACATGTTCTAATGAGTAATCATGTTGCAAATCAAGAAACAGGTTTGTGTTGCCTCATAATATTAATAATAATAATAATATAACATTTTGATTTGTCTCTTAGAAATGCACATTTGATAGCTTGAGTTAGGATGCAGATGTAGATTATTGTTCATTATCAAAATCAGTAATATCAATAAAAATTGTAGCAACCTTATTATTATTATTATTATTATTAAATATTGGTCTTCCATAGTAGCATACATTTAGATCCTGATAATCACAGTTAAAACCACAAATATAGCACCTCGATACCATGATAAAAATGTAATATGGTTTCTATGTATTTGTATGAAAAACAGTAGTCTAAAAACATTTAGTATAAATGCATAGATGCTTTAGCTTAATCACAAAAATAATTTTAATTATGTTCCATTACTCCTCCTTCAATACATTTAATTCATGTCTACATTAATAATATAATAGAATTCAACACAAATACCCACATTTCTACCACAATACCATGCTGCAATTAGTGCTACTACAGTAAATCTATGGTAAATGATGGTGTGTGTATGTATATATATATACACACACACACACACACACACACACACACACACACACACACACACACACACACACACACTCATGTACAGAAGAAAAAAAAAACAGTAGTAGCATAGCCATACCGCAAGGTATTGCTTGGTTTTTATGTCAGCTACCTAGTTTATTTACTATATGTTCAAATTAATCCCACAAACAAAATACAAGTTTGTACACATATATACACACTAACATAATTGACTAAGTTTATACATTTGCAAAGCTACGCTTGCTTCCAATTCTTGAGCGCATTACAACATAAACAAATATTTACAGATTCATTTCATGGTTTTGCAAACAGACTTCAAGACTCACTTCCATAAAGCACAACCACAAAAAAAAAAAAAAAAGCTACAATCCATCAACGCCCGCGGCGAGCAAACCAACAGTACAAACAAACCCTGCCGAACACGGACACTCTAGCTAACCCACTTTTGTAAATAAACAAAGACAAGACGCTGTCAACATGAAGAGACCATTTACTCGGCTAACACAACAAATTTAAAGAGCGGCACCTTCAGCCCAGACTGGCGATGGTGGCCGCTGCCTGGCCCGTGCACCGTATTGATCAGGTGTTAGCGCATGTATGTGCTGTTGATATTAGGCCATGGGGTGTAATGGTGTGAGAGGCCGAGGATGAATGAGGTCATTTGCGTGAGACGCTCAGCTGGCCGCGCTGGACAATGCAGTGTCAGCGCGCAGAGCCAAGGCCACACCAGGGACAATATGACCCTGCTCCACTGACTTCAAGAGCGATCACACAACTACACATACACACAACCAAACAATCACCAACACATCAAGTTGATTCAGTGTTACTTTAATACTTTGGGATACTACGATAGTTTTTATCAATAAGTTGAATTTGTTTTAGAATTAATTTTAGCAATCTTGTTGTGTGTTTTTGACACTATTATTATTATTTTATTATTGTGTCTATATAGTTTTTATTCATGTTTATAGTTTTAGTTATTTGTAGTGCTGATGATTAATTCAATCTAACATAAAAGTTTTTGTTTACATAATATATGTGTGTGTACTGTGTATATAAATACACACACATGCATGTATATATTTAAGAAAACTATGTTATGTTTATTAAAAATATTTATGTATAATATCAGTTATATGGATATAAATATATACACGTAAACATATGTAAATATTTTATACATATGTAAATATTAAACATATATACATAATCAATATACAAAAAATGTAAATATATATTTTTTATTTTCATCCTTTTACATTTCTTTTTAGTTTTATTAACTTTTTCTTTTTTGTAATTTTATTAGTTTTTAAATTTGTATAGTTTATATTTATTTTATTTTTAATGATTTTAGTAAGTTAATACTCTATAGTTGTTATTCATATGTTAAGTTAGTTTTAGTTTTCTGTTTCATATTTCTATTTTTAATTCATTTTATTTAGATTTGAGTTACATTTTAGTTATTTTTGTTTATAAATGGCTATTTTATTTATTTATTTATTTCAATTGTAGTTTTAGTAGTACATCAAGTAAAAGTAAATGAAAATAGACATAAGAAATGTTGCAAATAAGTTTTTTTTTCAGGTAAGGTTTAAGTAATGATACATTTTTTAATCGTTTTAGTTAACTATAATAACCCTGATTTGATGTGTACATTATTATTATTGTGTATATATCTCTTTTATTAATGTTTATAATAAAACAATTTTAATTAAATACAAATTTAAAAAATACTCTTTTTAATTCGTTATTATCGCTATTTTCATGTTTTCATCTTTTCATTTTTAGTTTTAGCAATTTAGTTTTTTATTAATTTTAATTTTTTTAATAGTTTATATCCATTTTATTTTAATGTTTTAATGATTTTAAGACATCAAGTTGATACTAAATAGTTTTTATTTATATTTTGAATTAGATTTTAATTTTATGTTTTCACATTTCTATTTTTAATTCATTTTTAAATGTCTTTATTATTCATTTTTTCTTTCTTTCATTCATTCCAAATGTAGTTTTACTATTACATTAAGTAAAAATAAAGAGAAATGCTCCAAATGAGAAATCATTTTTTGTATATTGTAAATCAGTTAAGTATTTTTCATATTTTTTAAAATGGTTTTAGTTAACTATAATAACCCTGATTCGATGTATACATCACTTTCACGTGGATTAGCCAAAAAGTTTCCTGTCGGATGTTAGAATGACATTTAGCAGATGTTGTCTGCGGTTTTATATGTTTATCGGAGGTTTGTACACAGCTATGGCTTTACAAAAAAATAAAAAATCAGAGCGTGATACTTTCCAGATGATGCGATGATTTGCGTTGCTCACCGGGTAGCATATGCAAGTATGAGTATGTTTGGGTTTGCGTTTGATTTGTGTTACATTAGAGGAGGTAAAGGCTTAGTTTTTGAGGTTGGTTTATTTCTTCACGTTTCTGTCAGGTATATTAAATATACCACAACTGACACATTTCCACACCAGCCTCAGTTGTCACTACCATTCCGCTCAGTCGCTCCTGAAGGGCCAGAACAGGAAACGCAGCTGAGGGAATTTACAGAGCTTTTCACTTAAACAGACATAAATCAGCACTTTCATTCAAACCAAATAATCTGAGGCCATAAAGAGCTGCTTGTCTCGCACTGTATATTACCGCCAAGTTCCTGCGAGCAATAACACGGCCGTTCGCAGGCAAAGCAAAACAGAGAGGGACGTGCGGATGTGACATGTAATGCAGTTAGAAGGTCCTGTCGCCCACACTGGCCCTGACACTTTTATCATACGTGTCCATTTCTATTTGGGAAATGGCGGGGATAAAAATGATTACTCGGCTGTGCGGAGAGCGCGCCGGGCCCCTCCAGGCTGCAGGCCGGGTGTATTGGTGCCACGGCAGCCCAGGAGAGCCATCCATAATGGGCACGTTTGTAGACACGGACCCCCTCCTCGTCTCCCCCTCCTTTCTTCCACCTCCACCTGCTGCAAGAGCTTCAAGCAAACAGTGCTGTGCTTTATGGGGCCACTTTCTTTTAACAACAGAAATAAGAGTCAAGTCATTTCCTGTCCAATCTTTAGCCCGTTCGCTCCCAAAAGTATTTTTGGGTGCTGCGGTCTACTCTCTCTGAGCTGTCACATGTACATTTCACATTTTGTATATGGCGCTTTTTGTCCAAATCTACTAATGGATTTAAAATACATTTAAAATAAATTTAAAATGCAATTTATATATGTATGTTTTTAATTTCAAAATTAAAATTTGTTTAGATTTTCTTTTGTCTTTGTGATACAACTGTCTTCATATTATAATGAAAAGTCATTAAATATGAAATTCGTACAATTTTCTCAAGATCTTCATGACTGTGCCAAAGTCAATACGATTCTTTAAATGTTGTGTGTAGCTCAGTAATGTTTGTAAAGTCATAATAATAAAATAATAAAACTGTAAAAAATTTTTTTAAATCTTTAAAAAATAAAAATAATAATTAAGATGGGTACATAATAATTATAGGAATACAAATAATATTATAAATAAGTAAACAGGGATTTCATCTTTGCTTTAAAACAAATGTTACTGGTATAAAAGTTGTAATATAAAATAACTATAAAAAACTTTTTTGTAATTAATGGACATAAAACAACATACTTTTAATGAAAGACAAATCAAAATTTGTACATTTTGTTAATTAAATATTATAATAAAAAATAATAATTAAGATGGGTTTTTACACACATTCAAAAGAATATAAGTTTTTACTTGGTTATACCACATACTGTTTTAAAATTTTTAACTAAAAACGTATAATAATAATAAGTAACCAGTGATTTCTGCTTTGCTTTAAATCCATATCACTGAAATAAAGGTTCGAATATAATAATAATGAAAACATAAGGACTATTTATTTTTTTTAATAATTAAACTTTTTTTGTAATTAATGGATAAACATATTTAGTTTTAATGAAAGAGAAATCAAAATGTGTACATGTTGTCAAGAAATCTAAATGCAGTTAAATATAATAATTAAAAACAATAATTAAGATGGTATTTGCATACATGTTTAAGGGAAATATTAATTTTATATCACATAAATAAGAATAAAAATAAGAATATTATTAATATGTAACCAGAGATTTAGGGTTTGCTTTAAATCAGTATAACTGAAATAAAAGTTTGAATTTAAATAATGAAAACATAAGGACTATTATTATTTTATATACTGTATATATTTAAACAATTCATTCATTCATTCATTTTTTAAATTAATAGCTAAAAATATTTACTTATGTTGAAAGGGATATCAAAATTTGTACATTTTGTCTATCAAACTAAATGCGGTTAATTAATAATAATATAATTAAAATGCATATTTACTCACATGTTCAAAGGGAAATATTAGTTGTTTTAAAATGTAGACTTAAAAACGTATCAGAATAATATTATAAATAAGTAACCAGAGATTTTAGCTTTCTTTAAATCAGTATAACTGTTTTAACATAAAATAATGGAAACATAAGGACTATTTAAATTCATTTGTAAAATAATTAAACACAATTAATGTTTTGTAATTAATGCTAAATATATTTACTTTTAATGAAAGAAAAATCTAAATTTGTATATTTTGTCAATCAATTGAAATGCAATTGTTTGAACTTGGTTATATTACATGCTGTTTTAAAATGTAAACCTTAAAAACTTATAAATAAGAAAAATAATGTACATAAACAAACTAACATTTGTGGAAAATGGTATAAAATTTTTCCAAACCATATGAAACGAACATGAATATAAAAACTATATTCAAAGAACTTCAAGTATGTATTTCACACTTACATGTAATTTCACCGTATTTCACTTCTTTTCAGTAAGAAATATTCTCCCTCCATTCGCTTTTCTTAATCTTTATTCTTATCCGTTTTATTATAGCAACACTATTCATAACTTCCGGCTCACGGAGGATCCAGACAAATAAGAAACAACCAAATCTCCTCAGTTGTAACAACACTTTTATCACTTCAAACTAAACCCCAATATGTCTGAAATGAATTAGTGCTATCACATCCACACAGCGGGTTATTTCATCCTGAGGCCTGCGGTTTCCTTTAAGCTAAGCAGCTAATAACACTTTTAGGATGAGCAATGTAAACATCGTGCCGCGATACTGGTAAAATAGGCTTTGAGGCGATTAGATCTCTCATTGGCAGTAAAGCTGCAAATACGCAGCTGAGAATTTCCACTGCTTTAGTCACAGATATCCGCACTGGATTTACCTAATACCTCACTCTCTCAGCATAAGCTTGACGGCATGTGTAAACACCATGCGCCTTTATCCAAACCCCTTTACCTGACGCAACAATCCCAGGTAGTAGTACGAAACATTCGTTTTTTTTCGTTGCCTTTAAACTTTTTTTTGTCTGATGCAAGTTCCTTAGGACTAAAACCCCGAGCCAAGGCGACAGAAAAAGCTCTGTTCCGAGCAGCTGGGTCTGATGCAACGTTGCGGGTATCATAGTAAATGGACAATAGGGGGTTGGGAGCTCGTTTGAAGAATGGAGGCCAAGCTTCACCTTCACAAGTTCCCTAAAAATACACAGTACGGCGAAGAACCAGCCCCAATTAAACGCCGTGCTTTAGGCCTGTCACTCGATTTCATCAGCTCAAAACGAACAACACGATGAAGGGGGAACTGTTGCTGGTGTGTTACGAATCTTTTAAAAAACTATGAACATAAGATTACTGAATACACTTAGGCCAGAAGCGTACAGTAGGTCCAGCACAAACAATGCAGCAGACAAGTATTTGACAACTGCATGCCGTCACAACAATTATAGTGAATTTACACCTGCTCTGTCTGTCTCTCTCCCTCAATCTGTCCCTTAGGCACTGGGCATGCCCTTACGACTGACCTCTGACCTCTACCTTGTTTACTCCCATCACTTAAGAGTGGCCATGAGAGCCATAAAGACTCATCCCCGCTGAGTTAATGTGCAGTGTTGAAGCGTGCCAAGCTCTTAACACACATGCGAGCACCACTGAGAGTCGTTTTTTTTCTTCAGTACGGTCAGCGACTTGGTGAGGATGTGTGTTTGTTTATACTTACACAAACCCGGGACTGGTGATTCCCAACCAGGGTTTTAGCTTTGCTTTAAAACAATATAACAGAAATGAAAGTTTGAATATAAAATGTGACCCTGGACCACAAAACCAGTCATAAGGTTAAATTTTACAAAACTGAGGTGTATACATCATATGAAAGCTAAATAAATTAGGATAGGACAATATTTGGCCGAGATATAACTATTTGAAGATCTGGAATCTGAGGGTGCAAAAAAAAAAATCAAAATGCTGAGAAAATCACCTTTAAAGTTCTCCAAATTAAGTTCTTAACAATGCATATTACTAATAAAAAAATACATTTTGATATATTTATAGTAGGAATTTTACAAAAAATCTTCATGGAACATGATCTTTACTTAATTTCCTAACGATTTTTGGCATTAAAAAAAATCAATAATTTTGACCCATACAATGTATTTTTGGCTATTGCTACAAATATACCCCAGCGACTTAAGACTGGTTTTGTGGTCCAGGGTCACAAATAAGGGAGAAAATTCTAAATGCGTACATTTTGTCAATCAAACTAAACGCAGTAAATTAAAAAGATTCTATTTCTAGTTTGTCAAAACTTTTGTATATTGTATTGTATACTGTTTTGTTGATTAATAATAATCCTATTGATAATAACAATATACAATATACTGTTTAAAACTTTGGCCTCAATAAGATGTTTTAATGCTGTTGAGGTCTCTTGTGCTCATTTATTTTTGAAAAAATAAAAAAATACAAATACAAATAAAAAAGCCATATTGTGGAAAAAAGTATAAGGTAAAAGTAAGTAAAAGTAATATTGTGTAATATTATTACAATTTACCACTGAATAAAGTAGTAACGAACATACTACACTCATCCTAACCTAACATTATAGATATAATCTAAAACCCAAGCCTGTTTGAATGAAAATTGTTATACAGTACCATTCAAAAGTTTGAGATCTGTAATATTATTATTTATTTATTGTTTAAACATTAGGTCGGGGAGAAAGAAAACCCTTACTCTCCCAAACTTTTGAACAGTGGTGTTTAAAAGATTATATTTTTAGTATATATAGATAAAAAAATATGTAAGGTGTGAAAAAAGGTTGGGAAACACTGATCTAGACAACTAAATTGTTTGTTTTCAGTTCATCCATTTAACGGAAGGCTTGAAATCCGACTGTGATGTGCTGACAGCAGAAATACTTCTCCGCGTTTGTTCATATCAGGAAGAGCATCTGGTTTTGTGAAGCAACATGAGGAGACAGGAAAGAAAGAAATTTGTTGTGATTCAGTTATCCCCCGCATGCAAGTGCCGTCTTACAGTGATTTCTTCTCGAGCGCTCTCTTTCACGCATCCACGGTCCGTGAGTTCAGTTCAATACACCTCCGACTGACCCCATAACCCCTCATCCCTTCTCTTTCTGTTCAATGAGCTGCTCTGCAGCAGACCACTGCCTATCGACACCTCGGCACGTCTAATTGCATCGACCGGTGCAGGTCTCCCAAAGCTAACTAATCGAAAGGGAATTTATTTCCTGTCAATATCTAGAAAGGTCATCTCTCTCAGAGCGGCTCAGTGCTCGGTCGTTCATGACCATGAAAAGTGTGTATGCAGGGCAGGTTTTGCAGACTAAATGTCCCCACAAGGAAAATGGCTTAATAAACACTCTAAATTATGTGTTAACCAAAATCTAAAAGGGCTGTGTGATGGTTAATGGAAAACATCATTACCTCAGTATAAAACCAATAGAACTCAATGGAGTTCTACGTACCCATTAACACACATATTCATCTTAAATAACACATATCCATTGGAGAAACCTTAAGATCACAGCAGATCAGATCACTTCTAAAAAACAAAAAAAAAAATAATGTTTGTTCAGCCAAGTAAAACAGCCCAAAAATTCAAGCACATTAATATGTCTTCAAGTGTCTTTTCTGTATGTGTGTGTCCATACATGAGTCTTGGCCTACATCCACATGGCAAAGACAACGCTGAGGGAAAGCGCCTCCGGGCTCTCTCTCGCTCTCACATGTAGGGTAATTAACATGCCATTAACACATTAATACACATTAGCTATTCCCAATGTTAATGACAGACTAATTACCATACCTGAGACTGCACTGGGGAGGCCAGCGCACTGCGCCCTCCCACCAAATCGACTCAGCCAGCTCAAATCAGAGCCCCAGTCACACGCTAGAGGCTCTCTATTTCCCCACAGTCGGGGACCGCTGTACCACGAGACAACTGCGCACTGCCTACCCAGCCTGTCGACTTTGACAGACTTAACATGCTGGGCATTTTCTAAATGTAAAGTTACAAGACAGAGTTAGAGTGACGTTAGTTTCACATAGCAAGACTATTGGGATAAAGTCTGGAATGCATTATGCTTATAAAGTGCAACAGTTGAATTTCAGACTTAAAAATCCTATTGGTTTTCTCTATGGACACACAAATCAGTGTAATTTCAAGGTAAAGTTGGCATGAAATAAAATGTCTGTTTTGTAAATGTATGGTATTGATCATGCTTTTTTAACCACGGCAGCCATGGCCTAATGGTTAGAGAGTCAGACTTGTAACCCAAAGGTTGCGGGTTCGAGTCTCAGGTCCAGCAGGGATTGTCGGTGGGGAAGGTGAATAACCAGCACTCTCTCCACGACTGAGGTGAGTCCCATTAGCAAGGCACCGTACCCCCAACTGCTCCCCGGGCGCCGCAGCAATGGCTGCCCACTGTTCATGGTGTGTGTGTGTGTGTGTGTGTGTGTGTGTGTGTGTGTTCACTACTGTGTGTGTGCACTTGGATGGGTTAAATGCAGAGCACAAATTCCTAGTATGGGTCACCATACTTGGCCTCACTTCACCTCCTTTCCTTAGCAGAAACGACAGACAGACTTATCTATGGTGATGTCTTTTTTGATAATTCGTTACACTCAACAGCACGGAAGAAAAGATCTGTCACTACTTAAGTTTCAATGCAACATTCATTTCTTAAAATTGTTTTAAGAATTTAAAATAATTTAAACGTATCTGGTTACTGCTGCTATAGCTACTTATAACATAGGTGCTGACACAGTTCACAACACATTTACAATACAATATTATTAGCGCAATAGTGTGTTTGACAAACATTGTATGGTTTAGTTAGCAAAGTTTGGTGAAATGTTAAAATGCACTAGCGGGTTGGTAAATTATCAGTGTTTAGGATTGGACAACAACATGGCAGTGAATGCAGAAGGAAAGAGAAATGATGGAGCAGTACAACTTTGACTGGGAGGAAGATGATGTTGATGATACACGGTATCTCTTCCCTCTGCAACAAATGATAAGCTAATCAGGACTGTCGACAGAGATGTGTGACAACACACACACACACACACACACACACACACACACACACACACACACACACATACATATCAGAGCTGGGATAGGGCATTCAAGTTTAAACATCTGAATTTTAAAAGGCAATAGAGAAGGAGAGAAAGAGAGAGAGTGAGAGACGTGACTAAAAGTGGCAGCAGTCAAGAGTAGAGGATTTCCTGTCAGTTCAGGTAGCCTGGATGTCCCTAGATGATGATGTGTTTCCTCTCCCCAGGAGAGAGGTTTGTGACAGGGTGAGGGAGAGGAGGAGGGGAGAGAAGACAGGGGTGGGAAAAGATAACCCAAACAAACATCTTGTAGACATTTTGCCAAGCACACCAAAATTAATCACTGTCCCGTTGAGGAGCTGACATTTGTCTGTAGTGACACGCAGCGTGAGAGTCCAGAGGGAGAGGATGGAGAAAGCGCGGCAGAGACGGAGAGAAAGAGTGAGAGCGTCTAAACAAGAGGGCCTCTGTCACTGCCTCTTTGTGTGTGTGTGCGTATGTGTGTGTACCCTCCTGGACATGGAGTCGGCCTGGGGCCAAGAACCACAGTGGTCAGCGAGCAGGCCTGCTTGTGTGTCTATGTGGAGGCCGGCCAAACCAGAGCGCAAGGCCACAGTGACACAGATCGACGCTCTCTCTCTCACACACAGTGACCTGACGGGACCTATTCAGCATGGGCTCCTGTGCTGGATCTCACGGGGTCACTGGCTCTGGCCAGGCTGAGCTTTATTCAATCATTTGTTTAGCCTGTATGTATAATTAGTCACTAGTCAAGATGCTGAAGCTAGCATTTTTCAGTACACATAGTGATGGGCACAATCCTAGTTTGCCATGTAATGAAGAGCCGGCCCTAATTTATATATAAAAAAGCATAAAATATGAAATCTCTAATGATTAGTTATATACAATCATTATTTTTAACTGGTTCTTTGTAATGATTCAGTCAAATCGATTCACATAACCCATGTAACCTAATGGGAGTCTATATAACCTAATCAAAAACATAGTGATACATTGATCTTTATTGACTAGTGATGTCCAATTCATAAAATATTTTTCAACCAATTCTTTTTAATGATTCAGTTGAAATGATTTGCAATATTTTCTAACCTAATGGTAATCTAATTAACCAAACAGAAAAATTGTTAAATAGAAGTAGTGATAAGTTATGACAGTCTAAATGGTTCACAAAGCACTCTGTAACATAGTGATAAATACAAGTTTTTCGGAAATATCTAGTTTACAAATTAACTGTAATTTCAGCTGGTTCTTTGTAAGATTTAGTTAAACTGATTTTCATAACACTCTATAATCTAATCTACAAAACATAATGGAAAGCAAATTAGTTAAAAAGAAGTATTGATAAGATATGAATTTCTACTAAAATTAGTGATTTGATCTTTTAATATAAATGATTCCCAAAATGTTGTAGAATGTAACCAAATGGAATCTATAACATAATTGAAAACAAAGTAAACAACGTTCAAATTGATTATCGTTTTAAACTTAACTTATTGCATTTTAATGCATTAAAAAAAGAATTCTATACATTTGAATAAAAAAAATACTACACAATAAAAATATATTAGTATTTGAGCTGGTCTAAATGAGCCATTTTATTAGCATGAATCAAAGTTTCCCAACTTCCCACAACCAATGGTCTTTTCATTGATTCAAATACAAAAGATCTTCATATTTTCAGAAGTCCATGAAATATGTATATGTGCTTTGAGCACTGTTATTTTCAATATTGTACATTTCCAATTCGACTCTCTCAATTTCTAGCCTGCTTTGGGTTGTCATATTTCATGTTAATATCTGCTTAGGTTATTTGTTCTTGTCTTATTAAGCTCCTGGCCTTCATTTGTGGCCAAGGTAGTGTGCCTCTTAATGTACACCCCCAGCAAATAATGCAAATGTGTCATTGAAAGGCACTTATGAAATACCCACAGGCAACTAATCTATGCAAGCCGCCTCGTCCTTCTCCAGCACTGCCTAATTAGGCAACGGAGAAGTATGTAAAACCAGGTCACACACACACACAGACACATAGAAAAACAGGACACACAAATGGCAGGTTCTGGTGTATTAGTGTCATTATACACACACGCATGAGCACGACTGCATGCAAGGCAAGAATAAAAAGCTTTGGGCAGATGTGAATATTGCTGTAATATGCAGGCACACTAATCCCAGAATCCTCTCTGCCTGGTTCCTTCATTTCTTTCACTGCGATATGTGAGCGCGCCGGAGTGTTCCTGCATGTCAGATGCCCACATGTGCGTGTCTTTTTTTTAAATGTGCGTGTATGTGCAAGGGCGTGTTGATAAACAACAAAAGCAGTGTTAGAAACATACAGCTGGGCCGTGATCCAGTGCCAAAGAAATGACTTTTTGCAATGGTGTCCTCTGTGCCAGACTTGACAGTCCATCATTTAAATTTGGCTGCAGTGAATCCACAGCAAAGACTCTGCCGCCTGGAGCGGGGAGAGAGAGAGAGCGAGAGAGACAGAGAAGGAGAGAAAGAGCTCCCTCTGAAGGGTCTCTTCTTTCTTTCCGAGAAAGAACTACACTCCAAATTACAGATTAGCATTGCCTTGTTTTCTGCATCCTGAGGCAGGAAACCTGCGGAGCTCCAATCACAGAGGATGCACATTCACCACAGAACTCGCACGCAATTATTTCAGCAAAAAATCCATTACATAGAGCACAAGCACACAAATCAGGTGTGAAGGAACAAGGAAGACCGTCTAAAGTTCCCTAAAATTCCTGTAAAATCTCTTGCTAATGCCTCTAGCGGATCGCTCACCTACACCAGGCCATTACTGGGAAAAAAGGTGTAAAAACTCAGTTTAAGAAACAAGTAAAAGTGTGTAAACCTTTATTTACCAGACGTTTCAGTTCACCCAAAATAAGTTCTGTCATCATTTTCTTACAAAAAGAGAGGTATTTAGCATAGGACTGGGGGATACAAACAATATAACGAGTCCATTGATAGATATTTAGCTATAAGTGACCCTGGACCACAAAACCACACTGTAAAAAACTATTTGTTGAGTCAACTTAAAATAATTATTTTAGTAACAAATTATTTTAAGTTGACTCAACAAAGTGGTTTTTTTTTACAGTGCAGTCATAAGGGTAAATTTTTAATTGAGCTGAATAAATACGCTATCCATTGATGTATGGTTTGTTACAATAGGACAATATTTGCAAAAAGGTGCAAAAAATCTAAATATTGAGAAAATGACCTTTAAAGTTGTCCAAATTAAGTTCTTGGCAATGCATATTAATAACTAAAAACTAAGTTTTGATATATTTACAGTAGCAAATATCTTCATTGAACTTCATGGCTTTTTGCTCTTGAACAGTCAAATACATACAAAATATTGTCAAAATGGCCATCTTGGCAAATATTTGTGTAAACACATTTGGTTATGTCTTAAGTGAATGTAAACGGTTTAAAGAAAAGTGAGGTGTTAATATACTGGCACGGTGTATTAAGTCTTAAAGTGACAGCAGCCTAATATACCTGAAATATGCCTGTCTCTGTCATCAATGTTTATCAAACAACAAAAGTAAATGAGAAAATCACTTGCTACTTTTGATGAGACTATGTGGTGCTTTATTTTTATGCTTGGTTTTTCGCTTTCTGAATTAATTTCTTACTTAAATGCTACTGTTAAACAGACCTACATTACCTAAACAAAAATAAACCACTTCTTATTTAATTTGTTTATTTCTGATATAAATACACAGCTATGAAAAATTATAAATATTTCTCAAAATAAATTAGTTACGGCACTGTTTTCCTTAATTTGGCACATATGGATGAACTCTGTGAATGTAGAATTATTTTTATAAAATGTATTTGTTCACACATCTCTTAATAGGGGTTTAGGGTCTGAACTGTGGCCTCTGGCCTTTAGCTTTTAGATAATATGTTAATATTTTAATCACAAATATTCACAACATCACACCTTTCCATTCCAAACCGCGCTCCAAAAGCGAGAGCTCAGCTTATCGTTAAACGCTGACGAGAAAGAGAGGTGGAGAGGGAGATAAAGAGAGAGAGAAAGGTCTTGCTTAGCTAATTACAGTAATTAACAGTTACAGATTTAATTGGAGGGGAAGACATTAGTGGGGATAACGTTTTGTCGGTTGTGGTCGGGGTGGACCAGTGTCTTGCCAACGTGCCTTTGTCTCGGGGCGAGGAACAGCACTCGTTGACACGACATGCGTCAGGTTGAGATGCCGGGGCTCGTCAAGCACGCGCAACCGCCGGCGCTAACGAGCTAGAGGGTTAATGAGAGCATGCGAGCACTCCACAACAACAGCACCATTAGCCTAGCTTGCCAGCAAACAATTCAATCTCAGTGCCTCCTTTCTTCTAAGAACTTGACGCTTTTAGCCACCTCAGTTCAATGGTTTCAGGCTGAGGATGAAGCTTTGAGAGCATTTTGTGGGCTGAGGCTGTTATTATTATCCTTTTTTTTTCAATTTTACGAAACAGATGAGGGGAAACATGCACTTCATCTCCATTTTCTAGCCGACTGCAGTGGCGACTGACCTTTTCAGATTGGATTGCCTTATGTTTCTGTTCCACATGTATATCATTTCCACAAAAGATCAGCCAGCCAGTGCAGTTTCAGGTCAAACACAAGGCATTACATGCGCAAAAAGCCCATAGCTCGCTCGCTCGCTCGCATTTTCCCTGCCCCCCGTCCTCTTTCGCTCTCTCAGCTTAAAGAAGCTGGCACTTATACCGTAAAGTGCTCGCTCGATTCACAGGATCGTCTTTCAAAATGTGTTTGTGAAATCCCACACCCCTTTGAAATGCGAGGGGATTTATTGGAACATGGTCCATTGAGAGATTCCGAGACATTCTCCCTCCTTTTTTCCAGCCCTCTAAAGCCCTTTATCTCCTTGCCTCCGCTCACCCGCTCTCGCTCCCTCTCTCTGCGATTGTTGTTCACCAGTCTGTGTTGGGCAATTACAGCACAGACTGAAAAATGAGGATCCTCCGCTGCTGTGTCCGTCTTTTTAATAAGCTTTGGTAAAGATGACGTGTTTGAATGAGTTCGATATCCTCGCAGTGGGGCAGTGGAAAGGCTGATTTTAAAATATGAGTAAACAGTGTTTAGGATTTGGTAGAGGAGGGCGAGGAGGGGTTGTCGCCGTCTCGCTCGCTCTCGTTGTTCTCTTTCGTTTCTCGTGCGCTCTGTGTGTTTGTGCATATAAACTCGAGGGCTTAGCGCGAGAGAGACTTTCACAGATGACTTCTGCCTGCTTTTTTTTTGGAGCTTCGCAGCAGTTTGCAGATTTGAATATAAATGCATATTGCAGGGGGTTTTATTAATAAGATAGAAATGTCTTGGTAATGGATTTTGGTTTACAAACACTCAGGCCCAAAAGTTTGCATGAAATAAGGTGTGTATTTGTGATTCATTTTAACTGCTGTAATAGAAAGTAAAGATGAGGTTCTTGCAAAAATGTAAACTGGTAACCACAAAAATACCATAAAATTTGAACAGTTACTGTTAGTATTATAAAATCATAAGACATTAATGTTGAAAGCACTTTGTGTAAACAAAGACTTTGAAAGTCTATGTAACATAAAATAAAATAACATGATATTGTGACATTATACCTCAGTATAACTACAGTCAAACCAAATTTATTCAGACACCAGATACAATTTTTGATTATTATCTTTTACTAGTGGATGCAGGACACTATAGTTCATTTATGTAAGTAAGGATAGCAAAATAAAGTAAACCATGACATATTATCCCCAAAAATTCTTCATACATTGGACTACAAATAAAATTGATTTGGGACCAAAAATTTGATTTGACACTTTGACCTGACCATGTTTTGTTCCATACCTTTTTATCAAAGTTATCTGACATTATCAAGATGAATTTGTTCTGACACAGTTTAACTCTTGAGTTCTTGTCATATTTTACTACCATTTTCTAAACTACAGCAAATAAACTGTGATAATGTGATAATATAATAATACATATTGGTTTGATTGTATCTCACAATTGAGGATTTATTTGTCATGATTGCATTATTTTACATACACTACAAGTCAAAAGTTTATGTTAATGGGTTAAGTGTGTCCAAACCTTTGACTGGTAATGTAACTGAGAGTGTATCTCATAATGTGACTTGATTTAATATTTTAAATTTTACTTTTCTAAACTTCATCTCACACATTTTCATGTCTGTGGTATATTTTGCATGTTTTCACCACAGGTTAACAATGTTAGAACTGTGTCAGTGTCTGTGCAAGTTTATTTCTACATTCCCCCTGGCTTCCGAGAATATCTCTCATTTTTTACATGAGAACGTAACTCAGAGCAGAAATAACGTAAATGTCCGAACAACCCTGAGTCTGAGCAGATCGGTGTAAAAGCGCCATGTCTGAGGCCAGTAAAACCAGTCCATAAATACAAGTGGCGCTGAGTGAGAGGAGTGCGTGCTCCATCCGAGGGGGAAAACGGAGGTGGGCTGCTTCTCTTCAACCTCTGTTCGCGCAGATGACAGCCACATTATGGGCCCCTCAATCCAGCCCGGCTAGCATTCACCCGAAAGCCATATCTGTCAACATTAAATACACCCGCATTACCCATGTAAACAAAAGCATCCGCCTTCACAAGTGCATTTGCGGCCACAAGGGCGAAACAAACACAAGAGCTAGCAAGTATCACGCTACGGGCAGCAGCTAGCACAGCTAGCTGTTTAGTCAGGTTGTGAACTCTCTTTAGCCTTCATTACTCATGTAGTCAAGAGAGAAAGAGTCCAATCTTTTTGTTTCTCTATCTCTCTCTCTTAACCCTTGCTTCCTGTTTGCCGGCTAAATGGAGAAGTGATGACACTTTCAGCCATCAAAATGGAAAGCCCATTAGATAAGCAAACACTCTGCTAAAAACAACTCTCACCTGCTTAGCAGGTACCTCAGAGATGAGGGTCTCTTTTATTTCCTTTGAAAAACCAACAGCACTTAAGCAAAGCAAATATTTTAGTGACCACACCAGGCAGTGGAGTAATCTGTTTATTTTTCTTTTTTTCGTAGTTTTCCCCTCTTTTACCTCACACACTCCTCCAGCTGCCATCTTCATAGGGTGTGTTTACAAATGAATGGATTCCTCCTGAAAATGGAAGACGTCAGGGGCTTTAAATTTGCCTGGGCGGTATTTCACACTGGGCCTCTTGCTCGCTCTCCATATCTGACTGTCTAAAATACTAGAAGGCCTGCAGGAATATGTAACACTGCTCTCCATTTCTCAACAGGCTGTTGCACTCTGGGACATTATGTATTGGGGCTTCATAGCACTCAACATGTACTATGGAGTCCTTATATTCTCAAGGAAGTCTATAAGGGCTAAATGTTTATGCACACCGTGCTCCCATCTCTCCTGGAGTCCCTTATTAATACTGGCTGTGTATGGACTGAATATTTCACTAGTGGACGCGCAAAAAAAACCCTAAGCAAGTACAAATCCCATGGACCAAATGAAATGTATTAAACATGTGGACTTCATAAATCTCAGCTGCCTCTGTGCAGGGTAATAGTAGGTTGTGTGTGTGTGTGTGTGTGTGTGTGTGTGTGTGTGTGTGTACTGCCTTCCTGAACAGTTTTCAATGAACATGTGAACACAATCTATTAATAGGATAAGGATTGCTAGCTAGCTAGATAGATGAAAAAAGGCCTGATGTTCCCTATTATTTACAACTACTTTAAAATTTAATGTTAATTTAATTTTTACTAATAACATCTATAATTATCAACTGAGAGAACATTTTCAATAATTGATTCAGAAGTATTTGTTGCCCGTTTTAATATAGTTTGCAAAAAAACAAGCCTTCATAAAGATAAAAAGCCCAGAAGAGCAACTCCAGGGGACAAACATTGCTCCTTAATATAAAAGTTAATTTCTGACAGGAAAAAAATGCCTTCATTATTAAACATTATACAGTAGACAAGGGCAAATTCAGCAGTTCTAATTTTTTTAATCATTTCTCCTCTATCTGACTCCCTGCACAGCAGCCATTGGGAGGGGCAGAGCTCAGTAACCCTGAGGGGGCACTTTCACCTTCAGCAGTGGATGAAAGGTAGAGAGAGCCTGAAGGGTCTGCCCGCTGCTCTCGGCGCCATGCCCTGCAAAGCTGGGCACCAGCCGGGCACAACCAGGCACACACACCTCCCATGCCAGGGTGAGAGGGTGAGAAGAAATCAGAGGGTAAATCTACAGAAAAAAAAAAGCTAAAACCAGAAAACAAGTGCAAATTAAATAGTTGCATTTAAAGGGATAGTTCATTTGAAAATGAAAATTCTGTCATTTGCTCACCGTTTCTTTCTTCTCAGGAACATAAAAAGAAGATATTTTGGAGAATGTTGCTAACTAAACATTTTTGGTGACCATTGAACTTCCATTTAGAGGTGGGCAATATACCAACACAACTAACTGGTAGAAATTTGTCAACCAGTAGAGATTTTTAACTATCATCTCTATCGCAGACTCATGTGACATTGCTGTGCTGCGTGGTCACGAAAACGTATTGTTTACATGCGTTTTTAAGCATTTCGGTTTAAAACAAGTCATTTTCATTTGTTAAAGCGCAATCAGCAGTGAAAGAGAACTCATTTCGCTATAGTTTTTTCTCAAATTATTTTTGTTTTATAGGCATTGAATAATTAAATACACTTGTATGTGTCAAAATGCCTGTCCTTGCAAGTATCCTTGTACACACAGTAATTTAGGTCTTAAGTGAAAGCAAACAGCTGAGAAAGAAAACATGTGTAACAGTATAATGGATCCAGGCAGTTCTTAAAGTGACAGCAGTCTGCTATTCCTGCTGTCTCTCATTCATGTAGTCAAACAACAAAAGAGAGAAAATCTCTCACTGCTCTTGACTAAATCATTTTTTTAACTTTATTAAGAAGAAATGTAACATTTCTTATTTATTTGATCTACTGTATTATTTTTGTCCTATTGCTTGTAATTAGTTTCTTATTCTTATTGAATTTTAAAGGCTAGTATTTAGTGATGCTCCGATTGATCGGTCACCGATCATGATCGGCCGATATTGGCTTAAAATAGCTTGATCGGCGAACCCCAAAAGCGCCGATCAAAAAATCCGATCACTTGACGTAAATTACTCGCGCAACTTTTTCACACGTGCATGCAACAACATGCACAGGTAAACAACAGCTGAGCGGAGCTTACCAGTGGCAACATGAGTACTAAATTCCTTATTCGTTTTGTAAGGGTAGTCTTGTTATTGGGCATGTGACTAAGTTGTGCGTGTGCAGAGCGCTGACTGTTTTGCCGGAGATGTTCAAGTTTACTTTCGGTTTCATTCTCTGCAATCTTCAGTGAGTGGTAAATGTGTAAATGAATGTATCTTTCTATACCCGTCATATTGCAATAATGTTACCGCTGTATGTCTGATTGTTGTCATCAGTTCATGTTGTAGTTCAGTTCATATAGAATGAGGAGAAACGGTGCCCGTGTAATTCACGTGCGTATGTTTAGCGCCATTTTATCGCATTGTAATTCTAATGAACGCATATAGATGTTACTGAGGTGAATGTTTATGTTTCCTATATACAGACGGATTCTGATATATCGTATTTAATTCAGCCTAAACCACATTTTACTACCTTTATCCTAATGACTGTGCAATACAGGATAATATAATCCTTACATCATCTTAAAAAGCCACTACAAATAACAAGCAAAGAACATTTACATTATCAAAGAACTTCATCACTAACTAGTGTAGCCTAGTCTAGTGCAGGTGCACTTAAAAAAAACACTCCCGTTATAATCAGTTTATCTATCTACACTGTATGATGAATAAATCTCTTCCCCATGCGGCGCGTTAAGGCGACGTGGCCACTCTATGCATGTGTTTATACCAAGGCAAGTTTCTGAAGCATCCTAAAACCTACTCTCTGCACTGCATCGCTAAAGTTAGGCGCCTTCTTGACGGATAATAATATTAATCGTCTTGCTATCGTCAAGGGCATCAGCAACTGGTGATATCTCTAACTATTGTGGATACACGATACTATTGTCTACAACCCTAACTTGGTGGTTCTTCAAGATCTTGACTGTTGCCTATTTCTACAGTTTTTTTCAATATAGTTAATTTAGAGTTAGTTTCATTTCTACAAATGGTGCAAACTCTGCTAGATTATAGATAAAAGATTCCCATTCCCCTGCCATTCTGTGATCGGCAGTGATCGGCGATCGGCAGATCATGATCTTGGTGATCGGTAATCGGTGATCGGCCCCAAAAATGCTGATCGGAGCATCTCTATTAGTATTAGATATAAGATTTTGGTCATATTGCACACCCCTACTTCCACTGTATGACTGAAGACAAAGACATTTCTCAAAATACTATACTATATATAAATATTTTATGTTCCCCAGAAGAAAGAATGTCATACAGGTTTGGAACAACATGAGGGTGAGCGAATGATGCCATAATTTTCCTATAATGTTTAAATTTTAATTTGTAATATTTAAAATGATTAAATTATGACGGTCCAATAAACACAGGGGATGTTGGATTCTACTCAGCCCCTCAGGATTTCGGGTAGAGTATAATCCATCCTGTTCCCATTCTCTGCAGATGAGATAGAAGAGCATTATGTCTTTCTCGTGATAGCTAATCTGTGATCAGAAAAGATCAGGCATGCTAAGAAAAGACAGTTAGTCACCGACGTGAGCTCAGGAGTTTGTCTCATACGCAGAAAGGTTTTCACATCAACCGGCAAATCCTTTGCCTCCCGCTCCATATTATCCAAGCAAAACCAAGGTCAATAGCTTAGGCATAGGTTTTAAAAGCACTCACGAAATGTCATCGGTCATATACGGCACTGCTGAGTGTGGAACCGTGTGTATGTGTGAGTGAGCAGACCCATGAACTCCATTAGTACAGGTTATGGTTTGAAGCCCCTGGATCGCAGGGAACGCTAGCCCGGGCAAATCACCAGGGAGTCCGGCTTTGTAATGCCAAAGCCCTCAGATAAACACGCAAGTACCTGAGAAAAGTCATCTTTCTTAGCCTTGGCTTATTACTCGAGGTCCTAAAACAAATAAGAGCCAGGCACCTTTTAAATCACTTCAATTCACATTTCAAAGTATAATTTAATCTTTTTTTTTCCTCCTCTCCCTCTTTCCCGACATGTGACAATTACTTCATCACGGCGTAGTGACGGATTAAAAAGTTGTCAAATTAAATATTTAAGAGGTCCGTGGGCGGGCGTGAATTTGTTTAAGGTATAACAGAGGCTGAAGTTAAAGCTACAGTATACGCGCATGTCATTCCTCGGGGAACGAATCCATAGATTTTCCTTCGTGCCACCTACTTCTTTCCACCGTTCAGGGCGATGTAGCTCCATGCTGTGTTGGGCTGCTAATATCGCTTTTACACTTTGCCGTCAAAAGGAATATGGTTATGTATGATCACGTAGAATAAAGAAATGAATACATTCGGAGAGAGAGGGAATAATTCGTTAATGGTTTCAATTGTGCTCCCTGAGAGTAAAGCAACCAGCTCCTTTTCATGCCATTTGAATCAAAGCCCACTCAAACAGTAGTTAACAGCATTTATTTTTCAATAACTGCAGAGATCAGGGGAAGGAAAGAGAAACACCCCTGTGGAATACCATGTAATACAAGATATGTTCTTTTGTGTTGTGGAAAAATGGAAGTGACAGGTGACAGTTACGGAACAGCAGTTTTCCTGAGATCAAAATTGTGTGCGCTACAAAGCGTGCGTGCCGGATCCGGCAGGGTTAAGTCTTTATAAAGACGCAGAAGTTCTCGCGGCGAATAATGCTAGTGAATTCATGCATTCATGGAAACAACTCCTCATAAACTGAATAAAAATGTAGACTTTTTTGCATTTGACTCAATTAGGACTGCTCCAAAAGCTCCTCTGCAATATTGCCCGGATACGCGGAATATATATCCCTGAATATAGAAGAGATCCTGACAGCCATGGATTCAAACCTTGGAACACTTACAGAGCAGAAGGCTGATGGCAGTGAGAAGTCATGAGGCATCACCTCTGAATTATGGTGGATGATGCGGGATGAGTGACAGGAAAGGAGACAGCACAGTGAGCCGTAAGTATGTGTGTGCACACAGGAAGGAAACTGCTGTGCTAGGCTGTACTAAATCTAGGACAGGGTTTAAAATTAGCATCTCTCATGGAGAGCTGCCTGCCGTGGTGATTCGCTGTCATTACATGTCCACTTCAGTTTGGTCCATCTTAAAAAGCAGAGTCACATCTTAAACACAGCTGGCCCCGTCTCCACAACACAGACGGCCCGAATGAACACCAACGCACAAACATTTCTCCAAACAGTCACTCGGCCCAATGTAAATAAGTCATGCTTATTTGGATGACTTCGTGACTGGATTCTTCTCTTTGACAGTACTATCCTCCAAGACAATATTTCAAAGGTATTTTTCCATTGGACGCTTGAACAGTTTGTCTACAAGCTGTTTGGTAGCTCAAATAATAAAGGAAACTAAAAGAATTCAGCTATTCACAAACCATTTCATTTCTGTAATCTGGTGTATTTGAAAATTATATTAAAGAAAATGATTTAGATTTTTTTTGTTTTGTCCAGAAAAACGCAGTGAAAATGGCATGCACACTAGTACTCTTTCAGATCGCATGAACGGAGAAAAATAATGTCAAATTGTCCATTTTGACGAGTATTCACGTAAACACACTCAGTGAAGTCTTGGGTGAACGTAAACAGTAGGGAGAATATCGGACACTTATCAGTACATTGCATCCGTGCATTAGGTTTTAAAGGGACAGCAGCCTAATATAGTTGCTATTGTTTGTGGCATTCATGTTAATCAAGCAACAAAAAGAAAGACAGAAAATCACTCACTGCTCTTGACTGAATCACTTTAGCAGCCCTAATCAAGATTACTCTAAATTTATTTATATAAATAAATATGTCTGCTTGAAAGAATAAAGAATGTGGTAAACAAGCTGTTATAAAGAATGCATAATTAGCCTATATAATCATTGGTATTTAATTGAAAATATGTTGGTTTTGTTTCTTTATGAGAAGTGGTTTCGTTTAATTTTAAAATAAAGGCATGTTGCGTGTCACAGCAGTTAAATCTGTGTCTGTCATGATAAAACCTTAATATCAAATCTATACAATAAGTTTGTAATTTTAAAATAATTTTAAATGCATTGCACTGTAGATTTAGTCAACTAAAAGCTTATGTTATTTAGTCGACTAAAACTAAATGCCATTTTAGTCAAAAGTCTATGACTAAATCAAAATGTGCTGTCAAAATTAACACTGGATAGAGTGAAAATGAAAGAAAACCAAACAAAATGGAAAATGCTAAATACTAAATTAAGTTGTATTCATATAAAACTAAAAGGAAACCCATTTCCAAGGAAGAGCAAGTTGCATTTTGATTAAACATTACAAAGACAAACTTTTTCCCTTTGGAATAACAACTGCCAATGAACATTCCACAATAAGACGAGGAACGTGCATTAAGAAAATATACAAGTTAATGTTGACTTTAAGGGTCACGGCAGGTTTACGTCAATTCTAATGACTTCATTCGTAATGTATGGCCCCTGTACGGCTACAGAAGTCCTCCAGGTTAAAATGGACTCTGGAGCCATTTCTTAAACACAGTTTGTTTCGTTCCACTGTTTGTCCTGTCACACACACATCTCCTTTATCCATCTCCTTCTTTTCTCATCTCTCCCTCCCTATCTTTCCGTCTTAGTCTTACACATTCCCGCTCTCGTTCCGTGGCCCCGGGCTGCATAATTAATGCATGCACTGACAGCAGTGTCACGCACTGACTGAGGAGTCCTTCGCTCCCCCACCACACGACTGTCGTTTCACCCAGGAAGAGGAACTCGGGAGACGAGCGCGCAGCCCGGCATGGAGGACCAAACCAACCACCCTCCTCCTCCCATCCTCTGTTGTTTCATCATCGTGATTGAGCGGGAAACAGGAGCGGAGCAAAACAGCGGCTTATGTTCGCGAGGCCCCGTATATATTATGCATTCGACTTCTTGGAATATATCTTTGACTGATCCTCAAATATTTCTCAAGGCTCAGACGTGTTTTAGCCCCATTCTTCCTGCCTCAGACTCGCTCGCTATTAGGCATGAGTGGGCCGCGGTTGTGCACGTGTGACACGGAGCTAAAATTATGAATTGCTCCTATCAAGAGGGAGCTGTTGCAAGTTGATGAAGGGAGCGCCGGTGATTGCCGGGCGACAGGAATGCTGTTTGGAGACGCAAACGGAATTCTATCTCAAGGAGCGGTCCCTCCGGAATAGTCTTCAATGTAAAGAGGATGCGCCCCATTCCTGGCGCAGCAAATTCGTACATTTCAATAGAGAACAGTTTCACACCGTAGACTCTGTGATTAAATGCCGATGCCTGCCATTTTGTGGAAATACATAGAATTCCCTTGCCGATTCCCCTGACCGTTTTACCTGTCAAAAACAATTGGCGGAGGACAATACGAGCTAGTGTGAAATAATACATACTGCCTACTGACTGAAACCCGGCTCTCAATGTACAGTATATCTCTTCCAAGCTCTCCCTCCATCTCAATCTCGATACCTTTCGCCTTTTATCTTTACTTTCCTCTGAGGCCTTGTGCGTTGGGGTTCCAGCAGAGACACAGATTAAGTGACTTGATCCTGCAAACATTTGAGGAATTCAGGCCCACAAAGGGGTCAGCGCAGGGGCGAAGGGATAGCCTTACACACACGTACGCTCACAACTACACACACTCAGACTGCTCCATTAGCCCGTCAGTAGCGCTGTCACTGGTGCAGCCCTGCAGAGTTTTCTCAGGGAGAAATAGCCTCAACACGCTGCACTTATGTTCTCTTGTAGCGCGGCTCTGACTCACTGCAATGGACAATTAGAGACCAAGAATAATATAAAGAGGAGAGAGAGAGAGAGAGAAAGTAAAAATATGGCGAAAAAGCAGGAGTGTGTCCAGTGTGAAAGCATATGAATACAAATTCTCTGAATGAAACTTTGCCATTAAAACAATTGAACTCTAATTAAAAGAAAAACACACTGAGCTATATAAGTCCACTTTGAAATGTCCGCTAATGGTATTACATACTTTCCGCATGAATCCCCTCTTCTGTGTGCTTTGGATGTTTAATTGTGAAAGGGCTGGATGGGGGAAAGAGGATGGGGACTCAGGACATCGGCCACTTTTCACAAATTGCGTCCTTATTCGATTACGTTTACATCTTGTGGTCCCCGTCCAGCTATAATGCCGCGTCTTCCAATAAAGTTTGCTTGTATGGAAATACTACATTACGAAAACGCAAATGCAGAGTACAGTCTCCTGCGCTTGCCCTCAATTGGATTTTCTTCGTCTTACTGGGACCTGACACTGTCATATGAAAATGTGAAATGAATCTTTTAGGGCTTTTTTTAGGGGTAAGGGGCATTGTTTTGAAATGTAAGCAACTTGTGTGAGTACATATCATTCCTCTTATGCAGTACCTCTTAGGCCTTTAGTATTTGTGACCCTGGACCACAAAACCAAGTAGCACGGGTATATTTGTAGCAATAGCCAAAAACACATTGTATGGGTCATAATTATCGATTTTTCTCTCATGCCAAAAATCATTAGGATATTAAGATCATATTCCATGAAGATGTTTTGTAAATTTCCTACCATAAGTACACTACCAGTCAAAAGTTTGGACACACTTCCCCATCAAAGAGAATGGGAGAGTGTGTCCAAACCTTTGTCTGGTAGTGTATATCAAAACTTAATTTTTAATTAGTAATATGCATTGCTAAGAAATTTAACTGCGATTTTCTCAATATTTAGATTTTTTTTTTTTTTTTTTTTTGCACTCTCAGATTCCAGATTTTCAAATACTGTTGTTGTATCTTGGCCAAATAGTTTCATATCCTAACAAACCATACATCAATGAGAAGCTTATTTATTCAGGTGATGTATGAATCTTAATAATTGACCCTTATGACTAGTTTTGTGGTTCAAGGTCACATTTCATTTTTATTGATTATAGCTTGATTATTCATACACCATCTTTCGAAAATTTGATAATATGCAGATTTTTGTAATTATAGAAAAACAAAATGGACTAATGCCAGAAAACACAAACTACTTACTGATGTCTGTACTGTTGCTTCCTAGAGGATGATGTCATTAGGAAACTGGCTTTTGTTAAAGGCATTTTATACAGGATGGAAATCTATAAATTGATTACAAATTAAAACAATATTGCCAAGGAAGCGTATTTTCATTCATAATTTTCAGAGAGGAATGCACAAGACTTCTGCCCCACGTATTAATGTGACTAGTAATGATTAACGGTGCAAGTAATATGTCAGAGTGGTTTTCTGATACCTCTGCATTTGCTGATGTGTAGCTAATAACTGCCTTGTTAGCATTGCACCTATGCTGTTCTGTCTTCCAAGTATCAACTGAATCAGTGGGCTGGACTACACGAGTATCTGCTTCCATTGCACTTTTCCCAGACACTTTAACAGGACGTCTACGCTGATGCTGAAGCTTAGCCTACCCAGAGATTTGAAGGCGTGGCAGTCGGCAGTTAGCCTTTAGCATTGCAGTGACACGCGTTCCGTTAGCAGCTAACACTGCCTCATTTATTTCACTTATCCGGAAGATTCTGTACAGCGACGAGAGAACCTGCTGACCTTGTCACTTCACACCACCAGTCTCTCTCCCTCCTTTGCTTTCGCTGTCTGGAGCTAAGGACTCGCTGGTGCTTGGGTTCTGTAAGATTATCCGAGGAAGCGATGGAGGAAAATTTACGCCTAGCACATGTAGATGGTGCTTGAACAGTCAGAGCGCCCATGGTGTGCAAATGCTTCAGCTCCTATTATAATGGACGGCTAAAAGGGTTAACGCATATGAGCTTTAACTATGTGACTGTTATGTGGAACGGAACTATTTTTTTGCTGTAAATTGACAGAGAAGAAAAAGGCAGGCGTGCCATCATTAGAGAGCGTGCACATCCACATCGGCGGCACTCTGGCATGCTTTCCGCTGTGCGTCCTGATAAAAGAGGGGGAAGAGGTAAAGGAGGTGTGAGAGGAGCATCTTTGAGCTCCACAATAAATTCTCATTATTTGAAGTGGAGTATTTGAGAGCTAAGAGTGGGGTGGTGTGTGTTCTCTTAATCTTGTCGTCGGTGGCAGGCTATGTGAGGCAGGGTGGGTTAATGTAATATCACAGTTGGGCGCCTCACCATGCCACTTAAACCCCCTATTAGTAAAACACTCCCTTTCTCCCTCCGTGTTATAAAAATGAACCCACGCTGCCACTTCAATGACGCACAGGAGAGAAGACTGTCAAAAACTGGTAGTGAATACGGAAAAAAAACGAGTCTAGGCTCTCAGTTATAATTATTCCCATCATACCAAAAACCTAAGATGGAACAACAGGAGTTGGCATTAAATTCCATGTACAGTAGGTGAAGTTAGCAAAATATTATTAATTTGTTTCAGACCTTTGCAGGTAAGTGTAAAGCGTAAATTAGTAAAAAAAAAAAAAAAAAAAAATACAACACAGGCCCAGTATCGAGCCCTGTGGATCACCTTAAAATTTAAAATGTAAATTGACCGCAGGGCACGTCAAAGAACCCAAGGAAAAACACAGACGAAGGTCATATTGTGTTGGAAATGGGCAGAGATGAAACCCAAGGCTGATCCAGAGGCCCTGGCACACGAATTAGTGATGTGCATAACAGCGTAATTGGAAGTAACAGTAGAAGAAAGGAGCGGAAATTCACACAGGCAGGCATGAAAAGACGCAAATGAGCTCTGGACTGAACGGGAAAAATAGACCAGCATCTCCTCGGTTCCCGTCTCAATTAAGAGCGAACACAATCCAAACATCTCCCCATGTCCACTTGCTCCAATGAAAGCACAAATCTGCCTTTGGCCTATTTTAAGCTCTCTGAATGGTTAGTGTATTTTGCTTGTACTTTGCCGCAGACGGCTCATCAGGAGTCTCGCCGGCATATCGGATGAGTTAGTGTGCCGCGCCTGGAATTCTACCCACCAGGTCTTCCTGGCAGCCTGGCACGAGTGCTTTATGGCCCAGGTGCTCGGAAATGCCATAAATTTGGGTTTTATTAAAAGAGAATTAAGAAGATGACTCAAATGGCTGTCTTAATCTCTGCAGACCTGAGATCTTGGAAAGGCGATGGGTCAATGACTACATTCGCAAGCTGCAAGAAACGAGGGAATGCTGAAAGTAAAAGAGGGATAACTTAAAAGAGTATTGCTCTGTAACGCTATCAGCTCTTCTGCGAGGCGGCTCTATGCCCGCTGAGCATCTGTGTCGCTGCACGCCACACCGAGGCTGCCAATCTCGCATGGGCACACACCGGCACTCACCGTGCCACCCGAGCCACCCTCTGCTGCTCCAGCAGCACCGCCATGCCACATTCGCCTGCGCGTCCTCCCTTCTCCTCCTCCCTGACGCGCAGGGCCTCTCCAGCTGCAGCTTAATTTCCTGTGACTTGCCTAATTACTGTAATTAAGGATTAATTGCCATTAATTATTCACACATAAGCTCATCGCAAATCATGGGGTAAATGTCTTCTGAAAGCTGCCATACTAGCCATGGATAAACACACTGGGATGCTTCAGGCAGCTGAATCTATCACTCCACCCTGCAGCAAAGAGCCCTCCTGGCCCGCCAGTCTTACCAAAACAGCCATAACTCTCCACGAGAGAAACGTCAAATCCGACCCACAAGAGGAGAGGTTCTGTCACACCTAGCATGTTCTGCCATCAGTGCTTACACTACTGTAAAGATGGATTGAGGCAGGCCCGTAGAGCCAGGCCAAGAGTGCTGGAACGGGCCGCCGTAAATTATGCAAGTTTAACATTTGAGGAGAAAAAAGGGAGTAGAAAACCTCTCAGAGAGAGAATTCAAGCAGCTGAACTTTGAAGAGCTTATCAGCTAGTTTAAACAAACAGCTAATGTAAGGCGGTGTCGACAGGGCATATGTAAAAATCGGAGTGGATTTATGCCAGTCTTTGACACACAAGGTTACTGTGAAAGGGGATTTTCCTCAGACTAAAGCACAGATTCATCTTGAATCCCCTATACACTCTTTTAATGGAAACTTTAAATACTTACATACTCCAACTCAAACTAGTTCTAAACTGAAGACCCAGGTAGAACATCTTGGACATCAATCTTCCATGACGCCTTAAAATGCTGCCTATGTAGGCATCTCGCTAGGTTTCGCGGCAGAGCTCTGGTATATTTGAAAAAGGCTCTGAGCTTCACACTTCGATCTTTACGGTCTCTTCAAGTCATGAGCTTGTGAACTATCTCAGAAATTGCCCCAGCGTTTCTGAGGCAATAGTTTTAAAAGCTCACGCTTCATAAAATCATAATAATGGCCATCATGTAAATCTGCTGAATATGAAATGTCTGCCGGGAGGCGGCATGCAAACAGTATTTAAAAAGCCGACACTTTTACAAGGCCTTAAATCAGCCTAGCTTCAGTCTGGTCCTCAACACTAGAAGCTCGAGAAGAGAGAGGGAGAGCGAGACGGAGAGAGTCTGATGCCTCGCAGCTGGTCTGTGAAACTTCACAGTTGTCTGACAAACTCAGTCATAATACACCAGGCTGACAATTACTCGCCAACTCTTGAAACGGGGTCTCTAAAGTGTCTGATGCTTCGGCACTAATAGGGGACCGGAGAAGTGCTGTCCTAGGTCTTTAAACATAAACACTTGCGGAATAAAAGAGAGGCTGAGAAAGAGAGAGAATAAGAGCGAGTTGGGGGAAAAGAAAGAGTGGGAAAGAGCGAATGAGAGAGGCACTAATTGTTCTACTAGAGCCTTCTGCTCCAGATTAATGCAGGAAAACATTTTCATTTGGGTACATAAGTTTGTTTGTCTGATTTAAACATTTATGCTAATGGCCCTTCTGCCAGCTCTTTAATGCTTTACACACTGCTGTAAACAGCCCCTGAGCTTATCCATCACACTTGCGCTCCCTCTCGCTCTCCCTCTCTCCTTCTTTCTCTCGCTCTTCATTTCTGTATATCTATGGAATCCAAGACAATACGAGAAAGAAGACAAGTGCAACAACACAGTGTTTCTTTGATAAACACACAC
The DNA here is from genome assembly GCF_049309525.1 of Garra rufa. Lineage (NCBI taxonomy): Eukaryota > Metazoa > Chordata > Actinopteri > Cypriniformes > Cyprinidae > Garra > Garra rufa. Next base: position 17,759,287 of record NC_133375.1, on the reverse strand, counting down.
ATATTTACTTAGCTTTCTAAATGAGGAGATTCTATCGACTTCTGTATATATACTTTCCAAGAAACTAACACTTCTAATCAGCAAGGGTGCATTACATTGATTAAAAGTGACAGTAAAGATATTTATAACATTAGAAAAGATTTCTATTTTAACTAAATGCTGTTCTTTTGAATGCTCTATTCATCAAAGAATTCTGAAAAATATATCATGGTTTCCACCGTTTTCTACATGGATAATAATCAGAAATGTTTCTTGAACACCCAATCAGCATACATATTAGAATGATTTCTGAAGGAAGAAAATTAATCTTTGCCATCACAGGAGTAAATTTTATACTGAAATACATTCAAATAGAAAATAGTTACTTTAACTGTAATAATCCATAATATTACTGTTTAGTCTGTATGTTTGAATGGTCATGTATACAGAATAGATTTAAGTTTTTTTTTCTATGTAAAATCAAAACTCTAGTGCAAACACCTTTGACATTGAGACTTCGGAAACAGCAGTAAAACTTTGGTCTATGTTAGGGTTGTGCTGCCCCTCTGTGCTCATCTTCCATCTGTTGTCCTCATCTTAGCGCTTACAGACAGCATTAAGTGACACAGACCCCATGGCGCATTCAAATCTTGCCGTCTTCTGGGTTTAGTCCCTACACACAGTCTTCATCTGACACCTTTCAGAGTGAGCATTCATCAGTATCACTGTCACTTAATTGATACTTACTAATTTCTCCTCTTTCTCTCTCTGGCTCTCTGTGTCAGCTGCCAGGGGCCTCAGCGGTGCCCTCATTTGTGGACTTCCAACCGACTCCACAGGGGTAATTACACTTTATGTGTTAATTGGTGTAAATACAAAGACGGGAGCTACACCTGCACATTTCACATCACAACTGGAAACTGTGAGCAGATCGAACAGAATGTATGGATGTGTCTTTCTGTGTACGAACGTGTCAGTGTTTCACCAACTGGGCTGTCATGTGGGAACGCTGTGGGATGTTTCGGCTGCTTTATACATGCAGTTTAAACAAAAAAATAAATTACATCTAAAATAAAAAGTAGGGGCCTGTGATTTCACCAATAAGGAAAACACGGACAGAATCGCAGAATCCAGTCATAAAAATGGAATTTACTGTATAACACAGAATGTCATGGAATTTGCCAAATTTTGTACGAATAAATAAAAAAAAGGTCAGTACACTTAAACCAAAACATGATATGGACTAATGTCTGTGAATATTAAACCGCAAAAAATACATATAAATCTTGCATGTTCTGCGTGTCTCGTTTACTACACACATACTGAAACGTGCGACGCTCGCTGTGTTTTCAGCCTCAGAAATGAACACACAAACATAATCTCTACAACTGCTCTGAAAGTAACTTCATGAGCATTTTATCGTTTTTAATCGCAATATCATATACAAAAAAAAAAAAATTACTTCTTCATAGAAACCCGTCAAAAAAAGTTTGGCTTAACTTGAAGAAATTGTGACAGAAATATATTACTGTCATGATAATATATAATGGTAGAACTCCTACTAATAATAAAGTTATTATTAATACATCGTGTTTAGGGAATATCTAGCAGAACAATTATTTTCCAGAATTTATTTACTAGAAAAATGTAAATACACAACACAGTATTTCTGAAAAAGAAAATACATTTTAATACTATTTTTTATACAATCAGTTAAATAGAGATGCTTTTGATTATTACATTTAATGAACCAATTAAAATGGAAACAAGAAAAATAATGGAAAACAGATTTTGAGAAAAATAAAACTAAATTTAAGGGGAAAAAAACATGTATTTCATAGAGCTTTAAAAATTATTTTTTGTTAAACTTAAATAAATTGCTTTTAAATTGTGTAAGTTTCAATTTCAATTACATTAGACAATTAATTAGACATGCTTTTTGATGAATAAAATGTAATTTAAATATTAAAACACAGTCTAAAGAAATTAAAACTGAATCTATAAAAATTTTAAACTGAAAAAAACTGAATTGGGGAAAAAATAAAACAGATTTCATAAGGCCCTAAAAGTATTTTAATCAAAATATAAATGTATTTTATTTTGTGCAAAACACAGTTGCTATTGTATCTTAAAGACACCTTCTATGCAAATGATGTTTGCTATGACTGACAGCCATCCAAATACAGTTGTGGTTCACAGGTGTTTATATGTAAATGAAGGCAGTCATACAGTGTGTTACAGTGATATGCTTACATTCGCAATGTCAGAGCCACAAAAACAAGCTGCATTTGCTAGTTTAAGTTCCCATAAGCAGTCTAAGTAGACTGAGGAGGATGCTCTTGTACATAATACATTTTATTAGGTGCGAGGAATTTTCTATTCCCTATGATATACAGTATGTTTTTAAGTTATATAACATTCAACCACACTAACATACCCAGAATCCTACTTTTTTTTCTTTCTGTTCCACCACTGTGGAGCCCTTTGGAAAGTGTCTGTTGTCAGCAGATGTCATTCCACTGGAGACAAAGGAAATGAGAAGGGCTTTGGATATCATCAGCATAGAAATGAGCCCCTCTCCCTCTCTTTCTCGCTCGGCTTGTACCAGTCCTAGCCCGGACCCCAGCCCGCGGCTCCAGCCACTGTGCTACCTTTTCAACTTGCAAATGACAGTGTCACCAAACGCTATCCTTCCATCAATCAAGTCAGGGGGGTCATGAATATACAAAAGGCGAACGTGGAGGCTCGGCCACCTCCCGCAGCTTCGCTTGGCCCAATTATAAAGCTCTCTCTCTCTCTTTTTCTCTCTCGCTGCCTTGCTTTTCCTCATGCGTTGTTTGTTTTTATTTTAAAGGGTATGGTCACGTTCAGCCGTAGGCTAAAACAAGGTAGGTCAGGCATGGTGGCCCTTGTCAGAAGAGACTGCAAATGCAGGTACAGGCTGGATAGCCAATGTCATCTCTCTTTCTCGTCACTATTTCTGAGGCTTGGCCACAGGAGCGGTATGATAAGGAAAAGTGCGCAAGCGCACGTTAGCAGACGGGCCGCTAAGAATAGAATACGGAGTTCAATTGTACACACGCGCAAACAATTTAGCATGCGTTCCCTTGATACACCCTCCTCAACACAGGAACAACCCTACAGCCACCCCTCTCTCGCTCGCTCTCCCTCGTTCTCTCTCCCCCTGGTCCAGCTGTCAGCTCCTAGCGTGTGCATTAGCATTCTAAGTGATCCACGGCTGCCTTCTGATGAATGTGTGTGTTTGGGTAACTAATGACCTCCTTGCTGCAAGTGGAACTGATAGTCAATGGCTGCCACTGATCAATAGCAGAGAGCTAGGCCTGGCCACCGAGAAATCATTTCCAAGGCCAAAGACATCTCTTACACGCAGAGACAGCACGGCTATCATCAAAGGCATGGAGAGAGAGAGGTGGAGTGAGAAGGAATGGTCAGTTTCTAGAGAGAGAGCGGGAAAGAGCAGGAGAAATATTTTGACGTAGGATCCTAATGTACTAATTTGTCACTTTGTTCACTGCAGTGGTTCGCAACTGATTTTTATGTTGCGCCCTAGCGCTCAAAATTGTTTATTGTACAAAAGTAAACAAAGAATGCATTGGTCGTACACTACTATTACGTTCTTACTCTTTTGTTCTTTCATGCAACCTGCAGTTTAGCCCCAAAATATTAGGTTTTATTGGACATGCAGTCTTTGACATCAACAATGAAAAATATTCAAAGCTTTTAAAAGTAATATTGAAAGCTTAAAGAATTTAACATTGTATCATTGCTTACTCTAAATGTTCACATAATTTCATCCTGGAAATGTAAATTCATTCTGGAATTTACAGCTGGCTCTGATGTCTCTGTAGTGGTTAAACATGAGATATAATTAGTTTTGGCTAAATCTATCAGGTAGTCTTTGGTCTCTTTAAACTATTTTTCGTTGCAGAGCAAATAGTTTGGGCAAAATCTCATCATGTTTATGTAAATGTAACGCTGTATATCAGAGCGCTGTCTTTGTACGTTTGACTGAATTGCTTTGCAACTTTTATGATGGCTGTTGTTTATTAAACATTGTTATTCAATAAATTTTACATAAAAAATATTAGCATTTAAAAGTGTTTAGTATTGAGAAACGGAGTTTGTGTTCGTGACCTTAGTTACAATGTTCCGCCATTGGATGGCGAAAATAACTTTTATACTGAAAAATAAACGCTGTTAGAAACGGAAGTTTTTTTAGTTTCAACACCAGCTTGACACAGCTAACAAATGCACTGTCTTCAGAAATCACCCATGACAGATAAAAGGTTATTACTGTTACGATAAAGATAATGCTTTCTTCAGTGGACATTCAAACTAATGCCTTATCATGAATACAAAGAATGAATGCAGGTAATCACGATCACTCAGTCCATCTCTCTCATAATACTCCATCACACATAATTCGATGAGCTTTAATGCAGTAATACAATAAGGTTTCAATGAAGCAACTCAACATTCCTTCGTTACTAGTTCTAAAGTGACGTTTTGGAATTAGTAATGGAGGCTTAAGGGGGTCGCACACCGAACGAGAAGCGCAGCGTCGCGTCGCGTCGCGTCGAGGACAGCTGGAGGTATCGCACACCGGACGCGCACATTCTATACGCGCCAGCTCATTTTTAGGCTAGATTCCCATTCATCAATTAGTAGCATTTTGTATTATTACAAGCAATTTCAACATTCCTTATGCTGTAGCTAGTAATATGATTTGTTTGCTCAATAAAAAACTACATGCTATTTTGTTGTGTAAGGTATAGGCCTACTTATTTCTTTGTAAACTTCAATTATAATCGTATTGTTGTTGAGGCAGTTTATTGGAGTCTAAATTCAACATGAGGGTTTGTATTTAAAATAAAATAATTGTCATTTTGTGGTCAACAGTATTGATATTTTTAAGGACATGAAATGACAATGCCTGTACTGTACATTATTTTATGATTGTACTGTACAATTACATACAGTTGCTCACTATACATTTTACCTCAGATCGTACGTAAACAAAATTGAACATTCTTACCTGAAAAACCGATGACATCGGTAATCTTCCTCTAAGCTGATGAATTCCTTATGTTGAATCTATGATTTGTTGCAAATAATTCTGGCTATTTCTATTTCCCTACTTCCTTGATCAGTTTTTCGTCGTCCATCGCGCTCCGCTACACCGTTATTTAAATGACCTGAATGACGGTTGTGACCTTGTAAATCCAATAGATGGCAGTCAAAGACAGTGAATATAATAATGACAGGCAAATGTTACATAGGACTTTAGATTTTGCGTAGCCTATGTAAAAATGTCTCGAGAAAATAAAATATGAATTAATTATATAGGTTTACATTTTTTTCAAGCTGTAAACCTAATGTAAGTAGTATTTTGCAGCAGTGGTATCTTGTTTTTTTAATCTAATAGGACGATTTGAGACAAATATGATGTTATTTAATATAAAACTATGCAGATGGCGCTCTGTGGCGCGGCAGAAATTTGAACAGCTTCCTGAGTCGTAGCTGGGCGCCGCGGACAGACGCCGAATGGCGCCGCCGGTGTGCGTATGCTCATAGAAAACTATGTGTTCGAATTTTAAAGACGTGGCGCGACGCGACGCGGCGCTGCGCTGCGCGTTCGGTGTGCGACCCCCTTTAGGCTCAGCTGTTCAACTGTAAAACTGAGATTTGAATCCATGGCGGAAGGAAGTAGTTCTGTACAAAAGAAGGTTTTAAAGACACTCCATTGTTGTTTCTTAGGTAGAACTTGTAGACGTGAGATATGGCTGTATATCGCACAAAAAGTGTTCTTGTGGCTTTGTTAAATTAAGGTTGAACCACTGCTGTCACATGGACTATTTTAACAATGTCCTTACTACCTTTCTGGGCCTTGAATGTGGTAGTTGTGTTGCTGTCTATGCAGGGTCGGAAAGTCTTTGGATTTCTTAAAAATCTTGTTAAATTGTGTTCCAAAGATGAACAGAGAACTTTCATTTTTGGGTGAAATGACAGAATTTTCATTTTGGGGTGAACTATCCTTTTAACGGATAGGAAAAGAAAGGTCAATATATTAAACATTTTAAGAAAAGAAAATAAATTCCTGGAGTGAAAGAAGTGAGAGGTCATGTTTCGAGGTCTGCCCTTGAGCTGTTTAGGAAGTGTTAATGTGACGGCAGAAACCACTGCAGCAACACACACACACACACACACGTGGGCCGACAGAGAGAAAGGAGAACCAGCGTGGGGTTAACGTCTGGCTCCGGCTCAGGGAAAATAAATTGCTTTAAATATGGAAGTGGACGTCGGAATGGTCCCTGCTAGAGTGGAGTGGGTTTGGGTAAACCAACAGTCTGTCGGCCGTAATTTATAGACAGCTATGATAAATACTATTTGTCCATGACAGTCACATGAAATAATAAACCTTGGCTCTGCTATAAACATTACCAAATCCTGACACTATTGATTTATAACGGCTAACACTGACATCAAACCAAACAAGTGACAGAAACAATGCCCAGGCTTTAGGCGCAGTTTGTCAACTATTAATACTGTCAGAGGGGGCTTTCGCTTTAGCTGGGAAAGCCTGTCGCCCAGTTGTCAGTCTACCATGCTGAGGAGGACGCCGAAGCGAAAGAGAGAGAGAGAGAGAGAGAGAGAGAGAGAGAGAGAGAGAGAGAGAGGGAGGGAATGTGCTGGAATTGCCAACAGGGGTCCTAGCGGCACGGCTGCGTTAGCCCTAATTACCCCCCCCCCCCACACGCCCGACCCCTCCCTCCCCCTAAACGGCTCCTGCTCTGCCAGCCCCAACTTAAAATTGCATGTTAATTATGTAAATTATTAATTGGGCTGAGACTGCTGTTTATGGGATTTTGGACTTAATAACTGGATCAGCCCGCACCCCGAGTCTGACCTACGACAAGCCATGGCCAGCCAGTGAAAGTGACATTTTCCGAAACATTAGCTCCTCTGCGCGCACACACACACACACACACACACACACACACACACACACCTCTTCAGAAGGCTCACAGTGTGCAGAGAGAAGAGAGGATAGTGTACAGGTGCTGCTGGGTAAAATCCTAATTTGTGTTTCACAAATGTATTTTATGATTTTAAATCCAGTCCTAATTGAACACATCTGGATTTTCCTACACAACTTCAGTAAAAATGATAAAGCAAAAACCCTAGACGGTAATTGTTTTTCATAGGGATGTGATTTT
>NC_133375.1:17731889-17751570 GCF_049309525.1 Garra rufa | reverse complement strand
CCCCACCCCACCTCGATTACTCCCATCCCAGCCGCGCTTCCATTGATCGCGGGGGAGATCTTTCCTGAAACACGTGCTACACAGCGGCAAGAACAAAGGCCTCTCCGCCGCCTCCTACACTCCAGAGAACTGCATCTTCCCGTCTCTCTTTTGGAACAAAGGACTAGAAGATCTATGCAGCTAAAGGTTAATCAGGGTCTTCCGATGTTCACAGTTCACTCTCTCTGGAGTGCAGACTCAGAGTTTAATTTTGATTTTTAAAATGCATATAGACTTGTCATGCTTTGTTGCTGTGATGGCTGTATAACAGAATATGGGTGTTGAATATCTTAAATTTATATTGAGTAAGACAGTTTTTGTGTTTGATGTGTCAGATTGTGCGTATGAATACAGACAGATTCAATACTGTATGTGTGTGGGACCAAACATCTCCACAAGGATAGTAAAACCCCAAAATCACACGCACTGTGAGGAAACGGCTTAGTAAACATACTAAATAACGTAATGCCAAAACGCAATAAAAAGCAATAAAACTGCATTGAAAGCCTCAATCACAATGGAAAAAAACTAAAGTGAAGAGAGAGCATGATTTGAAAACGTGAAAATGTCTCAAAATTAAGGCCAATTAGAGAACGCGGTTGATTATGAGACTGTACAGAAGTCACATGACCTCCAATCATTCCAGCGATTGGTGGACCACCAAGACACAAGTGCTAATTATATCAGTGAAAATGTGTAATTCTTCCTGGCGAGGCTTAAAAATAACCAGCGCTATAAATACAAGGCATTCATTTAATCAGAGGCTAATTCACTTCTGACAGAGAGTAAATTCCACTATTTTCTGTGAGGCTTTCTGAAATTGCCATCATTTTTAATTAATTCTTAATTAAAATATATTACACCACAGCTTCTACCCATCTCTCTTGATATTGTAACATAATCAATTCAGAACCATTTACATATCATTAATTAAAAGCTTTCCCCTCTCATCCTTAAAATCATAATGAGGCTCTATTTCTCATTAAGATGGCATACGAGCAAAATAACAATGCTACAGAGAATGTAAGACACACAGAGGAAGGTCCGTCGTCACAACTTCAGCATCCTTCTGCTGTTCCTCTGGTGTCAATAAATGACAAAGCGAGATTTCAAGCTTAATAATGTGTTGCTGAATTGAAAAGCCAGCGTTTTCAGCGTTGCTATTGGACAAGGAGTGTTTAGTGTCTTCATAACATTGAAAACGGGGAGTTAATGTAGTATGTATGGGAGCATATGATAAATAAACTTTGGCATGTGGGTTGTTGACAAATAGGCAGTAAAAAATGCTTATTTGACAATATTTGAAGAAGAAATGCATATATGTAGTGTGAAGTCTGATTTTTGAGAAAATATAAAGGTTCAATAACTTTGTCAATTCTTTCAAGTTACAGTTAAACAAACTTATTTAATTATCTAAAGAGACTTGTCCTCTGGTGGGACATCTTTGTCTTGTGGTGTGATAGTACAGGCGTCACACCGGTGGAAATTTTCTGTCACACCAAAGGACGTTTCAGCCTTTTGTGTCAATTAATGACCTTGCTATTCTGAGCTAACCTGTTATTCGTGGTTAGAAAGAGACATTTGCATAATTTTCCATGATTATGTAGTTTGAAAAAATATAATTTAAAGGTGTCGCACCAAAGGACAACAAAATGTAGTGGTTTCAAAAAAAAAGTTAACCATGTGCACAGGGGGCTTCAGTAACACAATCATGAATGAGATCCTTCAACGAATTCATTTTTTTTTAAATTGGCCGATTTAAAATCAGGATATGGTGTCACACCAGAGGACATGGTTTTCAGAGACAAAATGTATCAAGTTCTTACGTTTTCAGAAATATACACTGTAAAAAGTTTTCACCAGATTCAACTTAAAAACCTAAGTTCAGCAGCTGCCTTAAGCTTTTAAAATACAAGTCATTTTAACTTACAATAAAAATGAGGTGATATAACTTGTGAGTTTAAATGACTTAAGTTGATTTAACTTAAAATCTTAAGGCAGCTCCTAAACTTAAGTTTTTAAGTTGAAACTGGTGAAAACTTTTTACAGTGTATGGATGAAAAAATCAAGATTGCCATTTACTAAAATAGACACTTTTTAGACACATTTATATGGTTTTCTTTTTAATTTATAAAAGTTGTTATTTATTGAACCATGCTTGAGACAGTCACACCACAGGACAATTTTGAGATTTGGCTTAAAAATGTTAAAAATCTAATAACACACTGTAGCTTTTATAACCACATGTCCATGTACAGTACACTCTTTAAAATAAAGATGCTTTAAAAGGTTCTTCACAGCAATGCAATAGAACCATTTTTGGTACCACAAAGAACCATTCAGTCAAAGGTTCTTTAAAGAACCATCTCTTTCTTACCTTTTTATAATCTGAAGAACCTTCTTTTGCCACAAAGAACCTTTTATGAAACAGAAAGGTTCTTCAGATGTTTAAGGCTCTTTATGGAACCATTTAGACAAAAAAGGTTCTTCTATGGCATCGTGAAGCACCTTTATTTTTAAGAGTGTAGGACGAAGAAATGTTTAACGATTTACTGCTTTTTAAATAACGATAATATTAATTATATTCGTTTTTACCTTGTGCGACAGTGAAAATGCCATGTTACGTCAACAACCCATGTATAGAAATAGCTGTAGCAACAGAGAAATGAGCAAACTTTAGTTACAAAAAAGTAGAAATACAATTAAACTAATTTTAAATAAATAAATTATAAAATATTTAGAAATAAATGTAGAAATTTGAATCCAACTTCTGAAAATAAATGTAAAAAAATTAATTAAATTAAAAAATATATATATAACTAAATTATTTACTTCTAAAAATGACAAGTAAAAATTAAATATAGAAATTAAAATTTAAAAATAAAAAGTAACAAAATCCAAAAGAAAAAAAAAACACTCTCTCATGACAGCAGTTGTCCAGTGGTGCCAAAAGTGACATCAGCAGCTTGTTGACAAGCAGCAGTGCAAAATACGTGATGTCACATCCTCTCCCAGTCATGTCTCGCTACACGCATGGCTCTTTTCTTACATTCCTAATATCAAGCATTGATGAGTGCTGTGGTGTAACGCATCAGCCATGTCCTGATTTCTATCATCCCTCTCTCTTTCCGTCTCCCTCCCTCTCTCTGTCGCAGGTGTCCCGGCATGGCTGTCAGGGTGGCACGTTTTGAGTCCTCTGCCCGTCAGATAAAAATCGCAGAAGCCGGCGTTTGGACTTAGTGACAGCAATTTATTTGAATGTTTTGTCAGCGCGCTGCTGCATTATATGAAGGCCGCACGCCAATATGACACATCTACCCCTTGCCCATATGTATGCAGACACACACATGCACACACACACACAAAATATAATAACGTATCTATTGACACTCTTACCCACAGATGGATTTCACCTCATTTAAATGAAGATTCAAAACACCGTAAGGGATAAAACACTTTTTGCATTTGTTTCCTGTGAAATGTGGTGACACCGCAGAAGTTTAAAACAATTAAAGCCTAAACTTATAAACGCATGCAGGGAAATGGTGTTATATGTACTATTTACATATGGTGTTGGCATTAAAAAAGAAAAAAAAACAACAATGTGAAACAGATAGAAAATTCTATTTGCACTTCACTGAAAAGGCGCTAACATGTTATTAACGCAGATTCCTATACCTGTAGGAAACCTGCCGCATTTCACGTCTTATTTCAGACAGTGGTAAACATAAAAAAAAAAAAACGCTTTGGGAGTCTAGTGTAAACGCTTGTGTTGGCAGGCAGCTGGTTGAGTCTTGTTAGGGCAGTGTTAATGCTGAAACACACAGTCAGACATAGTTAGCAGCTGTTTCAGGCATTTAGAAGATCGCCTCTCCTATTACTCCGCAACACTTCCACACGCAGCCCTCGCTCGGCACCAGACACACCAATTACAACGTAAACTCCTGCTCTACACGCTTAACCGCCACAAGCGCGTGCAAACGCCCACAAACACGAAACCGCAAACCAGCAGGCCTTTATTTTCCAGAGCGCTGAACTTTCTCGCTTTCTAAACATACATAGTACTTAGACGTGTATACGGACGCACTTAGAACAAGTCCACTTGACAGTCCACAAGTACTGGCAGGAGGAATGATTAATTCGTCTGAAAACACAAGCACATTAACGAGTCTCTGAGCACGGCTCGAACTAGGTCTGTGTAATCCTAGATGTGAACGGCTTCTTTGCCAAAAGCAGCTTGGAGTTGAATGTACCTTTATGAACACACACACACATACATAGAAAAAAAAATTATATATATTAATGGGTGAATAAACAAAATGTGATGTGATGTTCTATATTTCAGATCTGAAACTACAGCAGCAGATTGTCATCCCTGTTTTAAATCAGAGAGAATCTCTGGAATTGTTTGTCCGGCACTAAACAAGAGAAGAAAAGTGACAGTTTGCGTAACACCGGACTGTCAGCAACTCTGCGGGATGTTATTTACATTGGGCGCAGGCACAGAACGCTCGATCTCTATTTTAGGACACGTACTGAGAGAAATTCATAGATAGGCCTAGTTATACACTACCGTTCATAATCGATGTTTGAAAGAAATTAAAAGTTTTATTCAGCAAGGATGCATTAAATTAATCAAAAGTGACAGGAAAGATGTTTACATTGTTCAAAAAAACATTTAATTAAAAATTCATTGCTGTTCGTTGAACACTAATCCTAAAAAAAATAAAAAATAAAAAAAAATAAAAATAAAATAAAAATTACAACAAATATTAAGATGAAAATTCAGCTTTGCCATCACAGGAATAAATTATATTTTCCAAAAAAAAAAAAAAAAAATTAATAATAATAATAGTAACAATTAATTAATTAAAGTTGAAAATAAATATTTTAAATTGTAATAATATTTCTCAATATTCATGTGTTTACTGTATTTTTAATTAAATAAATTCAGCCTTGGTGAGTATAAGAGACTTCTTTTAAAAAAAAAATCTAAAAAATGCTGGATTAAATACAAACCATTAAATGTTTAACCCAGCCTTCAGGGTAGTTTTATTTAACTCAACTATTGTTAAAAAATGACTATATGGCTGGTTTAAAATGAACCCAAAATAGCTTGTAAATTAAAAATAAGACATAATTACTAGAAGCATCAGCAATAATCAAAAGGTGAACATTTATTAATAAGAAATGTAATATATATATATATATATATATATATATAATTTAATTATTATTTATTCAACTTATTAATAAATGTGACCCTGGACCACAAAACTAGTCCTAAGTAGCACGGGTATATTTGTAGCAATAGCCCAAAATACATTGTATGGGTCAAAATTATCGATTTTTCTTTCATGCCAAAGATTATTAGGATAATAAATAAAGATCATGTTCGATGAAGATATTTTGTACATTTCCAACCATTAATATACCAAAACTTAGTAATATGTATTGCTAAGAACTTCATTTGGACAACTTTAAAGACTTTTGATTTTTTTGCACCCTCAGATTCCAGATTTTGAAATAGTTGTATCTCGGCCAAATATTTTCTTATACCCTAATGAAAGCTTATTGATTCAGCTTTCAGGTGTATCAATTTCAAAAAAAGTGACTGGTTTTGTCATCCAGGGTCACAAATGTTAATTTCCAACTTATTTTGGGTTCATTTAAAGGAGTAATTATAGTAATTTTTAAGTAATACACTCTTAATCACAATGCCATAGAAGAACCTTTTTTGTCTAAACGGTTCCATAAAGAACCTTTAACATCTGAAGAACCTTTCTGTTTCACAAAAGGTTCTTTGTGTGAAAGAAGGTTCTTCAGTTTATAAAAAGGTAAGAAAGAGATGGTTCTTTAAAGAACCTCTGACTGGATGGTTCTTCTATGGCATCGCTGTGAAGAACCCTTTAAAGCACCTTTTTTTTTAAGAGTGTAGTTGAGTTTAGTTGAAAAACAACCCAGTCGCTGGATTCCATATTTCACCCATCGCTGGACTGTTTTTAACCCAGCATTTTTAGAGTCTGAACAGTAGTGTAACGTAAATATCTAAACAGAATAATAAATTAAAATGAACAATTTTAGGCCTACAATAATGCATACTATTAATAACTTTGTCATTAAATACATTGTATTTAAATTGATAGTTTAATATTAATAATAACATTAAAACATTACATAAAGATCCCACTATAGGCAATAAACAGCAACAGAAGAAAAAAATAGCTGACAGCAACAAAAGGAACAAGAAACTGCAGAAGTGATGTTTACGGTGCGTTCCTGCACTTGCAAAAGAAAAACAAGATTTTTTTCCAGCATTGCCAGATCAATCAAAGATCAGGTAATGAAATATGCTCTGTCCTGTTTTGTTATCTATTTATTTTTTGCATGCTCCCGGAACCTCTGACAAATTGTGCGCGATTGCAAATCTCCATAAATCACGATTAAAGACAAGTATATCATCACCAGAGCATATATCTTCTCCGGCCTGACCCGTCCGCTAATGAGAAAAGGCCCTGGACTATCTCGGCTGATTAATTAATTCAAAATGTCGGCTGTTATTCAAATATGAGGCTGGCGCTATTTGAATAACTCTTGACAGCGAATGCCTGAAGAAATAATTTCCAGTTTGTGCGACCCTCCGCTGGATTGCTGATGATGGCTTATGGAAATGCTATACGTTGACTTTCCTACTCTCTCCCTCTCGTGCTCTAGCTCTCCTCTCTCATCCTCTGAGCCATCATGTTGTGTTTTCATTACTTCATTCCAAGTTCAGGTTGAGCTCAAGGGTCCAGTGCTTCCATTCTACTGCAGACCCTGTGTGTTAGCAGAGTGCCCTACAGTCTGGGCTGATCAGTGGTGCCTGGATAGACAGCAGGAGAGAGGCAGAGAATGCACACTGTACAGACTTACAATATAAATATAACTACATCTACAATTCTAAAAATCTTCTTAGCATTTTAAAAACGATATAATATTTCTATTTTGTGTCAAAATATCTTTAAAATGCTTACTATGGAGTGTGTACGTGTGTGTGTGTGCTCTTTTTCCCTCCACTCTATCTCTGCTCTCATCAGGCAGAGAGAATAATCAGGGCTCAGGAGACAGGAGAGGTTCAGTCATTAAATAAATTAACTCTGCTACACTACCATCCCTGCGCACCCGCGCGACTATGACCGTGCTCTGCATGCACACATATACGCACATACACACATATAATGCTCATAATATTCCAGAAAAAGAGTCGGTTAAAGACTCAATGCAAGGAGAGAATCAGCAGACACACATAAGCTAAAATTACATGATAAGAATGTTACTGTACACCTAGTGCCTCGTTGAAAGGGTCTCTAATTTGAGGAGGAAGTTGTGAAACGCCCTCTGCCCTTGGTGTATAATTTCATTTGCATGGGTTAGGATGCTATAGTCTGCTTTACATGATCATATTAAAGGCTAGGGCAAATTAAAAAGGTCGGGAAGTGTCATGTGAACAAAAAACCTGCTAATTTCTGCTCTCATTTGTGACCCTAGACCACAAAACCAGAAATAAGGGTCCTTTTTTTTCAAATTGAGATTTATACATAATCTGAAAGCTGAATAAAGAAGCTTTGTTTTAATGTATGATGTATTTTTTTAATATTTGGTCGAGATACAACTATTTGAAAATCTGGAATCTGAGCGTGCAAAAAAAAAAAAGAAAAACAAATATTGAGAATATTAAGAAGTTCTTAACAATGCAAATTGCTAATCAAAGATTAGGTTTTGATATAATTACGGTAGGAAATTTACAAAATATCTTCATGAAACATAAATATATAATGTTAATATGCTAATGGTTTTTGGCATAAAAGAAAAAATGTTCATTTTGACCCATACAATGTATTGTTGGCTATTGCTACAAAATACTCTATCTCTATTTTAGGACACATACTGAGACAAATTCATAGATACTACCATTCAGGATAGATGTTTGTAGGAAATTTAAACTTTTATTCAGCAAGGATGCATTAAATTAATCAAAAGTGACAGGAAAGATTATCCACATTGTTAAAAAAAAACATTTAATTAAAAATTAATTGCTGTTTGTTGAACACTAATCCTAAAAAACAAGAAAACACACTATTTAAAACAATATATATTAAGCTGAAAAATCAGCATTGCCATCACAGGAATAAATAAAATAAAAAATAATAAATAAATAATAATAATAATAACAATTAATTAGTTCAAATTTAAAATAAATCTATTAAATTGTAATAACATTTCACAATATTCATGTGTTTACTGTTTTTTAATTAAATAAATGCAGCATTGGTGAACATGAGAGACTTCTTTTCAAGAAAACAAACACAAAAAAGATCTAAAACATCCTGGATTAAATGTTTAACCCAACCTTCCAAGTAGTTTTATTTAAGTCAACTATTGTTAAAAAAAGACTATATGGCTGGCTTAAAAATAACCCCAAATAGCTTGTAAAATAAAAATCAGAAATATAATTACTAGAGGAATCAGTAATAATTAAAAGGTGGACATTTATTAATGAGAAATGCTACTTACAACTGGTTTTGTGGTTTAGGCTCACATATATAGTTTTTAATTATATAAAGAAAGTACAATCTTTAGTATAAAAACCTCTTTGCTAGTAACAAAAAATATCATTTACTAGATCATTATGTTTAATATTTGACATAGTTCCCCTTCAGTCGAATCACTTCGACGTTACATGGGATGTAACGTCTCCGTTCCCTCCTTCAGGGAACGAGGGTTACCTACGTAACCTAGACGTTTCTGTATGAAATCTAAAAAAGCCCTCTTTAGCACTTGTCTGTCTATTAATAACACCTTTTTTTTTTTTACTAAACTCATTGCTCCACTTCTAAAAACTCCCGACTCCTTGTAAGGCAGAAAAAGAGTGAAAAATCTCAAACTGTGCCACGTAAAACAAATCGCTATCAATCATTCTGACAGAGCTGCCGCTTATTTGAGAGGCAAAAGTGAGCAAAAAATCTAGCTGTCAGCAGAGTGGCCGGTGTCTAAACCCACACTTTACATTTCAGCAGCTTCAGACTTGAGCAAAGGCCCTGGATCGCAGGCTCAGACCTGGTTCTCTTGTTTTCCTGAAACGTAAGGAGTTGCGTGAAGGGATGAACAGAGCGCCGTGGCACACGTGATTAAAAATGCATGCCGTCTCTAGTAGGACACAACAGATAATGATATCGCGACCGCCGCTTGTCATCGAATTCGGTTCACCTATTTCAACTTTGATGCGAAATGAATCCGTGCACCGCAGGTTTCATGATCAAAAAGAGGATTTGATATTCGAGCTTTAAATCAAAGGCCGGATACAAAGGTCTTACGAGTGGAATTTTTTTCATGTGTCTAATGACCAAACTAAATGTGAAGATGTGAAGTGTAAATATTGGAAGGATGGATCGGCTTGCGTCAGAACTCTGCTGTGCCGAGCGGAGCGTTGTGTGTATTGACAGGATGAAAGTCTCAGGTCGCGGACATGCGGTTTCCTCTGCGTCTCGCTCTAAATAAGATTACTGCACCAGCCAGGAGAAGAGCAGAGTGCCAAGATCCCTGATTAAATGAATTAACAAGTAACTGAGGCGATGTCCCTGGGACCCTGCCACTGCCAGAGAGAGAAAGAACAGAGTGAAGGAAGAAAAACTGTGTGACAGTAATTAACCTCACTATCTTAACTGATATGAAGGGATGAATACACACAGTGCACCAAATCTGATCTAGTCAAATTCTGCGAATTGTGGTTTCCATAGGAATTTTAACTAGGCTCAGAAATTATTTTTTGGCAAGTCCATTGTTAATATTACTTATTGAACATAAAACTGTATTATACATTATTTTAACACTACCAGTCAAATGTTTTTGGACAGTAAGATTTCTAAGGTTTTTTGAAGTCTCTTCTGCTCACTAAACCTGCATTTATTTGATCCAAAGTAAAAAAAAAAAAAAAAAAATTAAAAAAAAAACTTTTTTTTAACTCTTTATAATAACTGTTTTGTATTCAAATATATAAGAATGTAATTTATTCCTGTGATCAAAGCAAAATTTTCAGCAACTCCATTTTCCAGAAACATTTTTATTAGTATTAGTATTAGTGTTAGTATTATCATTAATATTTAAAACAGTTGAGTACATTTTTTCAGGACTCCTTAATGAATTATTAGCATTTATCTGAAATAAAAAGCTTTTGTAACATTATATGCTTACATTGAAAAGCTTGGATTCAGTATACATGTTTTGGGGGAAAGAAATTATAGAAATTAACTTTTGTTTAGCAAGGATGCATTAAATTGTTCAAAAGTGATGATAAAGACATTTAGGTAACACTTTACAATAAGGTTCATTAGTTAATGTACTAACCAACGTGAACTAACCATGAGCAATACATTTGTTACTGTATTTACTAATCTTCATTAACGTTAGTTAACGAAAATACAGTTGTTCATTGTTTGTTCATGTTAGTTCACACTGCATTAACTAATGTTAACAAGATTTTAATAATGTATTAGTAAATGTTGAAATTAACATTAACAAAGATTAATAAATGCTGTATAAGTGCAATTCATTATTGATTCATGTTAACTAATGTTTTTAACTAATGTTAACTAATGAACCTTATTGTAAAGTGTTACCGACATTTATAATGTTACAAAAGATTTATATTTCAGATAAATGCTGTTCTTCTGAACTTTCTATGTATCTAAGAAACCTGGAAGATCTACTCAGCTGTTTTATAGTATATATATATATTTTTTTTTTTTTTTTTTTTACTATAACAAATGTTTTTCATTTTCTATTTGACTTTTTCACATATTTTTTGAGGTCGAGGGCATGTCATATAACCCATTCTTGTTGGTATCTACTTAAAGAGATATATAAAGTACTGTAAAATACCATAAAGTTTGACTTTACACATGACTTTTCATGCCAACAACAAAACACAGTGTACAGGAATTATTTTCTCCTCCTTTTTAAAAGCTGTTATCTGAATTTTATAAACAATTCCATGGTTTGTTGCATTTTATATTTATAAATTTTCCTACTATTTGTGACCTACTAGAGAGCCACTGTCTATTTCATATGCATACACTACTGTTCAAAAGTTTGGGATCTGAAAAAATATATATATTGTCATTTTGTTTTTTAAATAATACTTTTATTAAGCAGGATGTCTTAAATTGTTCAAAAGTGACAGTAAAAGTGTTTAGAATGTTATAAAAGATTTCTATTTCAAATAAATCCTGTTCTTTTGAACTTTCCATTCATCAAAAAAAAAAACAACTCTAAATCTATCATAGTTTTAACAAAGATATTAACTGTTTTCAACAGTGATAAAACAAGAAATGTTTCTTGAGCAGCCAATTTAGCATATTAGAATGATTTCTAAAGGATCATGTGATACAAGACTAGAGTAATGACTGCTGAAAATAGCTTTGCATCACAGGAATAAATTATATCTTAAAATCTATTTAAATAGAAAACTGTTATTTTAACTTGGTATAATATGTCACAGGATTACTGTTTTTACTGTATATTTGCGGCCTTGGTGAGCATAATATGCATCCTTTTTTTTAAAACGTTTAAAAAAATCTGAATTGAAAATCCCACACCAATCAACCACTACCTTAGCGCCTCATTGGGACAATATCACAGCGAGAACCTCCATCTGACAATAACACACAACACTGAGGATGGAGAAGTGAGAACAGCAAAGAAAATGGAGTGAAAGGCAGCAGGAAATAGCAATAATGTACTCGAGGATGACCTCCACGTTGTGAGAGAATAAAAACCTGCCCCTTTTCTTCTGCTGCTTTTCAATCCCCATCAAAGTGTAGCAGAAGGAAAGGACAGTGTTCCACTACTTGCTGCCATTAATCACCACTTTCCCAGGAGCTGAGTGCGTATTCATTTCTGTCATCCCAAACATCAGCAAGTATTGTTATGGTGCTGCTCACTCCTTATTCAAGCAGCACACACTGACCAGGGAGAGGAGAGGAGAGGAGAGGAGAGGAGAGGAGAGGAGAGGAGAGGAGAGGAGAGGAGAGGAGAGGAGAGGAGAGGAGAGGAGAGGAGAGGATGTAGAGTCGCTTTTCAGAGCACATAGTGAGAAAGGAAAAGAGAGAGAGAGATAACCAGAGAGAGAAAGAAAGAAAGAGAGAGACTATCCCAGGGGCTCTGACACCAATTAAGCCATTTCACCATGAGCCCAGAACAGGATCTGCCCCCTCTCACTGAAACATGAGACAGCACCTAGCTCTGGCTGGCCCTGCGCCATCTTTCCGTTGCTTCAGCTTACAAAAATGAACTTCAAGGGCTTAGGGTGAAGAGACAAGCTCTGTTCCAAAACCTAGAGAGCCGCCTTGCTGCCTACTGCCTACACAGGCAGCTGCCTTCTAACTATCATGGAACATCATAAGTGACTGATTTGGAACGCTGTACGTAGACGGAAAAACGGCGTGGAACATAAATAGCGTTCGCTCAACTGGCAATTGATCTCAAGTTGGCATGTTGCTTAACTAATGGTACACTACTGTGCTAAAACAATACTTTATACACATAAATGTTGGATAAAGTAATAATTTTAAAATGACAGTGACTTTTTTTCTCCATACACTTTTGTTAAAAAAAATAGGGGTCGGTTTATATATATATATATATATATGTATATATATATATATATATATATATATATTTTTAATAATTAATTTATTGAGCAATTAACTTGACACAATTAACTTGATCAAAAGTGACAGTAAAGACATTTATAGTGTAATAAAATAAAAAATAAAAAATTATATATATATATATATATATATATATATCATTTTTTTAATTAATTAATTTATTCAGCAAGGATACAATTAACTTGATCAAAAGCGACAGTAAAGACATTTATAGTGCAATAAAATAAATCAAATAAATACTGTTTTTTTTTTTTTTTACTTTCTGTTCACTATAGAAACTATACAAAAAAACTATATAGAAACTAGAAAACAAAAATTAAAATGTGCTGGTAACACTTTAAAGTAATGTGTTTGTTCATGTTAGTTAACAGTGCATTAACTAATGTTAACAAACAAAACTTGTGTTGTAAATGCTGAAATTAACATTAACCAATATTAATAAATACTGTAGAAGTATTGGTTCATTAGTTCATGTTAACTTTAATGAACCTTATTGTAAAATGTTACCAATAAATCACATTTTGAAATATTAAAACAGAAAAGTTATTTTAAATTGTACAAATATTTCACAATATTGTTTTACTGTACTTTTGCTCAAATAAATGCAGCCTGGATGAGCATTTCTTTCAAAAACAATGAAAACATCTTTATCTCAAACTTTTAAATGGTGATATTTACTGCATACATTTTACTTACAGTTCTCATTTATTTATTTAATTATTTAAATGTATATAAATCTATTTATTAATATTTTTGTTTTTATTTATTTATTTTGGCCTTAGCTCACCACAATACTTTCTGGGACCGCCATCTACAAAGTACAAATGTGATACTGCCTTTGGATTTAACATTGATTCCTTAAAATGTAGGAAGCTCACGATGTACTCTTGAGAAAGAGAAGATGTTCCATTTATCTGAGGCTTTTGGATTGTTTAACTGATGGGATGTATAAAGATGGAAGAGTTGGGTAGAGCAGCATTCCCTCCAGCACCGTTAGCAACACATAGTGTAAATCTCACTCGTTCAGTCGGGAGTTAAACAGTTTACTCTCTGTGAGATACAGCGCATAGCCTGCATACCTTTTTTCTTGTTTCCTCACCAAAGACTGTAAATGTCCCCATGGTCACGAAAACACAAACATTAGCATTTAACTTTTCAGTTCTAGTAGCGGATTAGCTTTAAAACTTCCTGTCAACTATGTGAGGGCCATTTATTCGTGGGAGTGTATGTTTAACTAGGAAAAAAAGGGAGCATTAAACGTGTGAGCATTAACCGAAAACGCCACAGTCAAAGTGAGCGATGGCATTAGGCTGGTTTCTTGATGTTAAATAAATAAGTGCAAATCAATCGATATATAACCCCTCCAGCGATTAAACCAAGGAATGCCTAGTAGTCGATTTTTTAGAAACCACTCTTGAGGACGCTGCCCGCTAGCTTTCGGACGTTTACGTCTGCTTATAGGTTTTTTTTAGCCGCTGTTCCGTGCAGACGAAGCGAGGCTTGTCAAGGCCGCGGCACAATAACGGCAGCTTTGTTATGAATTAAATATTAGAAATCTTAACACAGCAGCCAATAAGAATTATTTGCCTTGTTAAAGCAGCAGAAGACGCTGATTAAAATTTCATTGCGTTGCAGTCTTTTTCCCATTTCTGCTTTCAATATATCATTCTAACGTATGAAATGCTGAAGGAACAATGGCACAGGGACTTCATTTGAGGAATGCAAATAGGAAGAGGGGAGGATAGAGCAGTGCTGTGGGGAGAATAAGACCCTGAAATGCTACTTTAGGCGAAAAAATAAAACACAGGCTTATACTTGAGTCTAATTTGCCATTAAAGGAAACGTTGGGATTTCTGCACACAGCTCAAAAAATATGTTAAAATGCAGATTTCTCTGATAGATTCCACTTGTAAGGGAGTAAACTTTGTAAACTGGTATATGAACTTTCTCTAAAAATATGAAACTGAAACTGAATGAAACAGTAATTGCCACAAGAATGAATCCAAATATTTAGACATGGCAATGCAGTAGTTCTGTCCTAGAAAAACAAGTGTGCATCGACAAACACTGCATATTACACACATGAGGACAGTACATGAGAAAGTATATGGACTTGCATCTCCTGCCCCTTGAGGAAATCTCACCACTGAAACAGAGGAGGCTAATGAAATGGAGATCTATAAATAGCGATGTCATTACAATGAGAGGACCACTCTCCTCCCCTCCCCTCCCACCTGACCCTTTTTGTGCTAATAAGCATTCTGACAGTGATGCAGGTTCTGCCGGATAGCCGTGCGGAATCGGGGTCCTGCAACCAGAGTGGTGACCCAAGAAACCTCTTGGAAAGTACTTGGACATTACCTCAGTGGGAAACTATAAAGATTTTGAGACGGAATTGAGTAATGCACTCGGATTGTGTAATCACCTGCAAAATTAATAATCGTGCCAGAGTTATTTGCAGGTCTATACGAGTGGTGGAGGAGGAATAATTGTAAGTGTCGCACTACTGTACTAGTTTATGTTCTCCAGGTGGTTCCTGAAACCTAAAAGTGACCTTTTAGGGCTCCCAGTCATATTTTCTTAATTTCAAGGACTGTCAGCCTTTTTTGACATGGGGACCACACAACTAGACTCTCTGCCAATTGATAAAAATGCTTGAAAAATACCTTTACTTCTTTTTCCATGGCAGCAATTCATTGTGCCAATGTGATTTAACAAATATAGGGCCCTATGATTTCCGCAATGCGGAAAATGCAGATGGAATTGCAGAATCCAGTCATAAAAACTGAATTTAAATGTAAAACGCAGAATGTCATAAAATTGAATTTTATGAATTTTGGATGAATAAATTAAAACTAGGTCAGTACACTTAACGAGTGTTTGCGAATATTAAGCCGCAAAATACTATTTATATATGAATCCCGCACATTCTGCGTGTTTCTGTGTGAATGAATGGCGCAGACGCACAGTTTCGTTTACTACACACATACTGAAGCGCATGTGATGCTTATGGTGTTTTCAGCCTCTGTCGCATCAATATATGACTACATGAACACATAAACAATCTCTAGAACTGCTCTGAGAGTCACTTCATTAGCATTTTGCCATCATATCATATACAAACAGAAACTTAAGGTCTTTACAGCAACCTGTCAAAAAAAAAGTTTGGTTTAACTTGAGGAAATTGTGACAGAAATATATTACTTAATGTAATGATACTACTACTACTACTACTACTACTACTACAATTATAATTAAAATATTATTTTGTAAGGAATATTTACCAGAATTTAACAAAAAAAATTATACATA
This sequence comes from Garra rufa, assembly GCF_049309525.1. Lineage (NCBI taxonomy): Eukaryota > Metazoa > Chordata > Actinopteri > Cypriniformes > Cyprinidae > Garra > Garra rufa. The sequence continues at coordinate 17,735,512 of NC_133375.1, read as the reverse complement.
ACACAATATATCTAGAAAAAAATAATAAAATAATATATATTTTTAATAAAATCAGTTAATTGGATTATTAAAATTGAATGAAACCATTAAAAAGTAATTTAAATTTGAGAAGAAGAAAAAAACAAATGTATTTTGTAGGGCCTTAAAAATATATTTTTTGTTAAACTTGTGATATATTGCTGTTAAATTGTGTAAGTTTCATGTTTTCAATTAATTAGATATGCAGTTTGATTTATATTTCTTAATTTAACAATTAAAAAGAATGAAAATGGAATGCAGAAAAAATTTAAACTGAAAAAAACTGAATTTGGAAAAAAAAAATGGTATTTGTGAAAAAATAAAACAGATTTCACAGGGTCCTACAAAAGCAAATCAGATGATAAAATAGTTTGTGTCTTACTACCATACATTTTAAGAAATGCATTTTGAGATATATGTAAATATATTCTATACAAGTCTAAGGACCCCCTACAGTACCTTCATGAGCCCCCAGGGGGTTCCTGGTTGAAAGCCTTGGCTTTATTTTAGTGCCGTGTTGAACATAAATCAGTGTAACACAACACTGAGAATAATTAAAGAGAAAAAAGGCGGTTTTATTTCCATTATTGGATGCTGTACCACTGCTTGCAATATTGAAAATATCTATATAAAACTGCATATAACAGCCCATGAACCTTGTGTCAATAACAAATGGGACCGGTGTTAGACAGCACTGTATGAATTGAGTTACACAAATATCATATCCCGAACGTTTGTCCAACGTTAGCATTGCTCATCGCATCACGGTTTGCTCCGTATGCGACACAAACACTGCTGTGGGTGGATGGGTGTTTCACAGCTTTTACGCCCTGGTGACAAAATTATTGATGACAACGCATCACAAATTGCACTTATTTCATATACAGATGACAGGGCGAGGGGGGGGATGTAAAATATTAAAACAGCAGCGCCGGGTGGGAACATTTACTTTTTTTAAATGAAAATTTAATGTTTCAATACAGAGCACAATTTAGTTAAATGGCAAAGGATAGCTGACAATTCAAAGGTGATGTGAGATTCATCAGAGGTTTGCGCCAGTCACCGCATCTGAGGAATATGTCTGTGCAAGTCAAGGATCAAGAAGAAAAAAACTAAATATACAGCATACTGATTTACTTTTGTTGTTTTTTTAAAAGACAAAATAAAACTAAGGTAAAAAGGTTGTGGAAATCTTGCTCTGATTGGCCAAGAGTTTCAAAAGATCTTTATCAACTATTTCATGTCCACTTCCTCATAGACAGGCTACAGGAGCAATCTGTAGTCAGAGATAATTAAATGAAACATGAGCTCATCTTAGACTGGGGAGAACAGAGAAGGGGCTGGACAAATGTGTGTGTGTGTGTGTGTGTGTGTGTGTGTGTGTGTGTGTGTGTGTGTGTGTGTGTGTGTGTGTGTGTGCTGAGGAATCAAGAGGCAATTTAGGAATATATTTAGTACATATTCCAGGGCGGTGTACATTCTCTCTGCTAATGCACAGACGACATACAGAGAAACACTGCGGTGCCTTATTAAAGTCACATTTTGAGATTCACGATCACTAAAAAAGTCTAAATGTTAGCTATAAATCTAAACGCACTGAGCCTTGGTGCTCATGTGGGGAAAACAGGTTCGAATTTGATCTGCAACATGTTCTATTTTCATTTCCTCAACTGTTTCTGTCCAAAAACACAAACTTGAGTCATTCCAACAGCATTTTCACCACCTCTGCCATTGCTGAATATACAATCGAGACATTTCGTAACAAACCTGCCAAGATTTTACACCATAAAAGGCTTATTTGCATGGGTAATGTGAAAAAAAAAATCAACTATGGATCTCAGGCAAAGATTTGAAGCTATGGTGGATAAGTACAGTGAGAAATCACACTGATGTCAATGTAAGTGCATTTATGCATAGGCGCGTATGTGTACTGCAAAGCCTTTGCCATACGCAACAAGAAGTAGATTAGCCTTATATATGTAAAAATATGTCTGACAAGGCAGAATGGGAACATTTCCTCGAAAAAAAAAAAGACAAATGCTCTGAGCACGTGAAAGCTTGCGATTACAGATTTTCTCCTCTCCTTTTTTTGCTTTCTTTTTACCTCGCGGAAGCCTGACATCCATCCGTACCCTCGCTCTTTCTTTTATAAATTCCTTCATCTCCTCTTTCTTTGCCATACCCACCTTCCTCTACCAGGGTTTTACGGCACTGTAAGGAAGATAGCAGTCACTCTTCCTCGATTTCAAACACCAAGTCGTGTAATGGAAAGAAACAGAGGAAGAGAGAGAAGGACAGAGAGATAAAGAGAGAGAGAGGCCACGGCATTCAGGAGTCCAGGCGCCCTGCTGAGCAGAAGCCATTCTGCCTTACACTATCTTGTCACTGCAGACGCATCGCTGGGGCAGACGGGAACAAAAAGCAGCCCAAAGTCAATTGTCTCCACTGCTGAATGGCTTTCTATTGCAGGCTGCATACATTTACTCAGGCATTTGGGGGAAAAGAAAAAAAAAAGCTTGTGCTATTGTAACTAAAGGCGAGTGAGGAGGTTGACGCTCACTAATATTTACTTTGGATCGTAACGACTGGGTTCGTGATGATGTCATAAAGAGACTGAGACACACGGCTTCCCACCTACACAAATATGGATCACGAGCCCGAGTCAATTTTTCATAGTTTCATGGTTAAGCGCTCCTTTGTTATTTCGTAATTAGCAAACAATTAATGAGTATGTTCTCTCATTAATTAATAATCTGTAATTACGGAGTATTAAAATGAGCCGTCGCATTCATACTAATCCATTCAATTGATATTGGAAATATACTTTCAGATCATTTCACCCCCCTCTTATTTAAAAAAAAATCAGAAAATAAATAGCAAATATATATATATATATAACAATAACAATTCAAGTAATAACAACAATAACCCAGCAGATGTCAAATTAACTTCAGGGTAGATTTAGTTGGCTCATTACCGCTTTGTCGGGGCGCCTCAAAATGAATGGTCCCCGAGGGTTTAAGAAACGCTTACTCTCGAAATCCTTGCATTCCATTTTTTCAAGGTAATGCTTTTAGCCGGCCTCGCATGTGGTTAATTACGACGGTGCCTACAAATTAATTCAGCCGGTTCAGAGTGCACAAAGAAGGGTCTCGCCGCGGATGCACAAATAACAACACGCAGCCCTTCGCTGAAAAATAGCGTACGTGTGTGTGTGTGCGCGCGAGGGGAACAGCGCAGCGGGGGCCACACTGCCGGCTTCCTGCAGTCTCTCCTCCAGACCTCCCGTTTCTGAACTTGATGAGTCAAAGGTCAGAAAAACAACAAGTCAATAGGCAGGCAGCCGCCGCCGAGGCAGCAAACAAGGGAAGAGCAGAGAAACCGAGAGAGAAAGAGGAGCCTATGATTTTGGCCCTGTAATAGTTTTCTGTAATCTCTCTGTATTGATTAAACCTCACTTCAGAAAGGAGTGTTGCTTCGGAGCACACCTAACCCCCCTCCCTTCTTTCTCTCTTTCCTGGTCAGAAATGCCATATGGAGGTAATCTTTCACCTTTGTTATTCCTCGCTGCTCCCGCTGCATCTGCCACTGCTGCCGCCAGCCCT
>NC_133375.1:17674380-17731389 GCF_049309525.1 Garra rufa | reverse complement strand
TCATATTCACTTGACCTTGAAGTATCAGCCCAGCACACTCCTGAGTTTAGTGAATGGAAGTCCCAGACCCACTGCATTTATCACTGAAATACTGTGCTGTCAGGTGGCTCTGTATACCTGTCATAGAGGGCTCAAAGGAACAGCTCCAGATCCTCTCCTCCACAACACCGCATGATTCTTCATTGCCTTACATTGCATGCCTTTCCACCATTGTTTCAGCCATATGTCAACATTAATTCATTTTCCCCAAGTATGACAGCAAATCTTTTGGTGGGAGGGAAAAAAAGACACTTCAGCTTATTGTGGTCATGATGCCATGCTTACATAATGACATAAACACAATTTCTATTATTGGATGTTACTGCCCACTTCCTTCAACCGACTTTAGTATGCCTATAGACTGAGCGTCTTGAAAATATCAGCCAAAGTTTCTTCCAAATATGGCCATTGTAACCTCGCTGTTGTCAGTGGTAACTGTTGATATTATTGCTCTTGGACAGAAGCCCACCGTTCAGGATTGTTTTCACTAATGAGCACACCAGGCTTTTTTTTTTTTTTTTTTTCTACACATACTAGTTTTTCACCCCAAGTGGTTACGCTTACTTTTGGAGAGAAAAATGTTACCCAAACAGATTTTATCATGCAAAAAAAAGTCAACTTCTAAAACTTTTTTCTTAAATGAACACATATCAGATTCTACATCACAATCGTATCATTAAACTACCAGTCAAACGTTTTTGAACAGTAAGATTTTTAATGGTTTTTTTTTTTAGCTTCTGCTCACCAAGCCTGCATTTGTTTGATTCTAAATACAAAGCCAATATATTGATATATTTTACTATTTAAACTGCTTTCTATTTGAATGTAATTTAAAATCAAATTTATTCCTGTGAAAAAAACTTTCATTTTTAGCATCATTACTTTAGTTTTCAGTGTCACATGATACTTCAGAAATTATTCTAATATGCTGATTTGCTGATCAAAAAACATTTATTATTTGTATTATTATCAATTTTTAAATCAGCTGAGTACATTTACTTAGGATTCTTGATGAATAGATAGATCCAAAGATCAGCATTTATCTGAAATAAAAAAGCTTTTGTAACATTTTACACTATACCATTTAAAAATGGGTGATAAAAGATGATATAGAGACATTTATAATGTCAAACTAAAGATTTCTATTTCACATAAATACTGTTCTTCTGAACTTTCTAATTATCAAAGAAACCTGAAAAAAAAAAATCTACTCAGCTTCTTTCAGCATCATCGCAAAAATGTTTTGTTTCCAGCCAAAATATCCAATAATTCTTAAACCAAGAAGGATTTTCTAGACGAGTAAAAATGTTCTTGCTTTCAGAAAAAAAAAAAACAAGTCAAATTAAGTGAGTTTTTGTTTAGAACAAGCAAGATAATCTGCCAATCGGGTAAGCAAAAAAATGATTTTTTTTTTCAAACAGAAAACAAGATTATTTTTCTTACCTCATTGGCAAATAATTTTGCTTGTTTCAAGCAAAAACGCACTTAATTTTAACTAGTTTTTTTTCTGAAAACAAGACAATAATCTTTACTTTTATTTTTTAGAAAATAAAGAAAAATTGGCTGGAAACAAGACAAAAAATGTTAGTTAGAAAAGCATTTTTTGCAGTGATAATAATAATAATAATACATGTGTTTTGAGCAGCAAATCAGAATATTAGAATGATTTCTGAAGAATCATGTGACTGAAGTAATGATGCTAAAAATCAGCTTTGAAATCACAGGAATAAATTACATTTTACATATATTCAAATAGAAATCAGTTATTTTAAACAGTAAAAATATTTCAAAATTTTAAGTTTTTTGCTGTACTTTGGATCAAATAAATGCAGGTATGATGAGCATAAGAGACTTCTTTAAAAAACATACAAAATCTTACGGTTCAAAAACTTTTGGCTGGTAGTGTATATAATAAAATATTACGTATAATGGACCTAGTCATCATAAAAAAAAAATCATGAATGCATATCAGATTCTGCATCATGATCTTATCAGACATCATATAATAAAACAATAAAAGTATAATAGGACTTTCTACACATTCGCTGGGTTCTCAAAAGATGTCATCACATAAAGAAAACCTCTATAGCGAAAACTACTGCAAATATATATATATATATATATATATATATATATATATATATATATATATATTTTTTTTTTTTTTTTTTTTTTGCGTTCACATTTGCTTCAATAAAAAATAAATAGAAAGTAAAAAAATAAAAAATAATCCATGGTGGCGTTTTTATGACCTTACAAAAAAGAGATTGATTGATTTAGTTGGAAGAGAGAAAGATGTCAGATTTGCTGACGTCCTTGCAGTCATGTATTAGAAATACTCACGCAGCAGGGTTTACTGCCAAGAAAATGTGGAAAACGCGTCATCAGAGTTTGTGAAATAGGTCCATAAAACACATGAGTTGCAAAAGAAAACCGTGTCAAATAATAAAGTCAATTTGTTTATTTAAAATGAATAAAACACCAGCACAGTACTACTGTACCTATCTCCCTTTTATCTCCTCAATATTTAATAACACTTAATTATTTATTGCTTATTTATGCATATAAGGGTGCTAATTAGTCACAAACCCGTTCTTATCTGACAGGTTTAATTGACAGTCTCAAAACAAATAGCCCCTGTCTCATAACATACACATCATTTCCAGGAGAATTAAGTTTTGAAAACTGAACAGGCTGTCACCTTACTTTTTTTTTCCTTTTTTTTTTGTAGTGACAGCCAAAAAGGGGCCCACAGGTGTCTCAGAAAGCAGTGACTGTGTTGTCATAATTCATTTAGGCATCCTTCTGCAAAGCCATAATTACCTAATTAGCTTGTTAATTAGGAGATTAGCATTTACTGATAGAGTGGCTTGTTTAGTGAGGGGTGGAGTGGAGTTCCAGTGGAGTAAGTTACGAATGTGTTGCCTTAAAGTGCCTCCCAAGTCATTTCGCTCTCTATTCAGGTCAGATATCAGCCTTGATGGAAAGATGTTAATAGTAGTGAAAAGTTACCCAAATAGATAATTCGAGCACCAATATTACTGTAACATATTTTCTTTAATTTTCTCATCAAATACTCTAAGAAACACAGACATACCTTTGCAATGTGGTTAGGATTCCTGCTGAGCGTTGCTCTCTGTCTCATTGCCCGGGTTACAGCACAAGTAGTCTAGCAACTCAATAGTCTCTCGTCTATATGTCGCCAAGTCGTGTCCTGTTGCTGAGGAAGATTGGAGGAAATGACCTGAACGGACAGTGCCAGAGACGTTACTAACCATGTTAGCACCAGTCTCTTATCTAGTTTATGTGTTTGTTTATTCATTTCCCGATATTCGCTGCATGCAGGTCATACGTCAATGTTATTGTCAGACATGCTTTATGTTTAAGAAGGCCAGTCTTGGGCAGTAAATAACTAGATGAAGTGAAAGTAGTCATTTTAGTAGTGCTACCTTTTTAGGGTTACTATTTAGGTCATTTTTATTTATTTAAAAACGCTTTCCGAAACTGTGCTTGAAGAATATGTAGAATTGGGATGACTGTTCATTTGAATGAACCAGGGTCATGAAAATCGAAGTTTAAATAAAAATTTGCAAAATCAAAATATTAAAGGATTGACCGTGATTTCGTTTTGTGGTCAATGGCCGGTGAATGGGAGTACTAGGGGCATAACTTTGAGCGCATCAAAATCGATATTTTTACAACACTAAGAAGGCTCGACACACCATGAAACTTTGCTCAAAGTATCGCCTGGGTCTCTACACATGAACTCGAGCATTGAGAACATTGTTTGTGTACACAGAGTTTACTAAAAAGAAAGGTTTTGAACAACTCACTTACACTGTTTGGGTTTTCGCTCACAGCCATCTTGCCAGTCAAGAAGTGTCTATCTCCGAATGCGAATGAATGGACCCCATAGGACGAAATATTAGGCTCATATGAGGCTCTTTTTACAACTAGAAGGTTAATATTGTTTTTCACTTGCGACAAAATCGTGCATTTATATGGAAATATGCTTTAGGAGCTATCCATCCTCGCATTCGGAGATCGACACTTCTTGACTGGCAAGACGGCCGCGAGCGGAAACTCAAACAGTGAAAGTGAGTTGTTCAAAAACTTTCTTTTTAGTAAACTCTGTGTACACAAACAATGTTCTCAATGCTCAAGTTCATGTGTAGAGACCCAGGCGATACTTCGAGCAAAGTTTCATGGTGTGTCGAGCTTTCTTAGTGTTGTAAAAATATCGATTTTGATGCGCTCAAAGTTATGCCCCTAGAACTCCCGTTCACCGGCCATTGACCACAAAACGAAATCACGGTCAATCTCAAAAACGGCTCGTTTGTCGTAATTATGCTTTTAGATATAAGTTTGTCTTGTTTACAGTAAAAAAAAAACAGCCCAGGTTGCATTTTGGCAATAGTTATATTTTAAGTTCACTAAAATTACTGTTTCTGATTTTGTTGTTGCAACAAATTTAAGTATTTCTAGTTTTATTTATTGTATTTAAGCGAAATAACCACACACACACACACACACACATACAGTCAAACCAAAAATTATTATATTTTTTTATATGTGGGTGCAGGACACTACAGTTAATTTATGTAAGCGAGGATTACAAAATAAAGTAAACTATGACATATCATACCCAAAAATTCTTCATAAAGTGGACTACCAGTCAAACTGATAAAAATGTGGGACCCAAAATTATTCAGACATTTTTGACCATGTTTTGCTTAAGTGTTTTCTTTTTCTTTAATTGCTAAAGTATTGATAGTTGTGTAAATATTGTCAAACTAACAGTTGTCTGAATTTTTTGGGTTGATTTTAATCCTTTACATACCTTTCTAACAAAGTTATCTGACATTATCAAAATGAATTTGTTCTAACTCTGAACTCTTGTCATATTTTATTACCATATACCAAACTATAGCGAATAAACTGTGGTAATGTGAGAAATGTTAGTTATCAGAAACACCTTAGTGGTGCAGCTTGGACACATCCTCAGTGATGAACCCAGGGTCACAGGGTGTTTCGGGTCTTAGATCATCAGACACCCTCACCTGAGCGACCCAGCCGGGGATGATCAGACCCCGACTTGTGTCCAAGCAGCGCACTAAGCCATACGTCGCCCCTTTTGATCCACAGCCACCTAGAGGCTTTCTCCGCTGCCTCGCAGATGTTTCTGGTGGCTTTCCTTCCTTGAGCACCTCTAATTCCAAGCAGCCTGAGTGATCGCTGCAGGCTCTGTCCTGGGAATCCTCTGCAGCCAATCTCAATTGGCTCACAGCGGGCCCTCCACCCCTTCCGCCTGCAGTCCTCCACCAGTTCCGAATACTTCGCCTTTTTCCGCTCAAAAGCTTCCTCAATCCTGTCTTCCCAGGGGACTGTGAGTTCCAGTAGCACCACTTGCTTTGTACTCTCTGATGTTAGGACCATATCTGGCCTGAGTGTTGTGCTGGTGATGTGGTCTGGAAACTTCAGTTGCCTCCCCAGGTCCACCTTCAGCTGCCAGTCACCTGCTGTAGATAGCAGACCAGCTGGGACCTTTGACTCCAGTGTGTTCAATGCAGCCTGGGAAGCCTGGAATTCCTCCCTTCTGCACGCTAGTGTCAATGTAGGAATTCCTCAGGAGGAAATCGGTCATGCGATTGGCAAGGATCTTGAAGAAGATCTTGCCCTCTACGCTAAGCAGTGAGATGGTACGGAACTGCGAGATGTCACTTGCGTTTTCCTCCTTTGGTATCCACACACCTTCGGCATACCTCCACTGCTTGGCTACCCTGCCTCTTCGCCATACTACCCTGATGATTCTCCACAGCCTCTGCAGAAGTCTTGGGCAGTGCTTGTACACCTTGTATGGCACGCCGCTCGGCCCTGGTGCTGCACTAGTCCGTGCAGCCCTGACCGTGTTCTTGACCTCTGCCAGCGTTGGCTCTTTGGTGTTGAATTGGCTGGATGGTAGTGGTGGTGAAATTAGTTCTCTGCAGGGGCCCAGGTCTTCCTCCCTCTGCTGGTCGCTGTATGTTTCAGAGAGATGGCGGTTGATGTCGTCTTCTGGGCACATGAGGGTCCCACTCCGCTTCTGCCCAAGCAGCTTCTTCGTAAACCCAAAAGGGTTAGCTATGAAGGCAGTGCGCTTGCGGGCCCTCTCTCTACCCTTCCTCCTGTGCCGCTCAGCACGACGTAGGGAGATGAGCTTCTTCCTAAGGATGTCCCGGAGCTCAGCCAGGGCGGGCTTTTCTTCCTCGCTCGCCTTCTTAAAACGTTGTTTCAAGGACTTCAAGTCTCTCCTGAGTGCAGAGATCTTATTCTCTCGCCTGTTGGGTCTAGCTGTGGTCTTGGCCTTTGGCTGTTTGATACCAAACCGCTCAGCACCGATGCAGATGATGAAGGTGCACATCGTTTGGAGCTGCTGGTCCACACTCCCTTTCGATGATGCTTCCAAGGCGCCATCTACGTCTTCGTCGAACTGGCGCCACTCAGTCTCATTGTGTGCCGCTGGCCACAAGACCCTGCGATGTTCGGATGGATTGTTGGGTGTAGCACGCTGAGCTTGGAGGTTCTGAACACTGTGGGTTGACTCCAGGCCCTGCTCCTCCTCCGTCTCACCAGGGGCTATGCTTTGCAATGCCTCTGTGCGTTGTTCAGCTTGCTCCCTCCTCATACAGCCCATCTTTGTCTGATGGATCTTCAGACCTTTCAGGTTCTTGCAGCTTTTGCCACACATACAGGTTACTCTCGTTATCGTTAATCCGTTGCTCATGTTCTGCACCAAAAGGTCCGTCCGTGTGGGGTGCTCATCCTCCCCCCCTCTCGGGCACCCCTGGGGGTATCTTTCATTAGGGCTTTCTGTAGCTTAATTGGGTGCAACCCTCACGGGAGCTGCAGCTTGGGGTGCTAACCCTCGCTGCCCCGGTTGCCGTCTCTCCGAGCTGTCCACTGTCTCTCCAGCCGTCACTACACTGTTCGTAGTTGTCATCCAGCCTTTCCTGGATGTCACTGGCTGTGCCAGAAAAATAGTTATCAGAAACACCTTAGTGGTGCAGCTTGGACACATCCTCAGTGATGAACCCAGGGTCACAGGGTGTTTCGGGTCTTAGATCATCAGACACCCTCACCTGAGCGACCCAGCCGGGGATGATCAGACCCCGACTTGTGTCCAAGCAGCGCACTAAGCCATACGTCGCCCCTTTTGATCCACAGCCACCTAGAGGCTTTCTCCGCTGCCTCGCAGATGTTTCTGGTGGCTTTCCTTCCTTGAGCACCTCTAATTCCAAGCAGCCTGAGTGATCGCTGCAGGCTCTGTCCTGGGAATCCTCTGCAGCCAATCTCAATTGGCTCACAGCGGGCCCTCCACCCCTTCCGCCTGCAGTCCTCCACCAGTTCCGAATACTTCGCCTTTTTCCGCTCAAAAGCTTCCTCAATCCTGTCTTCCCAGGGGACTGTGAGTTCCAGTAGCACCACTTGCTTTGTACTCTCTGATGTTAGGACCATATCTGGCCTGAGTGTTGTGCTGGTGATGTGGTCTGGAAACTTCAGTTGCCTCCCCAGGTCCACCTTCAGCTGCCAGTCACCTGCTGTAGATAGCAGACCAGCTGGGACCTTTGGCTGTGACTGAGGCTTCTCCCCAGCCCTGACGAAAACAATGTAAGGCCTTGCTCGGGGCTGGTGCTTGCTTTGCTGGATTCCGGCACAGATGGTATCAGCTACTGCCTTCAGCACCTGGTCATGGCGCCATCGGTACCTCCCCTCCCCCAGTGCTTTCGGGCAGCAGCTCAAAATGTGCTCCAGCGACCCTCTTGCAGGGCACAGAGGACAGGATGGTGCTTCCGCTAGCCCCCAGCAATGCAGATTGGCTGGGCTTGGTAAGACATCATACACTGACTGGATCAGAAACTTGAGTCTTGCTGGCTCTGACCTCCAAAGTTCTGACCAGGTGATTTTCCGTGTCAGTGCATGTTCCCAATTGGTCCAAGCTCCCTGTTGACGCATAGCCACCGTTTTACTGCGCCGCTCCTCTTCCACCTCTGCTCGGACCTCGCCCTGAATCATCTGCCGTCTGTCCCTCCCCTGCGCTCTGTCATAGCGCGGCGTTTTATGGCAGCCGAGTCCTGCTCGCCCAACCGCCACAGACCCTACTAGCACTCCATGCCGCAACCTTGCCTCTGCCCGCTGGACTGCCTCCTGCGCCCTCCACTTCCTTCCAGTCCTGACTTCTATGCCTGCAGAGGAGACTCTGGTGTCGGATGAGTCTCTGTACAGTAACACCTCCCTGGCTCTTGTTACTTTAAATTCCTCTGTGAGGCCTGAGAACGGGAGCTGGAGCTTGTTGGTGTGCCCATACAGGGCAATGCAGCTCAGGCTCTTCGGCAGGCCCAGCCACCTGCGCAGGAGTCTGAATAAATTTTGATTTAACTGTATATAACATGTACAGTAGTATTTATTAAAAATATAAAATTAGCAATTAGTTGCTGTTAGTTAGTAATGCAGCTATATTTTAAAACATTTTTAAAAGTGATTGTAGTTCAACTATAATCAATATTATGAAGAAAACAATAGTTTAAGTTCTACATTTAAAAATCTGTTCCTTTAATAATATAAAAAAGTGTTCCTTTTAAATATTATCAGCTTGTAACTTGCACTATACATTTTCAAAGTAGTTTTTCTAACGCTGGTTAGTGAGTTTGTTTTGAATTGCAGCTAATATTAGGATTTAGTGGAAGAAAAGTCTAGTCTTTCACACTTTGGTGTGTTGTTAAGTGTAGTTTAGATAGCGTGACTGCTTTGTTTTTCCAATTTCTTTTTATGTTTAAAAAGGCAGAATTGTTATCCTGCATGTAGTTTTCATAATTATGTCTTATTATATTTTTTTAACGGTGTAAGAAAATTAAAACATTAATTCTATTTTTACAGTTCTGGTCTATATACGTCCCTATAGCTTAACTTCTTCACCCAGCAGGCATCCTCCTCATTCAATCAAAGCTGCTCTGTCTCTCTCCCAGGCCAGGTTGATAAATAAGAGGGAAATATTGTGTCTGCCAGGGCATGTTGTTAACTCTCCCCCCACAGTCATTAACTCATTTCAAGTGCAATCATAGAGTGGGAGGTAAATTAACAAACCATTAAAAAATGTTATAAATGCACAATTAGCATGCCAACATTTACAGGACACATTCATGGAGCTGCAATAATTTTTGATTGGGCGGTTCCAGTTCGTCCCTTCTCTCTCTCTCTATTTGTCTGTCTGCCCATCTTGCTTTTGCTGTCTCTCTCTCTGACCGTCAGTTTCAGACATTTTAGTTCTGGTGCCTGTTTGGCGAAGAAATTGAGGGAATGAGGCCTGATTTAATAGGTCATTGGTGGTGGGCACTCACCTCTTACATCATAGAGCTGAAGAAAAGAAAGAGGCAGACAATGAGAAAAAAATAAAAAATATGGGAGACATGGAGGGCTTTTCCCCTTCCATCTTCCCTTTTTCATTTGCTACATTATTAGTTGTGTTGGGTGGATGAATTACGTGCCGGTTTGTAATAGTCTTATAGTAAGGATGATGATACAGCAGAGGGCAGCGTGCATGAGGCACCGCAGAACCTGGAGAATCTCTTTCTCAGCTTCCTGGGTCGATTGTAATAGGGTCATTAGCTAGTCTGGATCATATTTTAACATTTAGCCCCAGGTTATTGCATGTAACTTGCTTGATGGTCTCTGATATGAGATTACTGCTAAATCGATGAGCTAATGAAACCGTAATGGTGTATTTCAATCAAATATCAAATGAATATTTTTTTTATAAAGTATCGCTTCGTTTTGACAGGTTAGTAACAATGTCCTGTTAAAAAGAAATAGGCCCCTCAGGTTGTAAAAAAGATCTTTAACATTTCTTAAATCATCGAAGAGAGCCTGATAAAAACGTTGGCATGCTTTTTTTTTCTACTGAGTTGTGGGCGGTTTAGGTTTTAATGTATTGGTTTACAGAATACGGTGTTTGACAGCTCATTAAAATTCATTCTTCATATAAATAAGCAAGTATGATATTACTTTTACACCACTGTGCAATAAACAAGAAGTTAATATTGAGAAACTTACATTTTAGACAGGATATCCCTGGTTACTTGACTGGTTTTGATCCACCAACGAATACAGTTCCAAACGAAGCCAAAACAGAATCAAACGCTGCGTCACCGATCAGCAAACGAATCGTTGAATCGTTTGAGGGAATGATTCTATGACCCACGCACAAAAATACACTTGTATCGTTCTTGAATGGATCAGTAAACGAAAATGTTAGGTAAATGCCTCACTCATAAAAGGCAGTCATCTGCGTCGATTCTACATAAATCCGCGACTTTGAACGAATTATTGAATGGTTCAATGACTCGAATCGTTTGAGTGAATGATTCATTGATTCAGTCAAAAGACAGTCACTTGTCACCACCTATTGACGTACCGATGTAACATAAAAATATATGTGTTGGTGGAATTGTATCCAACTAACTTAGACTATATAAAGTAGCTACTTTACTGTCATTGTGCAATAAACAAGAAGTTAATATTGAGAAACTTACATTTTAGACAGGATATTCCTAGTTACTTGACTGGTTTTGATCCACCAACGAATGCAGTTCCAAACGAAGCCAAAACAGAATCAATCACTGCGTCAACGATCAGAATCGTTGAATCGTTTGAGGGTGATTCTGTGACCCACTTGTAGTTCCTGAATGGATCAGTATTTTAAACAAAAAATGTTAAGTTAAGGCCTACTTGTCTGGTTTTGATCCATCGAATACAGTTCCAACATCAAACACTGCGTCACCGAATCGAATCAAATTGAAAACGAATCGTTTGAGGGAATTATTCTATGACTCACTCACAAAAACACCCACTTGTATAATTCCTGAGCGGATTGTATTTTAAACGAATCGGTGAAGTAAATGTAACGTACTGAAATGAGAGAGTGGAAGCAATAGCAGGTGAATGAATATTTATTAAGGCAGATAGTGAACACAGTCCGTGAATGATGGGTCTCCCGGCTGGGTGAGGCAGGGGTGAGATGGCAGACAGTGTGGTGGCGTGAGTCCCGTGGTGGTGATATCCAGAGTGCAGATCCAACGAAGACAAGACGAACTCAGACAGGAACAATCCACAAGATGATCGACGCACACGAAGACAAACCAACACTGCAAACATCCAGTAGAACTATCGGACGGGGAAAGAGAGAATGAGGTGAGTATTTATGGGCTGAAGGTAATGATGAACACCTGTGCCGGACTGATTGGCAGCTCAGCTGAGTGAGCACACGATCACATGACAAACCCACAGATCACAAGACATGAGAAGACGATTGATGTGTGCACCGTGACAGTACCCCTCCTCCTAGGAACGTCCCCCGACGTTCCCAATCCCTTTTACCTGTCGATTGAAATCATCGATAAGGGAGTGATCCAGGATGTCTCTGGCAGGTACCCAACTCCTCTCCTCCGGACCGTAACCTTCCCAGTCCACCAAGTACTGGTATCCGCGTCCCCTCCGCCTGGAGTCCAGAATACGATTGACCGAATAGGTAGTCTCCCCGTCTACGAGTCGCGGCGGTGGGGGAACTGGGGCTGGCGGATTAATATGTGCGAAAAACACGGGTTTAATTTTGGAGACATGAAAAACGGGATGGATCCTCCTGTATACTGGAGGAAGTTTAAGGCGGACTGCCACCGGACTAATGATCTTGGTGACAGGGAATGGGCCAATGAATTTAGGAGCCAGTTTATTCGAAACGGAGCGGAGCGGAATGTCTTTGGTAGAAAGCCACACTTTAGAACCGACGACGTATACGGGAGGCCTTGACCGGTGGCGATCAGCCTTGGCCTTGGTGCGCGCCCCCACCCGGAGTAGAGTCTCACGGGCTCTAGTCCAGGTGCGACGACACCTCTGAACAAAGGCGTGGGCAGAGGGGACCGCGACTTCGGATTCCAGACTAGGAAAGATTGGTGGCTGGTACCCTAAACTACATTCAAATGGTGATAGGCCCGTGGATGATACTGGTAATGAATTGTGGGCATACTCCACCATTGAGAGTTGTTGGCTCCAGGAGGAAGGATTTCTAGAGACCATACAACGTAATGTTCTTTCTAAATCTTGGTTGGCTCTCTCAGTTTGGCCATTGGACTGAGGATGGAAGCCAGAAGAAAGACTAACAGTTGCCCCCAGTAATTTACAAAATTCTTGCCAAAATTTGGACACAAATTGAGGTCCCCTGTCGGAGACCACGTCTGTCGGGAGGCCATGTAACCGAAAGACGTGATCAACTACAGTCACCGCTGTCTCCTTGGCTGAGGGTAATTTGGGCAAGGGAATAAAGTGGGCCGCCTTCGAGAACCGGTCCACCACGGTCAAAACTACCGTGTTACCCTGAGAGGGTGGGAGGGCGGTGATAAAATCTAGCGCGATATGGGACCAGGGTCTCGAAGGGACCGGCAGCGGTTGAAGGAGCCCAGCAGGAGGTCTGTTAGACGTCTTACCAGTGGCGCAAACTGAACAAGCCAAAACAAAACTGCGAACATCACGAGTCATACGAGGCCACCAAAATCGTTGCTTGACCAAAAATGTGGTTCGATTAACTCCTGGATGACAAGCTACATTAGAACAATGTCCCCATTGAATAACCTCGGACCGTAATTCCTCTGGCACAAATAAACGATTCGGTGGACACGCGACCGGAGGCGTTACCCCTTCTAAGGCTGTCTTAACCTTCGCTTCGACCTCCCACGTGAGAGTAGAGACGATGAGTGTCTCGGGAAAAATACTCTCGGGAGTGGACGGGCGGGCGGAATGATCAAAAATTCGCGATAAAGAATTGGGTTTGACATTTTTGGAACCCGGGCGGTACGAAAGAGTGAAGTCAAAACGTCCGAAAAACAGTGCCCACCGAGCCTGCCTAGAGTTCAATCTTTTAGCAGTTCTGATATACTCGAGGTTCTTGTGATCGGTCCATACAATAAAGGGTACCCCCGACCCCTCTAACCAATGACGCCATTCTTCCAATGCCAATTTGACTGCCAACAACTCTCGATTACCAATATCATAATTTGATTCCGCAGGTGACAGACGATGAGAAAAAAACGCGCAAGGATGCATTTTGTCGTCTGTGAGCGAACGCTGGGACAGGACCGCACCTACCCCCACCTCTGACGCGTCAACCTCCACCACAAACTGACGTGATGGATCAGGGGTAACAAGGATGGGAGCCGAAACAAAGCGACTTTTCAGTTTGGCAAACGCAGCTTCCGCTGCGTCTGACCACCTGAACGTAGTCTTGGGGGAGGTTAAAGCGGTCAGAGGCGAGGCTAGTTGGCTGAAGTTGCGAACAAAGCGCCGGTAGAAATTGGCGAACCCCAGAAACCTCTGCAGGGCCTTACGAGAATCTGGGGTTGGCCAATCCACCACAGCCTTAACCTTCTCAGGATCCACGCGAACTCCCTCAGCCGACAAGATGTACCCTAGAAAAGGAACAGACTGTGCATGAAAAACGCATTTCTCCGCCTTGACAAAAAGCCCATTCTCTAACAGCCTCTGAAGCACTCGTCTGACGTGCTGCACATATTCCTGGAGAGATGAAGAAAAAATCAATATGTCGTCCAGGTAGACATATATGAACTGATCGACCATGTCTCGCAGTACGTCATTGACGAGTGCTTGAAAGACCCCTGGGGAGTTGGACAAGCCGAAGGGCATGACCAAGTATTCAAAGTGCCCCCTGGGGGTATTAAAAGCGGTCTTCCATTCATCTCCCCTCCTGATGCGAACCAAATGATATGCGTTTCTTAAGTCCAATTTAGTGAAGACTGACGCTCCCTGCAACCTCTCGAAAGCTGAAGATATCAACGGCAAAGGATAAGTATTCTTTACCGTGATATTATTCAGCCCCCGGTAATCAATACAAGGTCGCAGAGATCCGTCCTTCTTCCCCACAAAAAAGAACCCCGCCCCCGCTGGAGAAGAGGAGGGTCGAATGAACCCGGCTGCTAGAGAATCAGAAATGTATTTCTCCATAGCCTCTCTCTCAGGAACCGAGAGCGAATATAATTTGCCCTTGGGCGGAGACGTACCTGGCAGTAACTCTATAGCACAGTCATAGGGACGATGCGGAGGAAGAGAAGCAGCCCGAGACTTACTGAACACTTCCTTCAGGTCGAGATACTCTGTGGGCACGTTACACAGATCCACCGCCTTCTCCTGAAACACAGAAACAGAGACAGACGGACAAGCAGACACAAGACAAGACTCATGACAACTTTTGCTCCACTCAGACACAGACTTAAGCTGCCAATCAATCCGGGGATTGTGTTTGACGAGCCAGGGGTGTCCAAGGACCACAGGTGCATGAGGGGAATCCAGGATGAGAAAGGGAATCCTCTCACTGTGGTTGCCAGACACAGTGAGAGTGACGGGTTCTGTGGTGTGGGTAATCCTGGGTAATGTCTGACCATTTAACGCAGAGACAGCGATAGAAGTGGTGAGGGAGGAGAGAGGAACATGATTATGAAGTGCAAAGTTATAGTCCATGAAGTTACCTTCAGCCCCAGAGTCCAGAAGTGCCGTGCAGAGGTGATCGTGATTCTGCCATCTTAACCTTACCGGGAGGAGCGTGGAGGTCGAACTGGATGAGGTCTTCTTAGCGGAGATCCCACCCGACAGTAGCCTCAGATTTACTGCCGGGCTGGGCCTTTTACTGGACAGTTGAACGCGAAATGTCCCTTGGCTCCACAGTATAGACAAAGGCCCTGGGACCTCCGCCTCTCCTTCTCCTCCCGGGAAAGCCGAGCTCGACCCACCTGCATGGGCTCGTGATCGTAGGAAGGGCTGACCGCGTCGTGGCCGCTGGCTCGTGGTGGAACTTCCTCCCCAGGGGGGAGCCGAGCGAATAATCCACGTTGCTCGACTCGGGAGAGACGAGAGTCTACCCGCAAAGCAAGATCGATCAGTCCATTGAGGTTGGCGGGTAGATCCAGGGCGTAGATCTCCTTTTGGACGCGATCAGCCAGCCCATGCAGGAATCTGTCCCACTGCGCCTCCTCGTTCCATTGGCACTCTGCCGCCAGGGTGCGAAACTCGATTGAGTAGTCAGAAACGGATCTCCCCCCCTGTTGGAGATCCATTAAGGTCCGCGCGGCCTCCCTCCCCGAAGCCGCGCGGTCGAACACCCGCTTCATCTCGGCGGAGAGTGCTTCGAACGAGGCACAACAGGGATCTTGACTTTCCCACACGGCCGTGCCCCAAAGTGCCGCCCTCCCCGTTAATAGGGTGAGTACGAATGCCACCTTGCTTTCCTCACTAGCAAACGTGCGAGATTGTAGCGCAAAATGCATAGAGCATTTAGTGAGGAAAGCTCGGCAGAGATTCGACTCACCACTATAAGCCTCCGGCGGGGGAAGGCGGGGCTCAGGTGGAAGAGCCATCGCCGATGCTCCGAGCGAAACGAGAGGGGCTGGCGGTGTGGGCGGCGTGATGGGCGCAGCGGGAAGCTGAAGTTGTTGCATGCGTTGGGTCAGCTCGGACACCTGCCCCACAAGAGCACGAATAGCTGGTCCCATATCGCTCGTGCTCTTCTCTTGTTTCTCCAGCCGGGAGATGCAGTCCTGTACATAATCCTCCAGCGTGGGTTGAGGTGTGCCTGCTGCTTCCATGATTGGTCCGATAGTTCTGTAACGTACTGAAATGAGAGAGTGGAAGCAATAGCAGGTGAATGAATATTTATTAAGGCAGATAGTGAACACAGTCCGTGAATGATGGGTCTCCCGGCTGGGTGAGGCAGGGGTGAGATGGCAGACAGTGTGGTGGCGTGAGTCCCGTGGTGGTGATATCCAGAGTGCAGATCCAACGAAGACAAGACGAACTCAGACAGGAACAATCCACAAGATGATCGACGCACACGAAGACAAACCAACACTGCAAACATCCAGTAGAACTATCGGACGGGGAAAGAGAGAATGAGGTGAGTATTTATGGGCTGAAGGTAATGATGAACACCTGTGCCGGACTGATTGGCAGCTCAGCTGAGTGAGCACACGATCACATGACAAACCCACAGATCACAAGACATGAGAAGACGATTGATGTGTGCACCGTGACAGTAAATTCTTCATCTTAAAGCCAGTCGTTTGCGTCGATTCTGAATGTATCAGTGTATTTGATTGAATCGTTAGTGTGAATGGTTCAATGACTCACTCATCCATAATTGTTTCGGTCCTGAATTAATCAGTGATTCTGAACGAATCGCAGTGAATGATTAATTGATTCATTCAAAAGACAATCACTTGTCACCACCTATTGACATAATGTTGTAACATGTAAAAATATGTGTCCATATGCAATTTTATCCAACTAATGACCTATTAACTAATGTTAGCTACTTGTTTTTAAAAGAAATGCTACAGATTAATGTATTGGTTTGCTGTATACAGTGTTTGACAGCTGATTAAAATTCATATTTAAATATAATTACACAATTATGATATTGCTTTTACACCACCATGCAATAAACAGTAAGTTAATACTGAAAAACTTAAATTTCAGAGAAGATATTCCCAGTTACTTCTCTGGTTTTGAATAACCATACAGTTCCAAACGAAGCCAAAACAAAATCAAACGTTGCGTCACCGATCAACAAACCAGTCGTTGGAAACAAATCGTTTGAGGGAATGACTCTGTGACTCACTCACAAATAAACTCGCTTGCATTATTCCTAAATAGATTACCATTAAAGTCCTTAGTATTTTAAATGAATCTGTAAAGTAAATAATTCAGTGCCTCACTCTTAAAGGAGTAGTTCACTTTCAGAACAACAATTTACAGATAATTTACTCACCCCCTTGTGATCGAAGATGTTTATGTCTTTTTTTCTTCAGTCATCAAGAAATTATGTTTTTTGAGATAAACATTTCTGGAAATTTCTCTATTTAATGGACTTAAATGGTGCCCCGATTTTTGAACCTTCAAAATGCAGTTTAAATGCAGTTTAAATGCGGCTTCAAAGGTCTGTAAATGATCCCAGCCGACGAAGAAGAGTCTTGTCTACCGAAACGTTCGGTGATTTTCTTAGAAAAATATATTTTTATATACCTTTTAAACACTGAAACTTGTCTAGCACTAGGGCTAATGCGCGTTCGCATCTATACGTTCTACGTAATCACGTCGAAAGGTCATGCGTGACGTATGCGAAACTACAGACCCAGTGTTTAGAAAGCAAACTTGAGAAGAGAGAAGTGCAATGCAATCAAACATTCTTTAGCAACAAGGTACAACATAAAGTACAACGATGTCTGACGATTTTGAAGCTGGAGGAGCACATGAGATGGAGTTTTTCGCCGTTCCCTACCTTTTTGAGCCGGAATACACAGACCATAGATATATACACGTAGATGCCTCATTAGCGACTGTTTCTATGGGCCGTTCCAATATGGCGGACACATCTACGTGCTTGGAGCTGTCCAATGAGGCATCTACGTATATATATCTATGACACAGACGATGAACTCAGTCAGAGAGAGAATACTGCGGTGGCGACACAAGCCTCGGGCAGACCGCGTTCAAACGAGACGAGATGGTGGTGCAAATGTGGAAAATGCCCACATTTCCAACGGAGCAGGAATCTCAGTGCTGTCACGACTGGACCAAATTAAATTTGTGTCATTCCACACGCAATAACTCTGGAACGGTCCTTCGTCTCCAAGCTAGTAAACACTGGGTTTCGCATACGTCACGCATGACCTTTCGACGTGATTACGTAGAACGTATAGACCCGAACGCGCATTAGCCCTAGTGCTAGACGAGTTTCAGTGCTTAAAAGGTATATAAAAATATATTTTTCTTAGAAAATGACCGAACGTTTCCGTAGACAAGACTCTGCTTCGTCAGCTGGGATCGTTTACAGCCCTTTGAAGCCGCATTTAAACTGCACTTAAACTGCATTTTGAAGGTTCAAAAATCGGGGCACTATTTAAGTCCATTAAATGGAGAAATTTCCAGAAATGTTTATCTCAAAAAACATAATTTCTTGATGACTGAAGAAAAAAAGACATAAACATCTTGGATCACAAGGGGGTGAGTAAATTATCTGTAAATTGTTGTTCTGAAAGTGAACTACTCTTTTAAAGGCGGTCATTTGTTCTGATTTTGAATAAATCAGTCATTTTGAACAAATTGTTGCAGTTAATGGTTCAATGATTCACCTATAGTTTCGTTTCGAATGAATTGTTTGAGTGAATGATTCAGTGATTCACTCAAAAGGACAATCGTCACCACCTACTGGCCTAATAATGTAACATGCAGAAAGCATAAAGCAACTACTGGTTTTTAGCACAGATGAAAAAAAATTGCATACATTTTACATGAGAAATAAAGAGGTATAAAAGGTTTAATTAATTTAATTTACTGTGAACAATCCAGTGCAGTGATATCATATAAAATCAGCTAACTACAACAATGAACAAGTGTGTCTTTTACAGTGTTTCAAGTCACATTTTCCTTAAGTAACTGAAAAGCCATAAGCAATATTTCCTTCACACATATAATGAAAGCAATGGCATCCCAGTTTAAGGTTTGGCCTGTGTTTTTAGAGTCTCCCCTATTCCAGAGTACAGGGACATGTGAGTAGATCCAGCCGGGCCTCCTCCTCCAGCTCTGCTAAGGGCAGGCAGATGTAAGGGATCAGGGGCAGACGTGGAGCCTCGCAGGGGGAAGGTGAGAGGTACACAGCCTCTCCGCTCCCAGTGATCAATCATTCTCCACTTGTCCTCCTCCCTGGCCCGCAGCTGTTCCTCCAACATCTCCTGTGGAAACACACTCTTCACTTTGCTTAAAATTATTACACAGACCATAAACCCAGAGAGGGAAAGCTCTGTTAACACTAGTGCACAGGGTAGTCACTGTAACCTTTAAGATGAGCCAGTGGTGCTTTGGAAGAGAGCCATATATACCAGCCGGCGCTGGCTCGCCTCTTTCTTTTCATACCTGTGGAACTGATGTTTTTGCTGTGGAATTTATTTGCCACTCGCAGCTTAATCTCAGGAGCAGCATTGATCCCCTTGATGACGCCTTGGACCACGGCCTTCATTCCAAGGGCACGCTATCCGGAAAGCTTGTCAAATTACGAAGGTGTGCAGGCCTGTTTTGACAACATCATAAAACAAGCAGCCAGAAATTGTTGACCATCACCATGATGACTAGAATGATTATGTGAAGAGGAGGGATTTCAGATTGCTTTTCTTTCCTTTCGCACTGTGAAGCGAAAAACTGTTTTGATACAATAAATAAGGTACTGAACTGTTTGCTTTTTTCCCTTTTACTTCCCAGTACTGTCCTTGATTTGGAAATGTTAGTACAGACAGCCTGAATATCTCCTACTCCTACTTGCTATTGATTTTTGGTACAATATGCCAAGTCGTATCATATAAGCAGCATTTATTTGACCTAGAAAAAGTCAAAGTCATCACCACCATTTATGTGCACAAATTTATCAAGTTGTGTTTCTGAAAGAAAATATTCTGGGTACGGTACAAGTTAAGCTCAATAGACAGCATTAATAATGAATTTACTTACTTTTCTTTAAAAAAGAAAGCACAAATCATGTTACAGTGAGGCATTTAAACTTAACAATAGTCAATGTTTTAATGTCAATTTCACCTTTTCTATATTATATTGAATTTTATAACAGCTTTAACAGCTCAAATAAAACACAAAAATTATATAAAAATTTGAATTGAAGTAGTGCCATTTACTTTCATTATTATCATGACTTTTGCTTTTTAAAAAATGAAAAACGCATGATTGCTATGACAGATATTCATAATGCAGAACTGGTACAGAAAACAATACATTTGCAAATTCTTTGTTTGAAGCATCTACTTATTCTCAGCACAACAGCGCATTTACAGATATTAACTCTATACCAGGACCAGGTATGTGACTGGCATACCAACCTGGCCACTCCTACCCATTTCTGCTTTAAACACAGATCTAGGAACAGTAATCCATCTATTTCTGCTCATCTGCTATGAATTAAACATAGACGCAGGTCAGCACACAGTGTGTCTAAATCACTGCAGCCCGGCTGCCCTTAGCTCAACTTCTCTATTGACATAATGTCAGATATGACACTATTACTCAGCGAGTGGCGATGGTCATTTGATAAATAGTACCATAAATTGTTGACAAAACAATTTGTGATGTATTATGTTCGTGATGGGTTGTACTGCTTATCAAATCAAGTAATCTGGTGGCGGACGCCATTAATCAGCCTAATGTGCATAATCCTGCTGCTGATGGGAGACGACTTGCAGATTGTGGATGGTTTTGCACACAATTTTCTGTTTTAGATTTAACCAACACACTTACAAATCAGTGTTCTTTGTTGGAATGTATGGTTCTGTGAAGAACCTTTAACATCCATGGCAAAAAAGTTTCTGCAGACCAACACTATTAATTCCAAAAAGGGGATTTTCGCAGCACAGATTTTCCACTGTGTGAACAATATTTTAAAGAGATAGTCACCCTAAAATTTACCCTATGATTTAATCACCTCCACATCTTAGGTGTATGTGACTTTCTTCTTTCAGAAGAATACAGTCAGAGTTATATTTAAAACATCATGGCACTTCCGAGCTTTTATAATGGCAGTGAATGGGGTTTGGGATTTATGAGTCCATCCATCATAAAAAGTGTTCCACAAGAAGAGCTGGGTAGTAACTGATTACATGTAACCTGGATTATGTAATCAGATTCCAAAAATGAAGTACTAAATGTAAATTACTCATAGACTACAGTTACTTTTTTATTGATTACAATAGCAATAAATCTTTCATCATTTATTGATTCTCTCTAATTCCTCTTTTTATCTTTTAAAACTTCCTTTCTAAAATAGTCAACTGCTTATATACACTCAGAAAGTCAAGTTTTGTGGACATTTTGCGGACAAGCTAGTCATTAGTCAGGGCTGCAGCATTTGACTAATGGATTTACAAAAATCATTTGTGACCCTGGAAAAAAAAAACAGTCATAAGGGTCTTTTTTTTAAATTGAGATTTAAACATCATCTGAAAGCAAAATAAATAAGCTTTCCCCATTTATGTATGGTTTGTTAGGATAGGTCAATATTTGTCAGAGATACAACTATTTGAAAATCTGCAATATGAGGGTGCAAAAAAATCAAAATATTGAGAAAATCACCTTTAAAGTTATCAAAATAAGGTTCTTAGCAATGCATATTAATAATCAGAAATTAAGTTTTGATATATTCACAGTAGAAAATTTACAAAATATCTTCATGGAACATAATCTTTACTTAATATCCTAATGATTTTTGACATAAAAGAAAAATGCACAATTTTGATCCATACAATGTATTTTTGGCTATTGCTACAAATATACCCGTGCTACTTAGGACTGGATTTGTGGTCCAGGGTCACATTTCAGGTTTAAGAATTGTTTCAGCATTGCATCAACTACTGATGAACACATTCATTTTTATTTGAATTATTTAACCATGTATTATTATGTATTATTGAAGGGCTTTTGAACTTGAGCGTTGTATCTTTGCAGATGATATGCTCAAACAGCATCATTACACACTAACTAAAGTTAAAAAGTGAAATCATAATCATAATCAATTTAAGCACCCCTGAGATTTTAAAATATATATTTTAATAATTCAGTATCACATTTGCATGTTCACGGTTCAGGTAAACATAAAAAAAATCATTATTTTGGTAGTTATTTTAAAATAATTTATTTTAATTTCCCTGCAGTTCCTTTATGAACACAAGTTTGGGAAACCTTAATGTAATATAATGTTTAATGTACTTCATGCTGTTAATTACTATGAAAGGATATGAATATATTTTCTCAGTCTTTGTATTTTTACATCATTATGATACATTTACATTACATTTACATTTATTCATTTAGCAGACGCTTTTATCCAAAGCGACTTACAATTGGGAATACAACAAGTGATTCATCCTAAGGAGGCAGATCGACATAGGAAGTGATACAAGATTATCCTATTTAAATCAATGAGATACATGAGTTAAGTCAAAAGTAATCTAAAAGTAATCAAAAAGTAGTTTGGTTATATTACATAAAATCTGTCTCCACTACAAAAAAAAAAAACTTTTGTCCAGTGGAAGGTTTCAAGGCTCTTCATGAAGCCATCAATTCCAATAAAGAACTATTATTAAAAAGTAGTTTGATTATATTACCTGAAATGTGTAATGTAATGGATTATGTTACTGTCTACAATTTTTGTAAAGTAATTTGTAATCAGTAACAGATTACAATTTGTAAGTCATTGCATTTTTGTATTAAAATTATAGATATTTAAAACTTTATAAACCTTAAACTTCCTCTAAATGTCGTACGCACATTCACAAGAAAGTGGCGTTCCAGCAGATGATGTATAGGATAGGCGAACAAGCTAAACAAAACACCGGTCATGAATTAGAAGTACAAAATGGGGATTTTGGTTCTCCTGAGCTTATATGGTTACGTCCTACGTCAGCCGCTGGAATGCCACTCTCTTGTGAGCGTGTGTACGACAGTTAGCAGAAGCTAGCGATTACGGTTTATAAAGTTTTAAATATAAATGTTTTTCTTACAAAAATACATCGATTAGATTTAGAATGCCTTTATTAACTGCCCGGAGCCATGTGGAGTTCTTTTTATGATGGATGGATGCACTTTTATTTGACTTCAAAAGCTTGGAAGAGCCAGAACATTTTTTTAATGTTTGAATTTAATGAAAGAAGAAAGTCATAAACGCTGATGGCTTGAGGGTGAGAAAATCATGGGGTCATTTTCATTTTTGGGTGAATCCCTTTAATAATATAAAGAAACTTTTTTTGGTACATCAGTTTTTAAGAGTGTGCAGTCCTAAAAAAGTTTTTCAAAAGGGCAATGCCATGAAAGAACCATTTGTGACCCTGGACCACAAAACCAGTCTTAAATAGCATGGGTATGTTTGTAGCAATAGCCAAAAATACACTGTATGGGTCAAAATGATCAATTTTTCTTTTATGCCAAAAATCATTAGGATATTAAGTAAAGATCATGTTCCATGAAGATATTTTGTAAATTTCCTACCATAAATAAATCAAAATGTAAATTTTGATTAGTAATTTGCATTGCTAAGAACTTCATTTGGACAACTTTAAAGGTGATTTTCTCAATATTTAGATTTTTTTTTGCACCCTCAAATAGTTGTATCTCAGCCAAATATAAAAATTATTCTCAATTTCAAAAAATGTACCCTTATGACTGGTTTTGAGGTCTGGGGACACATTTTTTTGGATCTCCAAAGAACCTTTCAGTGAACAGTTTAATAAATTTTAGTTTTA
The DNA here is from genome assembly GCF_049309525.1 of Garra rufa. Classification (NCBI taxonomy): domain Eukaryota; kingdom Metazoa; phylum Chordata; class Actinopteri; order Cypriniformes; family Cyprinidae; genus Garra; species Garra rufa. The sequence goes on along the minus strand of NC_133375.1, from coordinate 17,707,969 downwards.
AAAAGAATCTCTAATGGAAAGCTTCAAGGTTCTTCATGAAGCCGTCAATTCCAATAAAGAACCATTATTTTTTAAGAGTGAAGAATGAAATGGCTTTTTTTTTTTTTGGAACATTTCACTGACAGGTTCTTTGAGGATCCAAAACCTGTTCTTCTGTGTCATTATTATTATTATAACTTTGATTCTTCAGAGTGTATTTTGATGCTAACACGTTCTTTTGTTTTAGTTTATACTGCTGAAATGAACTGTGGAATATTTTAGTCTCACATTCTTACATGTACATTTTTTAAATCAATTTAAGTATCTTTTTGACAAAGCATATCTTTTCATACAACACAACTGTCTCTTAAATACCCATTTGATTTCAGAGTGTTAAGAGACATTAATTGCAACAGTCACATTCTAAAAGTTTTCAGATTTCAAATAGTTCTATATGGAAAAAGTTTCGAATTAGGGAAAAAAAAGCACAATTTATCTCAGCCCGGCAGTCATGTCATGTTGGTTCTTAGCCGATTCCCATTACATTCTGTCTCCTCACCAGACTACACACTCGGTAGTGCCGCTGTGTGGTGTGTTTCCACGCTAAGTGAGCAGCGGATATCTCAGCTATCTCTGCTAGTGAACTTGCTCATCTCTCCTGTCAGATACAGATGACAGAGTGTTATTTTCAAAAGCCCACCACAGACAGGAGGACTTGTTTAATGTGCGACAACATCCTGTGATCACTCAGCTCTCTGTATTATGCGCCAAGCTTTATATGTCCCTTTGCAAAGGCTCAAAGACTTGAAGCGTCTGAAGGAAGGAGCGACAGATACAGACACAATGTGTGGAAGTCCACGAGAGCAACACAAAAGCTGCTTATCAACTCTTGATAAGAGTTGAAAGGGTTTGCCTTTGTTTCTGCTGTCCGCATCACTTGTAATTGAGAGCCTGTCTAAAGTTGAAATGATTAAAACTGAACCATTCACACACCATTAAGACACTACGACTGTCAACCCTGCAGGTTTACAACAGATTTCAGTACTGCGTCTTTACATTCATTTTTTTCCTCTCTTTAATGTGCATTTTGAAGTAAAAGCTTTTGAAAACCTTACTGCTCAATCAAAATATAAACTTTTTTTTTTAAATCTGCTGCTTGTTACATTTCTGTAAATCTATTGTCTAATATTTCAGTAGCATTTAACACTACCATATAATGCTTCACAGATAATTGCAAATATTCATATTTAAGGGGAGACACTGCAGGCTAAAATGTTTTTTCATACCCCTATCAAGTTTGGGATTTTAGGCTTTTTGGTTTTTCATAAAGTGTTTTTTTCAGACTAGCAGAAAGAAAACATCCAAAAGACACTGTTAAGTGTTACTTTTATAGCACTTTATCTATTTGTGTCAATAGATTTCAATTGCAATGTATATTTTTAAAGCCTGTTTTCTCAAAATGAGTTTTTTTCTTCTACACTGAGCCATAAATTTCCACTTCAGTAACACTTACACACACCAAACTTTACATTTTTATTCCTGTCTATATCCTGAAGGTTTATACAGAGGGATTTGTTCATATATAATTTGCTTGATTTTATACAACATTGTTGTTTTTTTAAACCACTTTTGTGTGGTTTAAAAAAAATATTTTATGCCAAAAATCATTAGGACGTTAACTAAAGATCATGTTCCATATATATATTTTGTAAATTTCCTACTGCAAATATATTAAAACTTATTTTTTAATTAGTAATATGCATTGCTAAGAACTTAATTTTGACAACTTTTACTCTATTTTTTCAATATTTTTTGCACCTTAAGATTCCAGATTTTGAAATAGAAAATTTAAAATAGAAATTTTAATTTAAAGCTTATTTATTCAGATAATGTTTAAATCTCAATTTCCAAAAATTGTCCCTTATGACTGGTTTTGTGATCCAGGGTCACACATGATAAAAAAATTAAACAAGAATTTTGAAACTGACTTCATCCAGTGTTTGGATTTTTGTACTAGAAATGTATGCAAATTAGTGGATATTTCATTAAATGCCTCATTTGCATATTTAAACCTAACATTTAAAAAAACTTGTAATACAAAAATGTTTGCAATTATTAATGTGATTAATCAACTGTCAACTGGTTAAGGCGATAACTGTTAGTTTTTTTTTTTTTTGTTTTGTTTTGTTTTTACCCTATTCACCTGCAGTGTCTCTCCTTAAATATATATAAATCAATCTGTTAAGCATAATGTTGAATAAAGACTTTTTCTTGCACGTTACTAAAACAATGTTTAAAAAATTACAGTTAAAACAAGTAGAGCTAAATGTCAACCTTTTAGATATGACAAGAGTGTCTAATCAAATTCAGTGCATTATAAAAATACAAACATTTTAGATTTTAAAATTACCCATAAGAGGAAAGCATTCCAGGATAACTTGATATTTTTTTTTTTTTTTTTTTACCCATGTATGACATCACCAGTTCCACTCTTTGCCATTGTTTTAATGTAGTCTGTGGTGAAAAAGTGATCAGAAGGCTTCTTGCCCTTTTGCTAATTAGAATCTACCCAGAAAAGCCTGGAGATTTATGAAAGGGTTCACACATACACCCGTAAGTCTTCCCTGTGCAACGGTTTAAAGTCAAGCAACCTTGAGACGGAGAGAAACAGATTGCTCACAAAAAAAAGAAAACATGTTCGTGCGGCACATTTCGAACAAAGATTAATTAAAAAGCCAATTGCGATACATATTTTTTACCGAGAGAAATTGGGGCGGTTTTTTTTTAAGAGTGATGCATAATTTCCACCATCTTTATCATTAAGGAAATTTCCACTCAAGCCAAAAAAAAAAAAAGAAGAAAAAAAAAGCTTTTTTAGCTTGACTAATAACATCAGGGCTTTTTTCCACTGTTTTGTGAATGAGGTAAAAAGCATGGATTGCAAAGGTCTGCTGCTTTCTGGTGAATGCATCTGTAAAACATAGTAATTAAGTCAAGCTGTCAGTCATTGGAGGGTCCGGTGGGGAGTGGGTGGCAGATGAGGGGCGTTAAAATCTCACTTTTAAAAGAAGAAAAAAAAAATCACTGAATGAATGCAGACGTATAATCAATACATAAAGGCATTCTTTTCTTTTAAATATTTAATATCATTATAGAATTTACCCCCATTTTATTTGATGGATTTATCATTTTTGACATTTTTTTACTAGTGGGTGCATGACATTATAGTTCATTTATGTAAGTGAGGATAGCTAAATAAAGTAAATTGTGACATATTATACTCAAATATACTTCATACAGTGAACTACCACTAAAATTGATTTAATAAATGGGACCAAAATTTTGATTTTACAGTTTGACCAGTTTTGTTACATACCTTTCTATCAAAGTTTTCTGACATTATCACGATAAATTAGTTCTGACGCAGTTGATCTCATGAGTTCTTGTCATATTTTATTATCATTTTCTAAACTATAGCAAATTAACACGTGATAATGTGAGAAATGTTGAAGTGTCTGAATAATTTTTGTTTTGACTAATTAATGTTACTTTCTCTAAGCAATGAATAACTTTACATTCAAATAAGTTACATTACACAAAATTTTTTTGATTGTTTTTAAAATCACCCTGTGGTTTGGTAACACAAGAAATGCTAACTTGAGCTTCCCATGCATTAAATCAAACATGCTGATAACAGAGCAATAAATCTGAAAGTGTTTTTAGTCCTTTTTTTTTACTAAAAGTGAAGGAGCTGAGACTACGAAGGCGCGTTTCAACTTGAATGTTAACTTTGTGTACGGAGCGGAGCGGTACATAATGCATTGTGCTGTTGCCTGTTCATCTCTCATGAATGTGCCGTTTCAGCACTGCTGAAGTCATTAACAGTCCCTCTGGTTTAATGAGTAAACCCAGTCTAATCTAACATTCACCACCCCATTTTCTCATTTAATACTCAAATCCTTTTTAAAAATGGATAGCTGTAACTTTGCTTTTTTTTTTCAGACACAATAAGATGAATAGCAATAAATGTGTTTTCTTGGAAACAGAAGGTGAAGTCTGTTCTCCTTTAATGAAGCCACATAGATTATAATGTGCATGCTAAACAAGAACAATAGTCATACTAAAGCTAATAAGATAAAATATGAAATTGTCAACTTTGTTTTATCAGCAGATCTAGAAACTGCAATCCATCTAAACTGAAAAAAACTTCTCACTTCTCACTAACAGAATAGACAAGTATCATAGCGAATTAAATGTGAAATTTAGAAAGTTTCTTGTAAAATGCACCTTGAGCATATTGCACTGTATTTCTGCTTATCTGCTATGAATTAAACATGACCAACTCACATTGTCTAAATTAATAATTAATAAATGATATTTTTACAAACATTAATAATATGTACCTGTGCTACTTAAGGTCCAGGGTCACATAAATGAGCTTATAAAATATTTATTTACTCACAGTGTCTATTTTAACAATTATTAATAATATGTAAATATGGTCAACCCTGGACCACAAAACCAGTCATAAGGGTCAGTTTTTTTAAATTGAGATTTATACATCTGAACGCTGAATAAATAAGCTTTCCACTGATGTATGGTTTGTTAGGATAGGATGATATTTATTCAGTCTTTAAAAATCTGGGGGTGCAAAAAAAATCTAAATACTGCATTTAAAGTTGTCCAAATAATCTAAGTTTTGAAATATTTACGGTAGGAAATTTACAAAATATCTTCATAGGACATGGTCTTTACATGTCCTAATGCTTTTTCTCATAAAAGAAAAATCCATTAAAAAATTATTTGGCATTAAAAAAAATCCTCACAGGGTCTAATAGGCTATGTAAAATTATATATAAGGCTTATATTAACATGGCCAACACACAGTGTCTAAATAATTATTTTAACATTTATTAATTATATGTTAACATGGTCAACCCTGGACCAGAAAACATCAAGAGTACATTTTTTTATTTTTTTCATTTTCTGAAAGCTGAATAAATAAGCTTTCCATTGATGTATGGTTTGTTAGGATAGGATGATATTTATTAAATCTATTTAAAAATCTGAAATCTGAGGGTGCAAAAAATAAATAAATAAATAAATAAATAAATATTGAGAAAATTGTCTTAAAGTTTTCCAAATGAAGTTCTTAGCAATGCATATTACTAATCTAAGGTTTTATATATTTATGGTAGGAAATTTACAAAATATCTTCATGGGACATGATCTTTACTTAATATCCTAACGATTTTTCTCATAAAAGAAAAATCCATAAAATAAATAATTTGGCATTAAAGAAAAATTCGACAATGTATTTGGCTATTGCTACAAATACACAGGCTATGTAAAATTATATATGAGGCTTATATAAACATGGTCAACACACAGTGTCTAAATAATTATTTTAACAGTTATTAATTATATGTTAACATGGTTAACCCTGGACCACAAAACCAGTCATAAGGGTCAATTTTTTGAAACTGAGATTTATACATTTTCCTAAAGCTGAATAAATAAGCTTTCCATTGATGTATGGTTTGTTAGTATAGGGTGATATTTATTCTATTATAATATCTATTTAAAAATCTGGAATCTGAGGGTGCAAAAAAAAAAAAAATCAAAATATTGAGAAAAACAATCTATGTTTTGCTATATTTACGGTAGGAAATTTACAAAATATCTTCATGGGACATGATCTACTTGATATCCTAATGAATTTTGGCATAAAAGAAAATTTGATCATTTTGACCTATACAATGTATTTTTGCCTATTGCTACCAATATATCCATGCTACTTATGACTGGTTTTGTGGTCCAAATCTGAGAAATCATGTTCATGTTTAGGGCAATTTACCCTCATGCCAAAGTGATTTGTAATGGATGTGTGTCTGTTTTCCACTGTAGCAGAAAAAAAGCTAACCACATCCACATCGTCTAGAGTCGGTGGCAGACAGACACAGAGAAAGAGCCTATACATAGGAGATGACCCGTTAATGTGGTTTGTCCTGTATGCTTTAGCCGCAATTCATTTTAATTGTGCGTATGAAGTTTAAAAGTATTAGTGTCAGGTAAAGATTCATTGCTGCGGTTTGATTTAAGGCCGGCCTAATCGGAAGCAACCATGTGTTCTGGCAGATGTTTACATAAGCCTCACTTGCTCCCTGACAGGAGTTAAAAAGTACAGTTGTGGTAATCAAATTGTGGTGTGCCAAGTCAGATGCACGAGGCAGATTGAATTAAGCAGGCTTGCAGATTTATGTATGAGGAGACGCCAGCCAGGGATACAACATTCATCTGAGTCGGAGCAGGGGGGTCTCCGAAACCCCCCCTCACCACCACCTCCCAGTTCTGCTGTTCTCCTTTGTGTCTTGTCGCCGTACCGGACTGACACGCGCTATCGATGTTGATGCGAAGTAAACTTGCGCGTCGACAAAAATAGGTTAGAAAGCGGCTCCAAATGAACGAGAGCAGTTTTTCCCTCACGACTCAGATTGTTACACATTTATTCGCTCACAACAGACAGAGACAGAGTAAAGAGTCTGGAACGGCAAGAACAATTGAAGTCAGATTATGTCTGGTTCAATGGTGACAATGAGGCAGCGGAGGAGGGCGTGATTGGAGAGAGAGAGAGCGAACGAGAAGGAAAAATCATTAGTTCTCCTTCTTTCATGTTGATTGCAGGCACGTAATATGATTGATACAAAAAGAACATCTAACAGGAGCGTTCGATTGTTTCAAAATATCGCCGCTCGAAGATGGCTTCCAACGGACCGCACGGAAGAATACGAACATCTGGCCTCTGCTCAAAGATACGCGGCTCTTTGTTGGGAAAATGAATACGATCCAACTCAAAACCATCTGACATAAATAGGCTTATTGACCGTGAATGATTTCCCTCTTCCCTCGCTTTTCGTCAATTCTGTCAGCGCAACATATTCTTCAATGGATCGGGTCAGCATTAAATTAAACCTCAACCAGTTTCCAATAGTAATTAACTTGAGTATATCGCAGGGCTATTATTCACATCTAAGTAACCTTTTAATAGCAGTACTCTTTAAACCCCACTGCAGGTAATGACTTTAAAGAGGCCTTATTAAAAGAGAAATGGTAATGAGCTTTAATAAAGCAGAGCAACTCTGAAATGAAGAAGCATTTTGTATAGAGGAGGACACAGGGACCAGTGTCTGAGCTTCATTAATGAGAATGATGATCCCAGCAGTCCCTCTTCAGTGTGTACATGAAGTTAACATTAACCATGATGGAGGACAGATCTATCCAAGTGGAGAGAGAAATGGATTCCTCTAATCAGAAAAGAGGAACCTGAGTAAATTCAATAAAAGGAGAGTCCTGATAACACAATTCATGTGATCTGCGAAGCAGCAGAGACTTATGGGACGCTTCGCGCCGAGTAATTACGGCGCGAGCCGGAAAACGGTGACATTATATAATAACGGATGTGAATCGAACTGAATGTCACAGCTGAGTTTTTGTCGAACGGTATTGTTCAGGGCTCTATTTTTGCTCTTTAATTTGGCAAAAGTTAATTAGGCTTCAGATGTATGATGTATATTTATAATTGTGAGCCTGGAAGCAAAGCACAATTATGGGAATAAATTGCTGTTTTAATTTATTTATATTCTCAGCTTCTCGCAGTTTTGGCAAAGCATGAAAAGTTTAGAGCGCAGCAGAAAAAAAAAAGAAAAAAAAAAAGAGGAACGAGGAAATAAAACCGCTAATTCTCTGATTTAACATTCGCCAATTCACAAGACAAGCAATTAAAGAAAAACACAGAGAAAACTGAGAGAGAAAACAAGGGAGGCAGAAGAACATAATGAAATCAATCTTCTCCAAACAGCTGGAGTTGAATTCCAGCTGACATGAGCACCTGGAATTGCTGCCGGGTACCCAGCGCAGGCCCGGAGAAAACTGCTACACACACACACACACACACACACACACACACACACACACACACACACACACACACACACACACACACACACACACAACCACGTTCGCTCTTGGTGGCACTTTGACTGGCACCCCCCGCCGCCTCGTCCTCCTGCTGCGAAACGTCTTAGAACGCTGCCGTGACGTTCCTCCGACTAATTAAAGGGATGATTTGTGCAACGCTGACTTTTTATTTAATTAATCACCTGCACAAAGCCATAAAAAGCTATCATTTAAAAAGATTCCTGTTAGTTTGCCATGTGCCTAATAGATTATGGTACATTAAAGAAGTGACATGATGATGTATTTTAAAATATGGCCACCTCACCAGGCTGGCAAACTTCCCAACTTTTTTTTTTCGGAGAGGGTTCCCGTTGATACGAATGAAGTGTCAACACTAGCAAAAGCATTCAAACGATTCCTTTTACCTATTAGGACAACTTACTTTGAATAAGCACAGCATTTTTTTTTTTTTTTTTTTTGCTGCTGCTGCTGCTGCTCTGTTCTGTTCTGTTCTGTAAGACTCACGTGTAAATATGAATTAATGATTATACAAGAAGTGAACAAAAGCTCTCTGTCTTTCCTTCTCCTGCGACATGTATTAATTAGTTCAGAAGAAAACAAGTTCATTTGTGAGATGAATAATTTGAGTGTTGAGAGTGTGTCTGAATGTGTGTCACTGTTCGTGTGTCTCTGGAGTGTTGTATGTGAAATTTGAAATGAATTTATTTTCAGTTATTTAGAATAGTGGATAGCTTACAATTGTTATTGTAGTTCTATTTTTAGTTGTGTGTACTAGAAGCTTCACCAAGACAAATTCCTTATGTGTGGAAGCATACTTGGCAATAAATCTCAATCTTTTAGTTGTTTTGTGTAGCAGAGCGCTCTTCAAAATAAGAAACAAATTAAAACAACATTAAAATGTAAAACAATTAAACATTATTTCACTGAAAGAATAACCTTCGTACATTTAAATGAAAGGCATCCTTTCAGTGTAGTAAAATTTTTTAAATATATATTTTATAACCATGTAAAATGATCTTTACTTAATATCCTATATAAATATGTAACCCTGGACCATGAGAGTCATGAGAGTTTTTTTTTACAACTATTTGGAAATCTGAAATCTGATGGTGCAAAAACAACAATATTGAGAAAATTACCTTTAAAACTGTCCAAATGAAGTTCTTAGCAATACATATTACTAAGCAAAAATTAAGTTTCAATATAACAACAGTAGGAAATGTCCAAAATATTTTCATGGAACATGATCTTTACTTAATATCCTAATGATTTTGGCCATAGAAGCCCTTTTTGACCCATGCAATGTACTGTTGGCTATTGCTACAAATATACCCATGTGACTTATGACTGGTTTTGTGGTTCAGGGTAACATATATTTAAATATATGTAAAGAAATACTTCCTTTTAAAGTTTAATCTTATTACTATATTAATTCATACTACATACATTTATATTATACACATGGCAGCACACATTTGGACAATTTGGGGTATTTAAATCATTATTAGAGGTATGTAAATAGCATTGCTTTAAAAACAAATTATTGTTATGTGACAGGCCTATTTTTCAAGCAAGCAAGCAATAAATGAACAAATAATAAAACATTTGGTTACATTTTATGTGAAGGTGTCCTTGTTACAGTGTAATTACTGAGTAATAATATATGTAATAACTACATGTACTATATGGTTAGGGTTTGGATTACCTGAATGTATTTATGCATAATTATTTATTATTATCATAGTAAGTGCATGTAACATGTAACAAGGACACCTCAATATAAAGTGTTACCAAACATTTTTACTGAACTCATTGCCGAAGCTACACGACTAAAGAAAAACAACAGTAGCAAATGTGAACAATATGCAATATTACATACAATTCAGGATCTTTTTTTAACAGACAACATTCTTGCAAAACCATTTCATATAACTCCACAGCCACTTCCAAAAAAATTAACCCAAACCTGGTCAGAACTCATTACAAACACTGCTATGAAGATTATGAAGAACTGAGCTAAATTAAGAACTAACTTTCACAGTGATTTTTAGTGGATGTATGAAATTCACACCTGTTCTACAAATATTATTAGTAGCAACCATCTCATCTAATTTATATGGACAAGTTTGACATATGACAGGGATAAAGTGTCAAAATACAATCGTTTCTGTTATTAACAACAATTTAAAACCTGTTCTTTGCACACGTGTGTGTGTGTGTGTGTGTGTGTGTGTGTGTGTGTGTGTGTGTGTGTGTGTGTGTGTGTGTGTGTGTGTGTGTGTGTGTGTGTGTGTGTGTGTGTGTGTGAGGGGGGTGTATTCATGCAAGCTCAGTAAAAAACATTTTTTCTTAAGAAGTACGTATGTGACATTGTATTAATCTTGATAATAATAATAATTATTATGATAATAATAATAATTCTTATAAGCCCTATGTCATTTATGTGACATCTAATATATTTTAAAGTTTGGTTAAAGTTTTACTTTTCCTCCTGACCTCTTAAGTTGATATCTCAGTTTTCCATGTTCGACGTCACACAACCTGTCTCTAATTATCTTAAAAACAGCAATTAACCATAAATATTTGTTCAGCTCCTTTCAGGAGAGCAGTGTGTGAAACAGAGGACTAATGTAATTTGGTTTCCAGCCTATCAAGATTAATTTAGCATAGGACATGATGAATGCAGCTGTGGCTGCGTCTGCGATGCATCAGTGTCAGGAGGGCCACTTCGCCCAGATTTTTCACACCAGTCCGGCGTTTGGAGAGACAGAGTGCGGTATTAGTCATTGTTTTTGGGGAAGAGGCCCGCGTGCACTGATTTACTGCCAGACGACGTTCAGCGGAGGAGGCGCCATTAGCCTTGACAATCCTTTAAAGCTATAAAAAATTCAGACTGTGTGAATTTGATTAGCATCTCTCTTGCTTGGTGGGAAGCCGAGCCGAGCTTGTTTTATCTGGGTGGTATTGAAATTGACACACTTTTTTTTCCCCCGTGCCGTGCCAGTAATACTCCAGCGGTGGCATTTACCTGATTTGAGGAAGATTGAGGAATAGGACAGGATCGAGTGGAGCAAGCGAAATACCCTCTTTGCTGAAATCGACTCCAGAAATGCAGATGTAGCGCACCTGCTGAACGGAACGACGCGAGCGCCGAAACAATCACAAAACAAGCTATTTGTTTGTGAATTTAAGAACACATTAAGTCTGTCTAGCTCGAAGCAGTAGCAAGGGGTATATTACCTGCTCTGAAAATGATGAAGAGAAATCGTTTTACAAAGAAATGATAAAAAGCGCCTTGAGCGAACCGCAGAAGTAGGGTGCCCGCACACGGGGAAGATGAGCGGGCCTGATTAAAATTTCCATCTTTATCACCAGGCGATCACCCCCGTGACGAGTGCGCGGCGCTGACACTCCTGAGGATATCGATAACTTTTATATGATTGTTGTAAAAGGCCTTTCTTTGAGAAAATGTCACATTTTTTTTTCTTTTCTCTATTCTCACTCTCTCTGTTTTGTCTCCTTCTGAGGTGCTGTCTATAGAGACATATGAGAGAACAGAGGCAATCGCCTGTCAAGGCTGATACTCACTTCCTGTGGAAATATGATGTTGAAATACTCCCCGAGCAGATAAGTGTCTTTACACATGAGCAGCACATTTGATTGCCTTCTGCAGCGAGAACAGAAAGTGGATTACAACTCTCTCTTTCTTACTCTTGCTTGCATGCTCACACACACTGAAGGAGGGAGAGAGAGAGAGAGAGAGAGAGAGAGAGAATAGCTCTCTCTATCTGAGCATGAATGCATCTTGCCCAATTGTTATGTTCTTCCTTTGCACTCATTCACTTTTTCTCTCTAATGAACACACAGAGAGATGGAAGTAGGAATGTGACCTGCCCTTCACAACTGGAAGAACTCAGTGTTTAGGAATATCAAGGTGCAGTCAGTCTTAAAGGAATAGTTAACCGAAAGATAAAAATTCTGACATTTTTTTTCTTAAAGGAATAGTTCACACAAAAGTAACAATTCTTTCTTTCTTTCTTTCTTTCTTTCTTTCTTTCTTTCTTTCTTTCTTTCTTTCTTTCTTTCTTTCTTTCTTTCTTTCTTTCTGTCCAATGAACTAATGAGAAAAATTCTGGCCTCACTTTATAATATAACATATGGACTGGCTAAAATGACAAAAAACCACCATACAAGTGCTTTATAAGATTTGTGCACTATATTCAAAGTCTTCTGAAGACTTTTATTAGTTTTGTGTGAGGAACAAACCAAATTTAAGCTATTATTCAATGAATTTTTTAATATTGATGTGCAATTCTAATCATTCTTGATAGAAAGTCAAATATTTTCAATGAATGATTCATTCTCAAATAGGATTGATTTGATTTTTAAATTCAACTCTCCAGGATTGTCACTAGACCCTTTTATTGGGGAATGAGTCCTTGTAAAATACTACTCATCATCTACTAATCATCCTTTGGCAATGTAGTTTACTGTATACCAATTTGAGAATCATTTTCAGTGATATTTCAGCAATCACATCTGCTGTCTAGAATCAGAACAAGAGATGCCTGATCGCATGCTGCCTGGACTAATGTTGGACTGTTTACTCTTACATAGAACTGTTTGTAATGGTTTTCTCACTCCATTTAAGAAACTTTTTTTTTTTTTTTTAAAAGGAACTGGATGAGGTAGATATTTACTTACAATTCATTGTAGGAAACAAAACTTGCAAATGTCCTGTATCATTTGCTATAGCAATGCAGGGTTCCCAAGCCGAATGTCAAATTCCCTGACATTTTCCTGATTTGTACTGACTAAAAAGCTAAATTTTCATAAACGAAAAAACAGGCCACTGTTAAATGCAGTTTGATATATTTCCTTTACTATTTCTTGGTCATTCTACATAAATGTCCACTTTTGGTATGGCAAGATGTCTGTATTTCTTTTTTTTTTTAACATTTAAACTTAGACCACATTATTAGATTACCTTTTGACTTTATGAATACACATAAATGACAGCTTAATGATTTTTTAAATAATATTATCTTTTATATAGATAATAATATAGATAATAATTTGATCTTTTTTGTGTATTTATTTAAAGACTATATGTGACCCTAGACCACAAAACCAGTCTTAAGTCGCTGGGGTATATTTGTAGCAATAGCCAAAAATACATTATATGGGTCAAAATTATAGATTTTTCTTTTATGCCAAAAATCATTAGGATATTAAGTAAAGATCATGTTACATTAAGATTTTTTGTAAAATTTTTACTATAGATATATCAAAATGTAATTTTTGATTAGTAATATGCATTGTTAAGAACTTAATTTGGAAAACTTTAAAGGTGATTTTGTCAGTATTTAGATTTTTTTGCATCCTCAAATTCCAGAACTTCAAATAAATGTATCTCGGCCAAATATTGTCAAATCCTAACAAACCATATATCAATAGAAAGCTTATTTATTGAGCTTTCATATGATGTATACATCTCAGTTTTGTAAAATTTAACCTTATGACTGGTTTTGTGGTCCAGGTTCACATTTGTACCATTTCTGTCACTGGTATTACCTTACTTCATTGGCAATATTAAAGGTTTTTATTAAATATTATTTCTCTTTTTTTCAGCACATGTAGTCAGTTACAGAAAAATAATGAAAATGCAAGAAATAAGGAGATTATGTTTTATTTATTTAATGTGACAGAAACAAACACAGTAACACCAGTGACACAATGAATCATCAGTGACATATATAAGACCACATGTTGTCAATCATGGTTATACTCACTAAATCAAGTTTGTATTCTAGTTTTTTTTTGTTTTTTTTTACTAACAATAAAGTATAGGTCACACCAGTGAGCTCAACTAAAAGCTTCACATAAATGAGTACATTTCTGATAACTGAAAAGAGACAGGGAACTTATCATGGGCTTCATAGATTTCCAGAAAATAGGAAGAAGGAAGTCAAGTGATGTCATCAGTGTGATTTTTATTTTAAAATAAGAGATTTTTGTTAAAATATAACACCAGTGACACAACTTCAAGGGACACTATCTTCATTATATATTTTATAATATTTTTTCAGCATTTACTTTTTTTATGCTATTTATATCATATATTTAATAGTTATCAATACAATCAATATCAATACAATATTGTATTTTAAATTTTGGAAAAACCTGTTTTTGACGTCAAAATAAAGTATTTTACCTCTGTACTTTGGGGATAAGAAGTTTTGGGGTGCTTGGAATTCTATATAATTAATTAAAAAACAAATATTGCTACACTGATGGCTCAAGAAGGTGTAATTGTTTCATTGTTTCATTTTAAAATATAAAGAAATTGTAACCCTGAAGTGTTTTTCAAGTGTAATATTTTTGTAAAGGCTACACTCTAAAAAATGCTGGGTTAAATACAAACCAGTTCTGGATAAAATATGGAAAAACCCAGTGATTGGGTTGTTTTGAGTGGTTGGGTTATTACCCAGAAGGTTGGGTCAAAACAACCCAGTTGCTTGGTTTGTTCATATTTCACCCAGTGCTAGGTTGCTTTGAACCCAGCATTTTTTAGGGTGTAGGGACAGAAAAATGGATATTTCCACGGATTGACCCTTCTAGAGAAATTAATTTATTATTTTTATGCTTTCAGGGGTTAAACAATCTGCAGGATTTTCTGTTCATCATTCAGTCTTTTTATTTCTTCACATTTTGTCTACTTTTAACACCCAGTCTTTGAAATGGTCATTTTGTAACCAAAGCCCTTGAAATTTACATTTTCCTGGTATGTTTTCCTGGTATGAGCCCTTTGAAGCTGCATTTAAACTGCATTTTGAAAGTTTAAATTTGAGGGCACCATAGAAGTCCATTATATGGAGAGAAATACAATAATGTTTTCCTCAAAAAACATGATTTTCCTTACGGCTGAAGAAAGAAAGACATGAACATCTTGGATTTTTTGTTCTGGAAGTGAACTACTCCTTTAAGTGATTGCCAAATGATGAGCAGGAAGGGAATAAAATGGCGCTGAAAAATAGCACACACATAACAACAGTCAAAACACGTGAAACAATGCGATAAAAAATACAGTATAGAAAAATCACATTTTGATGAATAGAAACTAAAATTTAAAGTGGCAAACAAAAATCCCTGATATTCCATGACTTGGACAAAAAAATATAAAATTCCATGACCCGCTCTTTATTGCTCAAGCAACAACTCTGTTCTGTGAGTAAAGACAATTTATATCTATATATCCATAACAGTATCAAAAAGAGAGAGTATCAAAATATCAGAGGCTTAATACTGAGGCTTAAAACCCTGTGACACATTCACTCAAGTCTGATTGCCTAAAAAAAGCAATTTTATGTTGAAATAATTCTTCACGCTAGTGCCAAAAAAACTTCATCTATTCATTGTCCTCGGTTATCTACCACTGCGAGAGTGGCACATTACAGCTTCGCTGGGAAGGAGACCGGTGCCTCTCCACATTACAGAGTAAATAAATTTGGGTGCTCCAGAGGCCCGCCATTGTGGGATGCTGACTATAATTAAGCGCTACATTAGAAAAGAGGGCCGGAATAAAACATGAGTATGTAAATGCTGCCCGGAGCTGATATTGTAGTGATTATTACAATGCAGATGAAGCATTTCTCATAACTGCTGGTGCCTACTGATGCCTCCGAAAACATCTGGACCTTTTAATTGAAAAATGGCACAGCGCTCTGCCTTGCTGCTGCTCGCACACTAAGTGAAGTCAACAATTAAGACAAAAGCCTAATTGATAAAATTGCATTATTTGCTTATTTGGCGTTCCAGTGAGATGAAACGTTTGATTTATCATTATTTACGGGCCAGTGGCAGAGGGGAGACTATTTTGTTTCGCCAGCATTATTAAAAAAGAATAAACACATACGTTAAAAAATGACCACATTCAGCTGGGACCATGTTGCATGAATAAATAATTATTATTAAGCTTCTTTTTCTATAACGCTGCCCATTTGGATTAGCATGAGTAAATTCTTTATTACAGTTGCTTTATGCAAATTTACTGAGTTTTTTTTTTTTTTTTTTTTCTCACCCTGACTCTTACCTTGCTTTGAGAATTTAATTTCAGGTTAATAAATGGAAAAGAAAATGAACTGCCTGAATATTAGCACAATGCTTAGTAATAGGTAACATTTTACATTACAGTGCACACATATTACTATGATTAATTACCATAGTAAGAAAAAATGTCTGACAGTTGGTTACACAATGTGTCCATATAATAATCACATTTTAAGTACATGTAGTTCATGCTTCATTTTAGCTACTTACTTTGTAAATAGGCAATAAAATTAAAACTGTAATGCAAAAATTGACTGCAGTACATTTTATTGCAATCTGAATCAAGAGGCACATTGCAACATTAAAATCCAATGCAAATAACAAGTCTGTCTACTTTAGCAAGTCACTATGTTGAAATATGTTTAATAAGAACACAAATTACATATTGCCAGTAACTTTGTCTACTTTTGCCAAAGAAAATTCCAAAGGAAGTTTCCAAAGGAAGTCAAAGCCACATGTTGTCTTTCATTCCTGAATGAATTTGTGTTTCTGAATGAAACGACTGAATCATTGATTTAATGATTTACTCAAACAGACAGTGACAAATTGTATTCTCGAATAAATCTTTTTTTTTAATGAATTGGTTGAGTTAATAATTCAATGACTTACCCATAAAGACAGTCACTAGTTTCATTCGTGAATAAATTGGTGTTTTTGAACAAATTGGTTGAGTCAGTGATTCAATGACTTACTCATAAGGACACTCATTAGTTTAATTCTTGAATAAATTAGTGTTTTTGAATGAATCGATTGAGTCAATGATTCAATGACTTACTCATAAAGACAGTCATTAGTTTCATTTGTAAATAAATTGGTGTTTTTGAACAAATTGGTTGAGTCAGTGATTCAATGACTTACTCATAAGGACACTCATTAGTTTAATTCTTGAATAAAATAGTGTTTTTGAATGAATCGATTGAGTCAATATTCAATGACTTACTCATAAAGACTGTCATTAGTTTCATTCGTAAATAAATTGGTGTTTTTGAACAAATCAGTTGAGTCAATTATTCCGTGACTTACTCATAATGTCAGACACTAGTTTCAATTATGAATTGTTGTTTTTAAACAAATCGGTTTGAGTCAATGATTTGATGATTCACTAATAAAGACAGTCACTAGTTTTATTTGTTGATAAATGTGTTTTTTAACAAATCTGTTGTGTCAATGATTCAATGACTGACTTATAAAGACAGTGACTAGTTTCATTTTTGAACCAATTGGTTCAGTCAGTGATTCAATGACTCACTCATAAGGACACTCATCAGTTTAATTCTTGAATAAATTATTGTTTTTAAATGAATCAATTGAGTCAATGATTCAATGACTTACTCATATAGACAGTCGTTAGTTTCATTCGTAAATAAATTAGTGTTTTTGAACAAATCGGTTGAGTCAATGATCCTGTGACTTGCTCATAATGTCAGACACTAGTTTCAATTATGAATTGTTGTTTTTGAACCTATTGGTCAAGCCAATGATTCAGTGACTTACTTATAAAGACAGTCACTAGTTTCATTTGTGAATAAATTGGTGTTTTGAACCAATTGGTTGAGTCAGTGATTCAATGACTTACTCATAAGGACACTCATTAGTTTAATTCTTGAATAAATTACTGTTTTTAAATGAATTGATTGAGTCAATGATTTAATGACTTACTCATATAGACATTCACTAGTTTACTAGTGTTTTTTTTACAAATCTGTTGTGTCAATGATTCAATGATAGACTCATAAAGACAGTCACTTCATTCGCTGATAAATTGACATGTTTGAACAAATTGGTTGAGTGAATGATTTAATGACTTACACATGAAGACAGTCACTAGTTTCATTCATGAATAAATTAATGTTTTTGAATGAATCGGTTGAGTCAATGATTCAATTACTTACTCATATAGACAATCACTAGTTTCGTTTCAGAAATAAATTGGTGTTTTTGAATGAACTGGTTGAGTCAATTGTTCAGTGACTTACTCATTAAGACAGTCACTAGTTTCATTCGTAAATAAATTAGTGTTTTTGAACTAATCTGTTGAGTCAATGTTTCAATGACTGACTTATAATTGAGTGTTTTTGAAAAAAATTGGTTGTGTCAACGATGCAATGACTTACGCATTAATACAGTCACTAGTTTCATTCTTAAATAAATGAGTGTTTTTCAACGAATTAGTTGAGATAATGATTCAATGACTTATTTCTAATGGACAGTCTCTAATTTTATTTAACTCTAATTTTCACCTTTACAAACTGTCTCCGAAACATTCGTCCATCATAAAAAAAATCTAATCAGGTTTGATTTTTTGCATACAAAAGTTTCGGACTTAAATGTAATGTATGTATTTAATGTATGTAATGACCTTAAATGTAATAAAGTCACTAAATAACCCACCACAATGGCACAGAATGACTGTTTTGTCGTAACAATACTAATTATCAAATGCAATTTGTGTAACATGAGCACTGTAATGTAAAATGCTGCATCTAAGGATGATGGGAAGGTACTCTGTTGTTTTTGCTAGTTAGTTTGGTATGGTGCACTTGCACTGACCCCTTTCAAAGTCAACAAGCCATACCCTCTGAAAGAACTCATCATCAGTCTGGGCCCCTCTCAGCTAGATTTGTGGTCCGGGAGCGGGGCTGTGTGGAGCGGAGGGTACTGTTCATCTGCCAATATGGCACGCGGGCTGAGTGATGGGCGTTCGCGTTGTCACTAATAATCAGAGCTGTAATGATCTGCAGACAGGAGGCTGCAGGGGCAATGGATTGTGGCAGAGGGCCGGGGGAGTTGAGGGGTTTTGTAATGATCGGCGTACACAGCCTGAGGTTGTGCACAGGGGTGTGCTTAGTTCATTCCAGAGCAGTTTTCAATCCAGACCATGTTACCGTTGTGATAATGCTGGGTATCAACCTTATTTTGCAAGGTTGAAGTAGGCTATTTTCTTCGAATGTAAAAGACTTTTAAATCATTATCTTTTAGAGCAAAATAAATAAATAAAGTGCAGTAAATGGTAAAATTATTTGTGCTACATATCAGTGTTTTTATAATTATGAAATGGTTTGCATTTATAATGTAGCATGTAAAGACGTGGTCACTCTTACGTTAAAAAATACGGTGTAATACCTGTAATTTATTCCATAGTGGCATCTTATTTCATTGTGATGTTGTCTATAATCTATAAATACAGTTGAGGTCAAAAATTTATATACACCTTGCAGAATCTGCAAAATGTCAATTATTTGACCAAAATAAGAGGGATCATACAAAATGCATGTTATTTTTTATTTAGTACTGACTTGAGTAAGATATTTCACATAAAAGACATTTACATATAGTCCACAAGAGAAAATAATAGATGAATTTATAAAAATGACCCCGTTCAGAAGTTTACATACACTTTAATTCTTAATATTGTGTTTTACCCGAAAGATCCACAGCTGCATAGTTTTTTGTTTGTTTGTTTTTTGTTTTGTTTAGTTAAACTAGTTTATAGTTTATGAGTTACTTGTTTGTCCTGAACAGTTAAACTGCCCGCTGTTCTTTTTTTTTTTTTTTTTAGTTTTTCAGCATTTTTGTGTATTTGAACCCTTTCCAACAATGACTGCATGATTTTGAGATCCCTCTTTTGACACTAAGGACAACTGAGGGACTCCTGTGCAACTGTTACAGAAGGTTTAAACACTCACTGATGCTTCAGAAGACAAAAAGGTTGCATTAGGAGCCAGGGTTGTAAACTTTTAAACATAATGAAATTGTCTATATTTGTATTATTTTGCCTAAATACAATATTTTTTTTCTGTTTAGTACTGCCCTTCAGAAGCTACAGAAGATACTTACATGTTTCCCAGAAGACAAAATAGGTTAAATTTACCCTGATCTTCAATTTCAAAAAGTTTTCACCCCTGGCTCCTAATGCATTGTGTTTCCTTCTGGAGCATCAGTGAACATTTGAACCTTCTGTATGAGTCCCTCAGTTGTCCTCAGTGTGAAAAGCTGGATCTCAAAATCATACAGTCATTGTTGGAAAGGGTTCAAATACACAAAAAAATGCTTTGTGGAAGAAGGATTTTTCTGAAGAACAGTAGTTCAACTGTTCAGAACAAACAAGGGACTCATTAGCAACTATCACTAAACAAAAAAAAAAAAAAATGCTGTGGATCATTCAGGTAACAACACAGTACTAAGAATCAAGTGTGTGTAAACTTTTAAACAGGGTCATTTTTATAAATGTATCAATTATTTTTTCTTGTGGACTATTATGTAAACATATTTTATGAGAAATATCTTATTCAGGTCAGTACTAAATAAAAAATAACACGCATTTTGTATGATCCCTCTTATTTTGGTGAAATAATTAACATTTTGCAGTCTCTGCAAGGTGTATGTAAACTTTTGACTATAACTGTATAAACGTATAAATTGTCCCTATACATTTTTAAAATATATTCTTTATATGTTGTTAATAAAATGTGCAGTTTTAAATACATTAACATTTATTAATTTTGCCAAAAAGGATTTTTTTTTAATCAAAATTAAAAATGAACTATATGAAAACAAGCAATTATAAAAAGCGACTGCATTTTCAGTTATTTTATTTATTAATTATATCATTTATGTACACATTCATCTACACTATATCATGAGAAATATAACCCGTAGAGACCCTGGCCATGGCCATGTCTCTTCATCTCGCTTTAAATATATGCACAACTTATAATTTATGCCTTTTTTCCGTCTCCATGCTACATGCATGTGTGATATTCCAGCTCAACATCTGCCTTTCATTCATAACGGCATTGCATTAGCTCTGCGTCATCATTCATCCGAATATAAAACACCCCCATATAATTTATATGTACATCTATTTTAATATGTATATTAGTTCACCAGGGTCTCCATCATCTGCGTGGCACGTGAAATGATGGAGATGCAGACTTTCCTGCAGGGGCCATTATGATAATATCACATCAAATGTACCAGCACATTTACATACCCAGAGACGGATGCCCACCTGGATTATACCTACCGCAGGATCAACATCAAACCACATGTCCAAATTTGTCTGTTTTTTGTCATTTGCAGGGTAATTTCAATTTGAAATTGTATTGTGCCCTGGAGTTAGCATTAGGAAAATACACCTTTATTTACACCTGAAAAAAAAAAAAATCTGATATAAGTGCAACATATCTGTACAGTTTGGTTAGTATTTCTTCCTTCCTACATTTAGATTTTCTGATTCACTGCCACTGTTTGCCTCTGGCAGAAATGTCCTAATTACACATGGACCCAATACAGCATCTCTTCCCTAAAGATTATATTTATTTCAGCAGAGCAAAATGATGAGTGTGAGAGTGAGAGAGAGAGCAGGGCAGAAAAAAAAAAAAAAAACAAGAAAAAAGGGTGGCTACTGCTTTGGTAATTTAAGAGAGTGCTAATGAGTGTCTGCTAACCTTTCTCCACCATCCATCAAACCGTAATGGAGTAGAAGATCCTCTTTCCAATCGTGCTTCATTAAAAACTTTCTATTAAATCTAAATATGACGCCATGTACCGATGAAATTAATAGAGTTTCAAATGCTTATATCATCCCCATGGCCTTAAAATCCTCCCAAAACATTTTAACGGCATTGATTTTATTATTTAAATATGATTTAATAAGACAGGGGTCTCTAAAAGTGCATAGGGACAATAAAAATATGCTGGCAAGATCAATTCACATTGATGTGGGATTCTTGGAAGATTAAATGGTACATTTCACTTTATTTAGGCATTTATTTATGTATTTGGCGCCTGGTGTTTATTTGTGTCATTCCATGTGGTCATTATCACATCAAAGCATGATGATATTTGTGGATATGTATATTTTATTTATTCATAGACAGTTAATGCAATTTTAGTTACACTTTATTTTACAATATGATCACTTGCATGTACTTAAAAAGTGTACTTAAAAAGAAAAAAGAATGCAGAACATTACTGTAAAATAAAAAGCACAATATGTTCTATTAAACATATGAAGTATTGCTGAAACGTCTATGTAATTCTGTCATTCCTAGAGTATGTACATATCAAAATATATTCCCTCTCGAAGAACGTATTTATAATGACAGACTGAATTTGTAATTTTCGTTAGCAGGTTTGCGTTTCTCTCACTTTGTCTTAGTAGATGGCTGCTCCTAGTGTAAGTCCATATGCAGAATGGCGTGTCAGGCTTGTGTGTGTGTATACGTGTGTGTGTGTGTGTGTGTGTGTGTGTTTGAGAGTCTTAATTAGCGGCTTGCCTTCGATTGGGTGACATGTTACCTGTCAGAGTCAACACGCAGCGCTATTCAAGCCTGGACTGTTTGTTTCTGTCACTCAGCTGCCAACAAACTCCAAATTTTATTCTTCTTTTTATCTCTCCCTCCTTTTCTCTCTCTTCCTCCCTCTCTCCATCTCTCTTCATTCCGTTTAAAGTTATCAGATTCACTTGTTAAAATTACAGTTTCGGCATGTAAAATGAAAATGAGTATTATGAATATTCAAGAGAATATTTATAGAATGTTTCCCAAGAGCTAAATGAACTGAGAGGGAAAAAATATTGCACACATTTTTACAGATTCTGTATAAACTTTGCATTCGCTATATGGATCGGTTTTGCAGACCTGGCAACCCTGATATAGGTCTGTGAAACAAAACCAATAGCTTTTTAAAACCAGTCTAAAACTAGTTTTATCCACGGACTAAAAAACTAACTACAGCAACAGTATAAAAGTAGCCCAATTTTACACTAAAACTGTGGGCTTGGCAACACTTATATATATTTATGTAGGAAAACCAGAAGAGACAACACTAACAAAAGTATAACAATAAAAATAATATATTGATAATATATGACCCTGGAGCACAAAGAACGTGGGTCAAAGACCCAAAAGGATTTAATAAGCATAAAAACAATAAGTGTTGTTTTAAATTGTTGTTGTTTTTCCATACAATTTTTTAAAAGTTTTATGTTTAATTTAATTGCATTTTTGTTTTTGTTTTTCTGAGCAAAAATTAAATATCATACATTTTCCCTAATTTACAAAAGACACCCACTAAAATGTAATTCGGTGTAACAATCTTGTCAGAAATATTTACAACAAAAATCAATTTACACTAATTAGTTAATTAATTAAATTTGCCACTATCCTAGGTTTTGCCCATTTCTCAATAGGAATTTTTTACTCTTTAAAAAAAAACAATAAAATTTAATATGCTCCCTTATTCTTTTATATATTTTATATGTACAAGTCAGAACAAGCATGTTTTCTATTTTTACATATATATTGTGTTACACTGAAAGACAACTTAACATTATTTCAACCAAGTTTTGACATTTTATTCTCTTTACTTACATTTAATTGATTAACTTTTGTAAATTTCTTTTGATGTGGACTGATTTGATTTCTTAACACCTTTGTTCTGGGTATATTTGTAGCAATAGCCAAAAATATGTTGTATGGGTCAAAATTATTGATTTTTGTTTTATGCCAAAAATCATTAGGATATTAAGTAAAGATCATGTTCCAATAAGATATTTTGTCAATTTTCCACCGTAAATATATCAAAACTTAATTTTTGATTAGTAAAATGCATTGCTAAAAACTTCATTTGAACTTTTTCTCAATATTTAGATTTTTTTGCACCCTCAGATTCCATATTTTCAAATAGTTGTAACTCTGCCAAATATATTAATATTGACCACAAACAATACATCAATAGAAACCTTATTTATTCGCCATTCAGATGATGTCTAAATCTCAATTTTAAAAAACTGACCCTTATGACTGGTTTTGTGGTCCAGGGTCATATATTTGATTTTTCTTTTTCATCCAAATTTAAACAAACTCAAAGTGAGTGACAACAAGCTCGCCTGCTGAGTTGTCGAGGTGCGTTTAACGAGACCTCATAAAGTGCTGACTTGAGCTCCATGTGGAAGTGTTTAAATATGTGTGTGTGTGTGTGTGTGTGTGTGTGTGTGTGTGTTGTGACAGACTAATAGTCCGTTCAGGTGTTTTCTGCCTTTGCCTGTTATAAATATGGGTGGCCTTGTTTTTGCTGGGCCGGAGGGTCATGTTTTTATGAGTCAGGCTAATCAGCTCCACTGACAGCGCAAACATGATAATTACCCCACCAGTCACACACGTGCACTCGTTGCTTTTTCTTCATCGGAAAGATAATATTTTGAACCTCATCAAAGAAGAGGAGTGTTTGAGAAACGCAGGTGAGGTGACACGGCTGTCTGACAGGTGGTAATTAGCCTGAGAAGGGCACGACTCAGGGGTGGAGTAATCACACGGCTCAGGTAGACGCGCCAATGTTTGCCACTCGTTCTGCCCTTACTGTGATTATTGTGAAGAGGCCCTTCAAACATCAGCCGCCTTTCAACTCTTGTTTATAACAATATCACACCATCTGTCCGTCTTTCTGTCACTCATCGGCTGCGTTTGATTGAGTTAAAAAACAAAAAGAGGATGGCTGAGGACGCCTGAAGTGTGCCGAGCGCCGTATCAAATCCAAGACAGGTGTTGTTCCGGCACCGAGTGTATTTACTAAGGCACATCCCCGGTGCTTTTCCCATCAAAGTAAAGAACTCCCACACTTAGCCAGATGTGCGCAACGCCTGTGTCAGTTCGATGCCCCCTAACCTTTTCTGCATCGACGACGGAGTGAAGGAGAACAGCGAGAGGGCAAAATGGCAAATGGTGAGGTGTACACAGTGCCCTCCCTGCGCTATAAATCAGACAGGCAGGCAGGCCTGAATGAGCTTCTCCTGCAGTCCTCGCTGCTGGCACTACCCATCGCCATTCATCACCTCCCTCCTTTCCTTTCTGCTCTCTTAAAGGCCACAGGAAGTACTGCAGACCATCTCCACGACTTCGCCACCCACTCGTGAGAGCATTTCATCCAGCCACCCTGTCAACGACTCTTTTGACACTCTCGGAAAGCAACAGCAATGAAGTAGTTGAGAGCATACGCAAGTATTAAGTTGTATTACCATATTTTTTTCAAAGGATATTGAACATTTCCACCTAAAAACTGTTAAAGTAAGGCCCCAGATTTTAATTTGTGTATTTTTTTGTATAAAAAATTGATTTGGTGGAAAATGATCCAATATAATACAGAGGTGTTTTTTCCGAGGAGGCAAGGGAGGCAGTGTCTCTTCAAAATATTGGATGAGAAAAAAATAAATAAATAGTACAAAAATAAATGGCAGTATAACAGTATAATATAACATTAAAAAGTGTTTTTCTAAAGAAACATTTGACAATATAATGGCCTTTAATTAAAGATTAATTGAAAAAAGTAAACAACTCACACTTAAAATGTGATTTATGCTATTTATACTATTCATACTTCTATTTTAATAAATAGAATATTGATTACATTTTTAACAGTGTAATGTTTATTTAACCAAAAAAAAAAAAAAAGATTAATACATTATTACAATTTAAAATAGGTATTTTTTATTTTTATATATTTTAAAACATAATTAATTCCTGTGATGACAAATCTTTATTTCTCTAGTGTTCATTTTCACAAGATCTTTCAGAAATCATTCAGATATGCAGCATTTTTATTATTATCAATGTTGAAAACAGTTGTGTTGCTTAATATTTTTGTGGAAACCATGATACATTATTCAGAATTAGTTGATTAGTATAAAGTTAAAAAACAACATTTAATTTATTTAAAATAAACTGTAAAATTACTGAATAAAATATTACATAAATTTAATTATGTGGATATTGTTTTTAATAATTAGGTCACATAGCCCATATATGATTTTTAAGAAAAGTAATTCCTCCATTTGTGTTCTTTACAATAGATTTTCACTACATCAAAAATCGTGTTCCATGTCAAGAACCACAGACTAAAAAACAACCAACAGCAACAGTATAAAAGTAGCCCAATTCCACACTAAAGCCGTGGACTTGGCAATATATATTTATTTGTGTAGGAAGCCAGAAGAGACAACACCAACAAAAGTAAAACAATAAAATTATGTATTAGATTTTTTTTCTTTTTCATCCAAATTTAAACAAACTGTTACCCCTGCATCACTAACACCATGTCAAAACCACAGTTCTTAAGTAAACTTGAGGGTCAGTGTGACTCCAGTGATTGCTGGAGGAGTTAACAGGTTTACTTTCTTACTGTAAATTGCATTCTGTAGACCTTGCTATTATTCAAACTGTCACTAAAACATAGCCTAATCTTAGTGATAGTGAAATTCATTTACCAACTAGAGGCAACATGCCATTTCAGAGTCTCGGAATGGCACTTTAGAGGAACATTTATGTGCAAGTTTAGGCAGTCAAGAAACTTCAGGTCTGATCACATATTGGTCTGTAGGCAGGGTAATAAGTCTACAAAAGTGAAGTGGGGTGCCTGATCCCCTGAGGTTCCTCTCTGGAAAGAGAATGAGAGAGAAAGAGACAAGAAAGATACTGTACATTCTTCACAGTATCAATGAGCAAACCATTAGCCTGAATCCAAAATGGGTTCTGTTATCCAGCTGGCCTTAAGACTTGTGATAGAGCCATAACAGCAATAGAGCTGATAAAATTCATCAGACAACAAAACATACAGACAGAGAAAAAGTGTGGAGAAAATAAAAAACAATGAAAAAGGGAGAAACCCAGATTAAGAATAGGGGTCATTTTATTTTTAGATTATGATATTATTTTTCCTCGATAAAACGATAACAAGAGTTTGATAAATGTTCGATATAATGTTTATGTGCCAGCCTAAGCTCTTTTTTCCTCTTAAGTTTCATTCTGTTAGTTTTCTTGAATTCTAATTGTTTAAATAATCAAAAATTAATCAAATGTAAGCGCCTGGGCTTGTCTAAAGTGTATATCTCTAAATTGACTTGCACTTACAGTACTATGAAGCAAATTTGCTAATACAGTATCTTATTTCTTTCTATTTGTATGAGTTTAAGCTTCTCCACTGAAGATTTTCCATTTATTCCCTCACTGTTGCTCTCCTAAAATTTTAAATGATTTGATTCTTGTCAAGAATAGTACGTCTACCACAAAAAGATGACAGGAGCTATTTTAGCTTGTGCAGTAATGTGCGATGTTAAAGAAATAAATGAATGGCCACGGCACAGATATGTGTCAGATCAAGAAGCACATGTGAAAATGAATTGTAAATGGAAAAATATCATTTTTGTGCTTTAACTACTCTTCGCTAAAAAAGATCTCTGAATGAATCTCCTGTAGCAGTTTCAGCAAATACAGTATCTGGTCTGAAGGCAACCAAGGCCACCAGAGTAGCTTTTGTTCCACTACAGGTGAGTATTTTGGCCTCCATTTAAGTAGTGGGAGAACTTGTATGGCTTTCTATATCTCTGTTCCTCTATTTTTTTGTTTCAAAGTAGGTTTTATAGCAAGGGCCCCAGCAGTTCCCTACGCTTCACCAAACAATGTCTTTAAACTCCACCGTAAATCAGTGCCAGGGAAACTGCAACAGCAAAATCCTGTTGGATTTATCGTCTCAAAGGCTTGCAAACTAATATTGAAATAGGTCTTAATGCACACACAGCTTTGAGCTTTTAAAGGTGTTTCAGAGCACTTTGTTTTCTACTTTTTCAGTTTTTTTTCTTACTAGTCTCTCTAGTATTCAGTAAAGTGCGCACACAGTTGAGGTCAAAAGTTTACATGCATCTTGAGGAATCTGCAAAATGTTCATTAATTAAAAAATAAGAGGGACTGTACAAAATGCATGTTGTTTTTTATTTAGTGCTGACCTGAATAAGATATTTCACATAAAAGACGTTTACATATAGTCCACAAGAGAAAATGATAGTTGAATTTAACATTAAATTAAACCAAAATGACCCTGTTTAAAAGTTTTCTTAATACTGTGTTGTGTATTTGAAACCTTTCCAACAATGCCTATGACTTTGAGATCCATCTTTTCACACTGAGGACAACTGAGGGACTCATATGCAACTATTACAGAAGGTTCAAACGCTCAATAATGCTCCAGAAGGAAACACATTGCGTTAAGAACCTGGGGTGGTCTACGTATCTTCTGTAGCTACTGAAGGACAGTACTAAATAAGAAAAAATGTACACATTCAAAAGTTTACACCCCTGCCTCTTAATGCATTGTTTTTAGTCCTGGAGCATCAGTGAGCATTTGAACCTTATGTAATAGTTACATATGACCCCCTCAGTTGTCCTCAGTGTGAAAAGATGGATCTCAAAATCGTACATTGTTGGAAAGGGTTCAAATACACAAAAATGCTGAAAAACGAAAGAATTTGTGGGACCTAAAGGATTTTTCTGAAGAACAGCAGACAGTTTAACTGTTTGGGACAAACAAGGGACTCAACACCTGTGGATCATTCAGGTCAAGAATCAAGTGTATGTAAACTTTTCAACAGGGTAATTTTTTATAAATTCTACTATTATTTTCTCTTGTGGACAATATGTAAACGTCTTTAATGTAAAACATCTTATTCAGGTCAGTAAAAAAAAAAAAACCATGCATTTTGTATGATCCCTCTTATTTTGGTAAAATAACGTTTTGCAGATTTTGCAAACTGTACTTAAACTTTTGACTTCAACTGTACATTTTTTATGTTTATGAGATGCTGAAATTGGAATATAAGTGATTATTGAGATTATTGATTATTGAATTCATAAAGTATAAATTCTTAAAGTAGACTGAAACTTGGAGGCACAGTGTGTTCAGCGTGTGTGTTTTGGTTGATTTGTTAAACTGAAGCTAAAAAGCTTTGTGAAAATCAGTTCTTATCCCCCTTGAGGATTTTCAAAGGTAAGCTCCCTTTTTTTTAGCCTGAATTTTTGAAGCACATTTAGATTTACAATGACAAATGCTGGAAGATTAGCTCTCCGTAAGCCAGCTCTTATGGAAATTTACAGTTCTGCATTAATATTAATGGATTATTTTCACCTGCTCGGTTTCATAAATAAGTGCAGTTTTTGTCAAGCCCTGTGTAGATCACCTGGATGGTGCTAAACCTCGCCCTGCCGGTCTTCGCACGTCCGTTTTGAGAATTAATTGGAGAAATTGCAAATCAGGTAGCTGGCCAAATAATTCATTGTCAGATCCAATCAATACACAGGGTAAATCAACTCATTTAATTTATAAATGATCTTAAATAGATCAAGCGACCAATTAAACAATTAGCATACATTTAGCGATTAATTAATAAGCCCATTAATCATGTCATTACAGTTGAGATTTTTGAAGGCAGCAAGTTTTTGAAAGTGCCAGGCGTGCCGGCGCGGAGGCAATACGTTATGTGCGGAGAGTGCAGCCAGTGACACAGAGAGATTTACTGTGCTAAAAGCAATGCAATTAGGAGAGAGGTTGAGAGGCTGGAGAGGCTATGCGTGCAGTGTTAAAAGGAAGAGAGATTTGACAGGCGTGGACAGACTCTTTTCCGCTGATGAAAAAATATACAAAATGGGCCCTTGTTAAAGTACACTCAGGATAATTTGCAAAGCAAAGTGGCCTTTACAAAAATGCTTTTAAAAAGTTTCTAGGTTAACTTTGAAGTCAAACATCAGCATAGATTAACAAAATGCATATCAAAGCTTTATCACCAAGAGTTTTAGAGATATTTCGCTTGATGAATCGCGTCGAATTCAGATGAAATAACCTCGGGGAGAATTTCGTAAGACGGGATTCTGTTTGAAATTCGTTTCTGAAGCTTAAACTGTAGTGTGCATAAACTGATGAAGATCGGCATTATTTTACAGTAACTTGTAATTAAGTTTCCCTGTAATATCCCAATGAATACCTGTAAAAACTACAGTATCCTTGGATTTTACAGCATTTAACTCTTATTTTCAGTAAAATCTTGCAATCTAGAACCTGCTGTTATATCACAACAAGGTCTGTAATATCACATATACACACACATACATGTATATATTAATTATATTTATTGTATATTTTTAATTTTTACCAACTTACTGTTTAATTATATGTATACTGTTTAATAATTAATAAAATAAAATGAATGATTTATTTTGCTTATTTATTTATTAGTTACTTATTGAAAGTGTTTCAAAAGTTTAAAGGTTCTAAAACCATTTTTTAGTAGTATTTTTATACTGTTATATAATTTATTATTATTTTAAATTAGTTTTTATATTTTCAGTTTTCAACTTAATTTTAGTTATTTATTGTGATTTTTAAAAATGTATTAGCATTATTTACATTTATTCATATTTATTAATATTTTGAATTATTGTATATTTTCAGTTTTCATTCTATATTTTTTAATTGTTTATATTTTCATTTACCTTTCGTTTCATTTTAGTTATTTATTGTGATGTTTCTTTGCATTTTTTAATTAATTAATTAATTTGGTTGGTTTTTATTAATTAGTTACTGAAAATGTCATAACCTCTTTCACAATCAAAGTTTTTTTTTCAATTATGTATATACTGTTAAAATATTTTTTTATATACACTATCTCTTATTGTCATTTTTTTTAAATTGCAGGACTTTTTAACATTTTCTTTCCATTTTTATTAGTTTGGTTTGTTTTGTTTAAATATTACTATTTAGTTTTGATTTATATTTTGAATTAGCTTTTATCATATTTCAGTTTTCTATTTCATTTGAGTTATTTATTGTGATTTTTCCTTGCATTTTTATTTATTTTATTTTTATTCATTAATTTATTAGGTAACAAATAAATACAATAAGGTTTCACTTGTTAACATTAATTAACTATATTGGTTAACATGAACAATAATTATATAAAATATAATATTAAAAATATATTGTTAAGTGTTACCATTTATTTATTAGGATGGTTAAAGGATTAAACGTTTTTTTTTAGCATTATTTACATACTGTTAAAGTATTTATTAATATTTTGAATTATTGTATATTTTCATTTTTTTAATTGTTTACATATTCCTATTTAGCTTTGATTTATTTACATTTATATTTTCATTTACTTTTTATCATATTTTTAGTTTCATTTTAGTTATTTATTGTGATTTTCTTTGCATTTTTAATTAATTAATTAATTAATTTATTTATTTATTTGCTTGGTTTTTATTAATTATTAAAAGTGTCATAACCTCTTTCCATTTAACTTTTACACAATCAAAGTTTTTTTTTTTTTTACAATTATTTATATACTTAATTAATTAATTAATTAATTAATATTTTAAATGAGGTCTTATTGTCATATTTTTAGTTTTCGTTTTAATTGCAGGGCTTTTTTGTTGCTATTTTTCTTTCCGTTTTTATTAGTTTTGTTTGTTTATTGTTTAACTATTCCTATTTAGTTTTTATATTCATATATTTATTTTACATTAATATATTTACATTTATTTATGTCATTTTTTAAATCTAATATTTTTACAATATTTCAGCTTTATTTCAGTTACTGAAAATCACTTTTAATAGTTGTAGTTAACAATAGCAACACTGTCTAAAACGTCTAAAACTCAAAAAGTCTTCAAACATTGAAACCTATGTGATGTGTGCCTCAGTGGTAGTGCCAAGTGTCTTAAAGCTCCAGCTTTGAGTGCTGGAAGGGAAACAGCAGTTCTTTGTGAGCTCATACTCAGGGCCCACCCAGGAAACTTGCGTGTTCTCGCTATTAAACTGTCAAGTAAATAATTATTCTACTTATGTTATTTAATTCTCCCATTTTTAGCTCAAAGTGGTGTAAGTGTTGAACCTTTGACTGTGGCATGCATTGACGAGCCGAGCCAAAGGGAATCTAGATGTCGAAGGTTGAAATGTCAGACTGGGAAAATCTGGTTACTTGTTAATGTTTCATACCAATCGACACTCGCGAAGTGTGAAGCCACACCTTCAACAGTGTGAAAAAGATGCAGTTAACTTGTAATAGAGACAAAACCACACAATCTTAAAGTTGATATACTGACCCACACTTTTAACACATCTGGATGATCTGTATTTTTTTTATTTTTTTTTATTAACAATTGCATGTAATTATCTTGATGTTACTGATCTGTTGTTTTTGTGTATAAAAATGTCTCTGTTTACTAGAAAGTTGGATGAGATACAGTAGGGAAACAGCATTACTCAAGCAAAAGTGTAACTGTAAACCTGATTTCGAAAAAAAAAAAAAAAAGTGGTAGAGGAAAGTGATACATTTTAAGCGCATCCTGAAATAGTCAATGCTAATTATTTGTTAATTAGGAGATGAGAATCAGAAATGCATGCACTGTTTTCTTTGGCTGAGATCCTGTGAAGATCATGTGGTGCACAAAAATCAAACATGCTGCCAGAAATCTGCCTTCACCAACAAATGCTCATGACAACCTTAATTTTCTGTTACAATAATGTTTAAGTTTATGTTTGGGTTGTACTTTTTTACCTCAACCTTCGAGCTGCGCCCCTGTGCAGCATATGTAAGATTTTTATACAGCTGAAGTCAAAAGTTTATACACCTTTCAGAATCTGCAAAATCGGAAAAGATGGATCATACAAAATGCATGTTATTTTTTATTTGGTACTGGCCTGAATTAGATATTTCACATAAAAGACATGAATATAGTCCACAAGAGAAAATAATATATATATATTTTTTTTTTTAATTACCCCCTTCAAAAGTTTACATGTGCTTGGTTCTTAATATGTAAAATGTTTTGTTGTTGTTACTGTTTTTTGTTTGTTTAGTGATTGTTCATGAGTTTGTTGTTTGTCCTGAACAGTTAAACTGCCTGCTGTTCTTCAGAAAAATCCTTCAGGTCCCACAAATGTTTGTTTTATCAGCATTTTTGTGTGTTTGAACCCTTTCAAACAATGACTGTATGATTTTAAGATCCATCTTTTCACACCAAGGACAACTGAGGAAAACGATGCATTAAGAGCCAGAGGTGTAAACTTTTGAACAGAATGAAGATGTGTACATTTTCTTATTTTGCCAATATATATATATATATATATATATATATATATATATATATATATATATATATATATATATATATATATAT
Organism: Garra rufa; assembly: GCF_049309525.1. NCBI lineage: Eukaryota > Metazoa > Chordata > Actinopteri > Cypriniformes > Cyprinidae > Garra > Garra rufa. The sequence goes on along the minus strand of NC_133375.1, from coordinate 17,674,901 downwards.
ATATATATATATATATATATATATAATTTTATTTTGCACTGCTCTTCAGAAGCTATATGTTTCCCAGGAGACAAAATAAGTTAAATTTACCCTGATCTTCAAATGCATAATTTGAGCATCAGTGAGTGTTTGAACCTTCTGTAATAGTTGCATATGAGTCCCTCAGTTGTGTGTGAAAAGATGGATTTCAAAATCATACAGTAATTGTTGGAAAGGGTTCAAATAAACAAAAATGCTGACAAACCACAGAATTTGTGGGACCTGAATGATTTTCCTGAAGAAAAGTGGGCAGTTTAACTGTTCAGGACAAACATGGAACTCATGAACTAACACTAAACAAACAAATAAACAAAAAACAGCCGTGGATCATTTAGGTAGCAACACAATATTAAGAATCATGTGTATGTAATCTTTTGAATGGGGTAATTTTTATATATTTAACTATCCTGTTCACCCAAAAATAAAAATTCTGTCAATAATTACTCACCCTCATGTTGTTCCAAACCCGTAAAAACTTTGTT
>NC_133375.1:17617231-17673880 GCF_049309525.1 Garra rufa | reverse complement strand
TGTTCATCTTCGAAACACAAATTAAGATATTTTTGATGAAATCCGACAGCTTTCTCACCCTGCATAGACAGCAACACAACTGACAGATTCAAGGCCCATATAGGAAGTAAGGAAGTTGTGTTACTCTCATGAATGTGTGTCAAAGGCTCAATCCCAATTCTACCCCTTACCCCTACACTTAGCCCTACCCCTCCGTTTGGCGCGTTCACGTGAAGGGGTAGGGGTGTCTCATTTCTCTTTTGGTTGGAGGGGTAGGGGTAAGGGGAAGGGCCAGATAGCCCTCCAAACGAAGATTTTTCAGGACCTCACTTCAAACGAAGGGCTAAGAGAAATTTCCAACATGGCTGCTCACTCGAGCAAGCAGACTCGTAAATATAAGTAATTTTTGTCTTTAATAAGGATTTTGATGACAATGTTTCATTATATGTATATTACCTTCAATCTTGTGTTTGTGTTTATGGTGTTGTTTTGTAAATAAACGTTTGCAAAAAAATCGCTAAAGTTTGCTAGCAGATAGCACTGATTGCACGATATTACAAAATATATTTTTATGTCATATACACTTGACTGCATGTTAGAAACATGAAAGACCAGTGGCACGGCAATTTACAACGGTGGTGTAGTGGAGGGTGTACGCAGGTATACGGTGTACATACTTCCACTTTTTAAATCCCCTCTGATGCGCATTATTCAGTAGTGTCCTGCATTCGCCAAAATCATGGCAGTCCACCACATCCAGTCATGTGAATAAATGTAAATATTCGCTAAAAACACCCAATAAAGGCAGTGATGATGCAGTCAGGACCGTGGAGCCGGCTTGCTTTGAAATGTATTTGATGATTGCGCCTAATGCACCTGCGCCCGCTAAGTCTACCGCACCAGTAATCTAAATCAGTACATAATAATAAAAACGAAAACGGACGCGTTCAAAGAGAAAGTTGAAAACGAAATTCACAAATGAAGCATATATACTTCTCCAGGCACCACTACACTGATTAGCAATTTGCCGCGCATGTGATAATGCGTTGTTTGTTTTGCTTACGGCCACATGTGAATGAACGGTGCGTACACTGTACGTTTGTACTTTTTGAAACATGACAACATTTTGACATCTTGGAATGAGTGATAAACATCTGCGCATGTCCTCTGACGTAACATTAGGAACTAGCGACAACCTATGATGACGTATAACAGTGTTGTAGTGGTGTCCCATTTCTTAGGGGAAATATTTTAGCCCTTCCCCTTTACACTTTGTTTCAAGGGACAAGGGGAAGGGGCGAGGGGTAGGCGAAGGGGTATAAAATAGAATTGGGATTGGGCCAAAGACTGACAGGGAAGAGAAGAAATTGTTGAATAAAGTTGTTATTTTTGTTTCCTTTACACACAAGGTTGAACCACCAGTGTTGGGGGTAACAGATTACAAGTAACGCAAGTTAGATAATAATATACCTTATAATACCTTGTACTTCAGTTACATCTGATCAAATGCACATCAACATTCTCCAGCTTGGGCTAAACACATAATTTGTGCTTGTTTGGAACAGCAACTACGCTAATTATTTCTCTATTTGTTTCTGCCACAGGATTGCCATCCCGTGGTAACTAGAATTACACAAGATTCAGTCTGGATTCAGAATACCAGAGAAGAGATGATGCCAACCCCTCAGAGGACCGCTAATGATGCCAGCTCTGAAACAACATACAGCACTATTCAATTTTGGTACAAGTTTGATTGCAACGCATAATCATTACTATTAATAGTGTTCATCGTCTGTTTGATTACACCATTACTGATTTTAACATACATCTATACCATATGTACATCAACTTGACATACAGTAGTCATCACCAGTAAGCTACTAAATATATTGTAGTAACCTAAATTTTCTGTACAGCTGCTTTGCAAGGATTTGTATCGTGAAAAGCGCTATACAAATAAACTTGAATTGAATTGAATATTACTCTTTCCAAGAAACTAGTAAAGTAACGCATTTCTTTTTAATTGACAAGAAAATATCTGAGTTACTTTCTCAAATAAGTAACGCCAGTTACTTTTTCCCCCATTTATTGATTAAAAGCTCTCCTGTCCCCATGTTGAGAGAAATTGTGAGTAAGATGTTACTTTAGTTCTAGAATAAATGTGAACATGCATTAACTAATCTCACTCGCTAAAAAAACAGATACAGTATTCCTCAAAATAAATAAAAACTGTGAAATTCAATGCAAACCTGCAATAATTAAATATGTTAAATAATACAAATATCCTTTATGTATTTAATCCCATTTTATCAACCGATGTATTTGCTGCCGACCTTCGATTATCCAATTCATCCATACTAATAAGCAAAAATTACTCAAGATTATCTAACATTCGTTTTCCTTTTTTTATTGCTGAAGAGTTGACATTTTTTCTTCTGCGGTCTACTGCACAGACGTGGATTTACTTTTCTCTAAGCTTGAGGCTTTTGGTGTAAAAAGGCTTTTACATTTGCCAAAAATAGAACTTTTTATATTAAAAACAAACAAGCAAGCCCTGCCCAGATTTAAAAAGTAACGCAAAAGTAACATAATGCATTACTTTCCATAAAAAGTAACTAAGTAACGTAATCAGTTACTTTTTTAGGGAGTAACTCAATATTGTAATGCATTACTTTTAAAAGTAACTTTCCCCAACACTGTGAACCACAGATGACACATGGGTTATTTTAACAATGTCCTTACTACCTTTCTGGACCTTGAACGTGTCAGTTGCGTTACTGTCTATGCAGGGTCAGAAAGCTCTCGGATTTCATCAAAAATATCTTAATTTGTTTTTTCAAAGATGAATGAAGGTCTTATGGGATTTGAATGTCATGAGCATCCTTGCTTAAAAAAAACCTTTCAGACTCTAAACTTTTTAAAAATTTTTTACCCATTTTTGCACCCCTGACTTTTAGTTACTATGAACTCCGCTGCGCTTCAGATCACAGTTTTGATGGAAATCCTGCATGTGTGGGTGCGTTTGTGTGTTTTAAACCGGCCTCGAATCAGTCCGTCGTCAGCAGGACCGTCCCCAACCATGCGTGGTATGGGGTTTTCTGCTCTAATCACAGATAACCATAAGACGTATTTCAATTTCCTTTGATCCTCATCGGTGGTACAGTTGGAAAACCTGATCATTAAAAAGGCATATCACTGGGCAGTGGTTCGCCTGGTGTTTCTGCCTTCCATCTGAAGAGCTCGTGTGTGCGTGTAACATTCATTTTTACTTCTTAACCAGGTCTTCACAGAAACTTCTTTCAAAGTTCAAAGCTTTACGTGATTGGCCTGCATGTGACTTGAGGATACTAGAAAGCTTTGAAGTTCAAATTACGTTTTGAATTCAGAAAGGGCGTTAAAGGCGGTGGATTGTGGGGCATTATTTTGGAACAATACTTCATTGTTGGTTTTGAGAGTTAAAGAAATGCACCTGGCACTTCACTTATATAACTTGTGGTTAAAACTAATTACCACCAATGACATAAATACAATGACATCTTATCTGTGAATATATTGGTTTACTCTCAGTGACATAATGAAACTTTTTTCCCCCTCTCATGGGTGCTAATGTGTCAGCAGACAATGTCGGATCAATACCGAGCCATGGGTCTGTTGAGCATAAATATATTTCTTGGCCCATAGCTGCAGTTTTGTAATTCAGACTCTGTCTCAATTTTCTTGCTGGCAAAGTGTGCTGTCTAGTAAGTCCATCTCTCTCCCCTGCTTTCCATAATCTACCCTCTGTTTTCACAGGAGACTCCACGCGGTGACAAAGGCGGCGTTGCAAGTAGAGCAGATAACTGCAGATGAACAGTGTCAGGTAAAGTGTGATCAAAAGACGGTTAATGTGTTTTATACCAGCGTGCCTCAAGAGCGGGTGAATACTCAAATCACTCAGTGTCAGGCAAATATACCTTAATAAGACTCCCTGCTACTCAGCACATGCACACACACTTTTCCATGCCACTCACATTACGTTAAGATAACACTTTAAGTCCTCAGCAGTACTGTATCTTTACACTTTGGACACATTGATAATTTTCTTTCACGTTTCTAAGTGATCAGACTTACATTTTTACATCTGTCAGACGATAAAACAGATGAAAAATCCCATAGACTTAAATAGAAGGAGGGACACAGGCCATATCTAGCAACCAGAATATCATAAAGAGACTGTTTTGAATTTGGGCTTGCAAGTATGAGTTCCCTCCACTAATATTGGCACTCTTGGAAAATATGAGCAAAGGCGGCTATGAAAATAAATCTGCATTGTTTATATTTTTGATATTTCATAAAAAAAAAAAAAATAACAAAATACTAAGCATTCGTTGAAGTAAAACAATTAAAAGTGGGGGGGGGGGGGACTCATATTATGAAATACATTTTTTTTCTCCAGTGCATGTTGGTCACAATTATTGGCACCCCTAGACATTCTCATAAGTAATTTTCCCATTCATATTTACATTTTTAGTACACCAGGGTGACTAAGAGCATGAAATTGTCCAGCCATGACTTCCCGTTCCACAGGATTATACAGTGGTGTAAAAAAGTGTTGGCCCCCTTAATTTTTTTTTTTTTTTTTGTCATACTTTAATGTTTCAGATCATCAAACAAATTTAAATATTAAAAATATTAATCAAAGATAAAACAGGTAAACATAACATGCAGTTTTAATTGAAGAGTTTTTTTTTATGAAGGGAAATAAAATCCAAACCCACATGGCCCTGTGTGAAAAAGAAAAACACCTGAGTTTCTCTAGCCACACCCAGGCCTGATTACTGCCACACCTGTTTGCAATCAAGAAATCACTTAAATAGGACCTGCCTGACAAAGTGAAGTAGATCAAAAGATCCTCAAAAGCTGCACGTCATGTTGAGATCCAAAGAAATTCAGGAACAAATGAGAAAGAAAGTAATTGAGATCTATCAGTCTGGAAAAGGTTATAAAGCCATTTCTAAAGCTTTGGTACTTCAGCAAACCACAGTGAGAGCCATTATTCACAAATGGCGAAAACATGGAACAGTGGTGAACCTTCCCAGGAGTGGACGGCCGACCAAAATTACCACAAGAGCGCAGCGACGACTCATCCAAGAGGTCACAAAAGACCCCACAACAACATCTAAAGAACTGCAGGCCTCTCTTGCCTCAGTTAAGGTCAGTGTTCATGACTCCACAATAAGAAAGAGACTGGGCAAAAATGGCCTGCATGGCACAGTTCCAAGACCAAAATCACTGCTGAGCAAAAAGAACATAAAGGCTCGCCTCAGTTTTGCCAGAACACATTTTGATGATCCCCAAGACTTTTGGGAAAATACTCTGTGGACTGACGAGAAATTTGAACTTTTTGTGCGTCCCATTACATATGGCGTAAAAGTAACACAGCGTTTCAGAAAAAGAACATTATACCAACAGTAAAATATGGTGGTGGTGGTAGTGTGATGGTGTGGGGCTGTTTTGCTGCTTCTGGACCTGGAAGACTTGCTGTGATGAATGGAACCATGAATTCTGCTGTCTACCGTGACCTCAAGCTGAAGCGTACTTGGGTTCTGCAGCAGGACAATGATCCAAAACATACCAGCAAATCCACCTCTGAATGGCTGAAGAAAAACAAAATGAAGACTTTGGAGTGGCCTAGTCAAAGTCCTGACCTGAATCCTATTGAGATGCTGTGGCATGACCTTAAAAAGGCGGTTCATGCTCGAAAACCCTCCAATGTGGCTGAATTACAACAATTCTGCCAAGATGAGTGGGCCAGAATTCCTGCACTGCGCTGTAACAGACTCATTGCAAGTTATCGCAAACGCTTGATTGCAGTTGTTGCTGCTAAGGGTGGCCCAACCAGTTAATAAGTTTAGGGGGCAAACACTTTTTCACACAGGGCCATGCAGGTTTGGATTTTGTTTTCCCTTCATAATAGAACTTCATTCAAAAACTGCATGTTGTGTTTACTTGTGTTATTTGTGATAAATATTTAAATTTGTTTGATGATCTGAAACATTAAAGTGTGACAAACATGCAAAAAAAAAAAAAAAAAATCAGGAAGGGAGCCAACAGTTTTTCACACCACTGTAAATATGAGGAACACAAAGGCCAAATTGCCCTAATCATCCATCACAAGGAGTAAAACCAAAGAAGAGGATGTGTGTCTATATCACCCTAATGCACAGTGAGGAGGAGAGTTTGAGTGGCCAAAGTCTCTCCAAGGATCACAGCTGGAAAATGGCAAAGATTATTTGAGTCTTGGGGTCAGAAACCCTAAAAAAAAAAAAAAAACAGTTTCTGCATCACCATATCTTGTTTGGGAGGGTTTCAAGAAAAATCCTCTTTGCTCATCCAAAAACAAACTCCAGTATATTCAGTTGTCAGACATGACTGGAACTCCAAACAGGACTGGTTTCTATGGTCAGATAAAACTTAAAAAAAGAGCTTTTTGGCAGCAAACCCACCAGATGGGTTTGGTGCAAATAGGAATAAAATTACCCCATGCCCACAGTTAAATATACTGCTGGATCTTTAATGTTGTGAACCAATTTTTCTGCTGGAGGGCATCTTGTTCAGATACATGGCATCATGGATTCTGCAAAATACATACAGATAAGAAATCTACACCTGGCTGCCTCTGTTAGAAATCTTATAAAGATCAAAAGGATAAACAATGCAGATTTACTTTCACAGCCACTTTTTCTCATTTTTACCAATGGTGCCAATATTAATGGAGGGCACTCTATAGGCCTATATATATCTTACAGACCTTAAACTACATCCGTTATTGTATTTTAATTTATTTGTTATACATATATTTACATATATACAGTTGTGTTCATAAGTTTACATACCCCTTGCAGAACATGCAAAATGTTAATAATTTTAACAAAATAAAATTGCATGTTAATCTTTTTTTAGTACTGACCTAAATAACCTATTTCACATAACAGATGTTTATATATACTTAAAAAAGCAAAATAAGACCTGAATTCACAAAAATGACCACATTCAAAAGTTTACATACCCTTGAACCTTAATTCTGTGTGTTGTTACCTGGATGATCCACAGCTGTTTTTTTATGTTTTGTGGTAGTTGTTCAAGAGTCCCTTGTTTGTCCTGACCAGTTCAGCTGCCTGCTGTTCTTCAGAAAAATCCTCCAGCTCATGCACATTCTTTGGTTTTCCAACATCTTCTGCATATATAAACCCTTTCCATCATACAGTAACTGTATTGTTTTGAGATCCATCCTTTCACACTAAGAACAATTGAATGACTTATACATAATTATAGAAAAGATGAAAACATTCACTGATGCTAATGAAAGCAACACAATGCATTAAGAGCCGTGGGGTGTAAACTTTTTGAATCGGATGATTAAGTTAAATTTTACTTCCAGGAAACAACACACAGTAAGGGTATGCAAACTTTTGAATGGGGTTTATATATTATATAAATTCACTTATTATTTTGTCTTGTGAAGTATATATAAACATCTGTTGTGTGAAATAGTTATTGAGGACAGTACTAAAAAAAAACATGCAGTTTCTACAATCCCTCTTATTTTATTAAAATCCTTAACATATTTGCATAATTTGCAAGGGATATGTAAACTTCCGAGCACAACTGTATATACAGTTATGCTTTTAACACATATTTTATGTTTTAGTCTGACCAGGCATTACAAACAACAATCCTAGACTGGATTTAACAGACAGACAGATTTGTAGAAGCAGCACACATATTTCTGCAGCACACGTGGAAATTTCTTCACTTTTACGGTTCATACACTTCATAGAAACAATTTAACGCAGCTGGTGTGTTTTTGTGGTTTTTGTTTTCAATCTCTGTAACTATGTAAACTAAAACAGTGGGTTGTACGGGGAAACACAGATTACAATGTGAGGTTTGTAGTGCTGGTTTCTTAGCATTCATGCCTTAGGACACATTCTGAACAAGAGCAGTGTTGCATTTGGCAATGAGACTGTCTTTTTTCCTCTTTGTGGTTTTGGTGTCTGTCTGAAGTTGTCAAGCATACCGTGTTGTCTTGTTTTCCCTCTCGCTCCAGTCCCCACAATCAAAAGCATTCTAAATAATTTCTCTCTTTGTTTCTCTTCTTAGCACCGAGTTTGCCGATTTGGCTGATGTGATGTGACTTGATGGAAATAAATCTCAGTTTCACACCAAAACCCCTCTGGTCTTTCTCCTCCTCAATGCCAGATGATAGCCCAACTCGTGAAGGACGTCCGAACTGACAGCTCAAGCTCAGTACTGGGACTCCGTCTTCAGCAGGGCGGTTGCGAATCCGAGGGTAAGGTGTGTTTGGGAAAACTTGGCCCTCACCGCTCACCCATGCCAACCCAAACTGTTAGCTGCAGACGCCGGCAAGATGTGCCCACCGGCATCAGCTGGGACCGTATTTTCATTTCGAACAGTTTTTGGGGGGAGAGATTACGGGATAGCGGTGAGTACATAGGGATGTAGCCTCCTTTCGGTTGTCACAACTGGTAAAGGCTTGACTTTGAACTGTGGAGAGAGGAACCTAATTATACCCCACCTGTGCCCGGCTGCAGGGGGAGAGAAGGTGGAGATGAAGCTGTTAACTGTCTCGCAACTGGCACCACCCTGTGTTTGTATACATCTGTGTCTTATTTCCCTCTCTGGCACAATCAGTCCAGGAAGCTAAGCAGGCATGACCGCATTTGGCTACTTCCAAAGACTTTGGCAAAGTTAGACAAGGAGAAGGCTGAGTAATGGAGAAGGGTGGGAGGACATGGGTGCCTTGTGTTTGTGTGCATGTGTGTGTGTGTCGCCAAGAGGTGTATTGTTTGCTTTTTCCCCCTCTCTTGCTGCTTTGGAAATGCTGGTACAGCAGAAAATAATTGGTCCAGCTCTGTGTGGAATTGAGGGATGGAGTTACAGTGCAGAAGATGAGTCTATATGTGTGTGTGTTTGTATGTGCGTCGACGTAATTGTGTATTCATGTGACTCGTGAGATGTTATAATGCCGTTTTGTGTCAGAACAAATCAAAAGCAGCTACCTGGCATCGTAAACAGGCTTGAGTGACATCTGACTAATAAGGAAACGCCACCGGTAGAAAGCACCTGCAGTGTCCTCGGCGTATCTAATCGTCATCTTCGGCGAGGCAGAGTAATTCGGAGACACCGTTGTGGGCCGCTTTCGGAGGCATTCTGCCGCTCTGAGTCCATTATAAGTCCTGTCACATTTCGACTGCTTGATGTGCATCTACAAAAGGCTCGCGAGCTCCAGATGGGAGCGACATTCACATTCACTGCCTGTAAGGAAGTAGGGAACAAGAGCAAAATAACATGAAGAAAAGCATCAAGGCTTAATTAAAGGTTCATCTACTACTGTTCATGAGAAAAATACTAATTAAAAGGAAATGATACATTTTTCCTCTCCTTTTCGCTGTTTATGAAAAATAATACATTAAATGATTCTAAAATGATAAATTGCAACATTAGAAATACGAAAAGAAGTGTGTAAAATTCTCTCTAAAATTCAATGCCACTCTGATCCAATTATTATTTTTAAACAACAAAGTGGTTAATTTGAAGAAAAGGAAGTGTTTGTATCGACATTATTATATTTTTTCTCTCAGCTCCATAAACTTGATTTAACATTTGACTTAATGTTAATTTAGAAATCTTATCTACTAGAAACTACCAAGGGCTAGTTCTCACCCCAAATCGGGTCATACGTAAAGATGTCCACCAAATCCGTGCATACTTTATAATAGGGATGAGCTCATTTCATTTGTCCAAATATTGTCAGCTTTCATTAGTGTGTCTGGAACTGGTGGCAGGCACAGCTTGTGTGCAGGTTGTCAGAGCCATTTACAACAATGGCCAGATATGAACCCCAGGCATGTTTCTCAATGTAAATTACAACATCTGTCTGTATCCACCTGTTCTCAACTTCCGCCTGTGTGCTTAATCAAAAAAAAAAAAAAGCGTCTCACAATGCAATTAACCATATTGTAGCTCGTCTGTGTTCGAGAAAGCGTTGAGTAGATATAACAAAAACAACAAGTGGGAACAAAGTCATATTGTTATGTGCTGTTTTTGCATGTTCTCAAAAGAAAATGTTTTAGCTCTGATAATAAAATAAAAGAAAGTTATCTCATAAGATATGTCCTATGGACCTTTTCCATCAGCAAAGGCAATTCTTGTGATAGCTATAAATGTCTGTGTTTGGCACAAACACGCACATTTATGCCATTCTGAATATTGCCTTTTATGTAGTGCGTATTTAGCTGTATGTGAATGCAAACAATCTGCAAAGTTGTAAACCCAAAAAGTGCATGAAAAATAAAGTTACTTTCTCCCAAAAGAAAGAATCGACTTTCGAGCAGCGCCCTCAAACACATCTTTTTAAGGATGATTGCTTCGCTAATTTTTCGGAGTTCAATGTGGGATTCACAACATGGTTGCTTTTGAAAGATAACTCAGTACCCAGTTTATTTGGACCAGCTGACTCCACTGAATAAATAATAATTATATATATATATATATATATATAATAGATGTTTATATTTTCTATTATATGACCGTGTTTTAGTGCCACGTTATAAAATAAAAAGAAAATCTAATATTTTGAGAATACAGTCGAAATTACGAGAATAAAGTCAAAATATTACAAGAATAAAGTCAAAATATTTCAATATAAAGTCAAAATATTTCAATATAAAGTCGAAATTACAAGAATTAAGTTGAAATGTTTCGAGAATATTATTTTATCCTTGATATTAAGCTGTTTACATGAGTCCTTAAAATGTACTCTTCCTCATCCCAGTAAGGTAATGCAACTGCTCGGACGCACAATATTCAAATAAATTCCGATGGCCTGGCAACTTCTCCCGGTGCTCCCTAATCCGGGCCACTTGCACGCACAATATAGGCTATACTTTTAAAATATTATAACTTTAATTTCAACTTTAAATTCTTGAAACATTTCCACTTTATTCTCATAATTTCGACATTATTCTCGAAACATTTTGATTTTATTCTTGAAATATTTCGACTTTATTCTCGTAATTATGACTTTATTCTCGTAATTTCAACTTTATTCTCAAAACATTTCAACTTCATTCTTGAAATATTTAGACTTTATTCTTGAAATATTTAGACTTTATTCTTGTAATTTCGGCTTTATTTTCGAAACATTTTGACTATATTTAAATATTTAGACATTATTCTTGTAATATTTTGACTTCATTCTCGTAATATTTCGAAATTATTCTCGAAAACATTTAGACTTTATTCTTGTCATGTTTAGACTTTATTCTCAAAACATTTTGACTTTATTCTTGTAATATTTCCACTTTATTCTCATAATTTCAACTTTATTGTCTAAACATTTTGACTTTATTCTTAAATATTTTGACTTTATTCTCGTAGTTTTGACTTTATTCACGAAACATTTAGACTTTATTCTTGAAGTATTTAGACTTTATTCTTGTAATATTTTGTCTTTATTCTTGAAACATTTCGACTTTATTCTTGAAATATTTAGACATTATTCTCCTAATATTTGACTTTATTCTTGTAGTATTTCGACTTTATTCTCATAATTTCATCTTTATTCTCGAAACATTTCGACTTCTTGAAATATTTAAACTTTATTCTTGTAATATTTTGACTTTATTCTCGAAATATTTCGACTTTATTCTCGTAGTATTTCTATTTTATTCTCGTAGTTTGGACTTTATTCTCAAAATATTCAGACTTTATTCTTGAAATATTTCGACTTTATTCTCATAATATTTCAACTTCAATCTCATAATCTTAGATTTTTTTAACATGGCACTAAAACACTGTTGTACTATCGAGCCTTCAAAATATGGAATAGAATTGGAAATGGGCATATCGTTTCTGACTCATGCTGTACACAAGAAACCAATCACAACAGACTTGTCCATCTGACCAATCAGAGCAGAGTAGGCTCACAGAAAGGAAAGGTTAAACTAAATCTTTGAACTGCTTCAAATGAATCATTTGAGAAATGCTGGAAAATGAGGTGATATTAAAGGCATATTTTGGGAAAACAGAAGCGTTGCTTGACCTGGCATGTATGTAAACCTATTGTGAGAGACTCCCAAAACAACCTATTGTGAGAGACTCCCAAATTAGGAATTTTAAAAATGCCATAATAGGGGCACTTTAAGGCAAAGTCACATTACTCTTTTAATTTTGTCCAGTAGCTAAGTTTCCATTCCATTTATGTGAATTTATGACAAGCAGTTTCCAAGTGTCCGTCCATTCACTTTTTCATCTGTTCCATTATTTATGCCATTATTTACTTTTTTCTTTCTTTCTTTTAATTTCTTTCTTTCTGTTGAGTTTATCATAAAAATGTCAGAGAGTAAAGGTAAACCACTTGATGAATAAAACTGATTATTTTTTATAGCTTTAGACACTAAACTGGAAGTTACAAAATAACAGAACCAGCAGAGTTAAAATCACAGGTCACTATTATTATTTAAAGCACTCATTTTGCTTACATGGTTGTTCCTATCCATCCATGCCAACCCTCGTTCCTATACTCTTTTCTTTCTTTACCTTGAGCGTTTGTTTTCGTTTTATTCCCTTGAACCCAGCCACACGGGTGGTGACACACGGGGCCTGAGAGGGAAGATGGAGAGGTGGAGCAGACCAGAATGATCACTATCATTAACATTCACCGCGGTTCACTTATCATCCCTGACTCCTGCGACATGGCAGCCATTACCTCGCGTCCGCAGGTGGAGCAGCACCATACATATTGCATTGTGCCAGTGCCGATTTATGTATCCGGTAACAAAAGGAAAGTCTAATGAAAAAATACAGGGGGCAATCTTTTATGCTCCTTCGCTTTCTCTTCCTCCTGAAGGTGGAGGAGCGGCTGCCTGGACAAACCCGGGGAACACCAGCCGTCGTCTTTTCCCCATCACTCCCCTACGCCACACTGTCAGTCAAATTCTCATTTGCAGAGCGAGCGAGGTTAACCTGCGTCAGAGCGCCAGGACTGTGACAAGGGGCCTATCAGAGCCAGGATCACTATGTCATCCAGAAAAGAAGAACAAGAAAGGTTGGTGTCTTAAACACACTTTAGAGTGCATGAGGTGACGGAATGTGAAATCTCCTTCACGTTTATTCAAATAAGATGCATAAAGAAGTGCCAGGCCAGGTCTGACATCTATGTACTTTGCTTTTTGTAAAAGTGTTACCCACCAACTGGTGACTAGCACAGGTACATATACTTGTCAACGTAGATTGTTACTTGCATTTGGCGCTTGGCGAGTGTTAATTTAGGTTTGGGTAAACGCGTCCATCTGTCCTGAGCACAAGCTCATCATCCGGCTCATTACATTTGTACACGCTCTGGCGTAGTATACGTAAACACCGGAAGTGATCTGTTGTGTGTGTACAACACTCATTGTTTACACTGTGCACAGAGATGGTGGGTATAGCGGCTATTCAAAATGGTAATTACTTGCGCTTATTCTGATTGTTCAAACCCATTTAAAGCTAAAAGATTACGTTTGCTTGCACGAACTCATCCGGGACTGTTGACTTTTCACCGATTTTTCCCTTACGGCGTATGCGTATACTACGGCAGAGCGCGTACACATGTAACGAACCGGATGATAAGCTCGTGCTCAGGACAGATGGACGTGGCTGTGTATCAAAGGTAAAAAATGATATAAATACTGTTCAGTTTCTCGCAAAATGTTTCGTGTCTTAGGACATCAGTGTATCGTCACGAGCCGCTGGGTGTAATTTGGATTTGTCTGTGCATGTTTTTTTTTTTTTTTTTACTTTCAAAGGTTTGGTGCCCATTCCACTGCTATTATATGGCTGACAGACTGCACTGCTTTGAGTTAAAAATCTTCGTTTGTTTTCTGCTGAAGAAACAAAGTAACCTACATCTTGGATGCTTACATCTTGTAAGCAGATAAACATCAAATTTTCATTTTTGGGTGAACTATCCCTTTAATGTAATAAAAACATGCCACGGTCACGTATTTAATGTGTTTCAGCACCACTCTTTGGACATTTTACTTTGAAATTGTCACGAAACGTGCAGTAAGGTACATAATTATGGTGTTGCAGAAATGTAAAGTATGTCACGAAAGTGAGTAGCAACCATTTTAGTATATCTTGTCAGGGGACAATACTATAGAAATGAAACTTGGATATATTTTAGAGTAGTCAATGTGCAGCTTGTATAGCAGTATAGATTTATTTTGCCCTGAAAATTACTCAACATACAGCCATTATGGTCAAAATAGCTGGCAACAAAAGTGAGTACACCCTAAGTGAACTTTTAGTGTGTTGATATATTGTGTTAGCACCATTGTTATCTGGCACTGCCTTAATCATCCTGGGCATGGAATTGACCAGAGCTGCACAGGTTGTTGCTGGGATCCTTTTCCACTCATCACGGAGCTGCTAGATGTTAGACACATGGTGCTTCTCCACCTTACACTTG
Organism: Garra rufa; assembly: GCF_049309525.1. Lineage (NCBI taxonomy): Eukaryota > Metazoa > Chordata > Actinopteri > Cypriniformes > Cyprinidae > Garra > Garra rufa. Next base: position 17,659,386 of record NC_133375.1, on the reverse strand, counting down.
AGGATGCTGCACTGGTGCTTAATAGGGTTCAGGTTTGGAGACATACTTGGCCACCCCATCACCTTCAGCTTCACCTCAGCAAGGAAGTTGTCATCTTGGTGGTGTGTTTTGGATTGTTATCATGTTGGAAAACTGCCATTTATCCTAGTTTCTGGAGGGAAGGCATCATGTTCTGCTTCAGAATGTACAGTATATAATGAAATACATGTTTCCCTCAACGAACTGCAGCTCCACTCATGCAGCCCCAGACCATGATGCTACCACCAGCATGCTTGACTATAGGCAAGATAAAATTTTCTTGGTACTCCTCACCAGGGCATCACCACACATGCTGGACACCATCTGAGCCAAATAAGTTTATCTTTTAGTCTCATCAGACAACAGGACATGGTTCCAGTAATTCAAGCTCTTGGACAGGTTGTCTTCAGCAAACTGTTTGCAGGCTTTCTTGTGAGCCAGCTTCAGATGAGGCTACCTTCTGGGACGATGCCTATGTAAACCGACTTGTTGCAGTGTGCGGTGTATGGTCTAAGCACTGACAAGCTGACCTTCTACTTCTGCAACCTTTAAAGCAATGCTGGCAGCACTCATGCACCTGTTTTTTAAAGCCAGGTTCTACACCTGACGCACAGAACGAGTGCTCAACTTCATTAATTGACCCTTGCAAGGCCTCGGAGAGTTCTTTGCCATGAGATGCCATGTTGAACATCCAGTGGCCAGTATGAGAGAACTGTACCTAAATAACCTAATTTTAACTGCTTTAATACAAGATACACAACTTTGTACACAACATGATGAATAGGACATGTGGCTTTGCATGGTTAAACAACATACTGCTGTTATCACTTAGGGTGTACTCATTTTTGTTGCCAGCTATTTTGTTATTTTCAGAGGACAGTAAATCTATACTACTATACAAGCGGCACATTGACTACTCTAAAATACATTCAAGTTTCATTTCTTTAGTATTGTCCCTTGACAAGATATACTAAAATGGTTGCTGTAATGTGAGGGGTGTACTCACTTTTGTAAGATACTGTATATAGAAGCATGTATTTTCATGAGCCTGGGTTGGTAATTTGTGTTACGAAGATAAAAAAAAAAAAGGTCTTGCAGGATTGGAACGACATGAGGGTGTGTTAATTACTTATTTTTCATTTTTGGGTGAACTATTCCTTTATAAAGATGCATTTAGAAAATAGAATTAATTTTCATTTCATGCTGACTTTAACAATTATTGTAGGTAAAAGCGTTGAAAGCATCTGAAATGAGTGACATTTTTGGCAGATCATTTGCTTCAAAGTGAAAATGTGGTCATCACTCAACTTGTATGACTTTTTTCCCCTGTATAACACAAAAAGAGATAATTTAAGATAAAAAAAATAGATTGCAAAATTATCATACAAATGTATGATCACTGGCTGTAGTTAATTCGCATTTTTGCTTTATTTAAACATTATTTTGAATACTTGTACTGCTATTTTCTCATTTAAGGTATCTAGTAAACCAGGACTACCAGTTGTGCCCCCTCTAAAACATGATTGCTCTGTACTATGAAGGTGTTTGATTCAGATGGTTTCTTTTATTTGTCCTGTTCTATAAAAAATTTCCAACAACTTAATTCTTTTGTACACCGCTATATAGTATAGTAAAGGTAATAGGTAAATGCTAAAGGCATAAGTAAAACAGTCACCAAAATGATGAACATTGCAACAGCGTTGTTTCAATCCATTTTTATTTATTGCTGAGAAGAGTCTCCCAACACGCTGGTAACCTAATTCTACACAAGGCTGTGGACCAGCGTTGTTCCTCTGAGGACGGCTGTATAAATAGAATCCATAATGGACCAGAGTGAGATGCTATCATTTATCTCCGACTCTCACAAACACAGTTCAGGTCTCTCCTCATTTTCCTAATGATCTCCTTCTTTTTTTGCTATGTGTTTTACTTTGAGGTGCACAGGATCCGAGCTTAATGGACACGATTTATCACCGGCTGATCCTACCCAAGTCCAGTTTATCCAGTAAAGTTGAAGAACAAAACAAATTGCCAAACCAAATGCATTTTTGTTGAGGGAATTGGCTTATTTTTCAAAGTAGTAAGGAAATGGAAAACAAGAGGGACACAAACCCTGATTCAGGTCTTTGAGGTTAAACTGTGCTTTGTGCAGATGCAAACGTAATGAGTCAAGATGGGTTTCATTGTTTAAGAAAATGTATTTTAAAGGATGTTTCTTTTTAAAGGATACTAGATGCTGATAATTTCAATCAGCTATCTATAGGAGTCGTAAAGGAATTTATCAATTCTGTTTTGGATTCCAAATTATGGTTCTGGTTCTTTAAAGAATTAGCTCAATTCCTGAATAAAAATTTCTTGATAATATACTCACCCCCATGTGTCACGTTACGAGGAAGCACAGGAGAGCGCAAGACTATATCTTCTTTATTAAACAAAACCTCAGGAATACAACTTAGAACCAAAATGACACAGAAGATAGATGTAAGACCAGACAAAGACTAGGCAAAAGAGAGGAACTAATACACACATGAAAATGAATAGAGCAGGTGCGGGAAATCAAACAATCAACCTAAACAAGAACAGGAAACAGACCATATAAGGAAACAGGAACTGAAGACAGGGGAAAAAGCAAAGTCCAAAATCCTGACACCATGTCCTCCAAGATGTTCATGTCTTTTTTTATTTAGTCGAAAAGAAATTAAGGTTTTTGAGGAAAACATTTCAGGATTTTTCTCCATATAGTGGACTATAATAGGGATCAATGTATTTGTGGTTAAAAAGTATATCAATTTTTATTTATATTTTAGAAAATGACCAATTGTTTTGCTAGATAAAACCCTCATTCCTTGGCTGGGATCGTGTAGAGCTCTTTGAAGCTGAATTGAAACTGCAATTTGGACCTTCAACCCATTGGCTCCCATTGAAATCCACTATATGGAGAAAAATCCTGGAATGTTTTACTCAAAAACCTTAATTTCTTTTCAACTGAAGAAACATGAACATCTGTTTGAACAATTATCAGGAAATTTAGTTTTACCATAATAGAGATACATGTAACACTATTTTAGTGTAGCATCCAGCCTGGATGAGCAGAAGATCTCACACAAGAACGTTAACGGAACCTAAAATCATGAAAATGATTCTGAACCAGTTCTGAATAAAAGCTGGTTCTCGGGTTCCTAACCCTACATTTTGTTCTAAATAAGCGTGGAGAGCATTTGGCTGGTTGCTTTTGCTCTATTGTTTTGACAGAATGTGGTCTCAGGTGATGTTTGCCTGTGTCCTTGAGTAACTCCTGAGGGAGTTTGGGTAAACAGCTTGCTGTTAACCCTTTAATTGGTGCAAAGACAAAAAATGTAAATTTAATGTAAAGCGCATGAAGGAAAAAAGACAACTTCACCATTTGGTCGCACACTCTGATGACTGAGAGTCCTACATTACACAGCGACCAACCCAAATTGCTTGTTTTAGCTAATTCACTTTGAAGGCTTTTTGTGCTTCTCTTTAATTCGAATCGCTAATTGACTCAAAGTAGGATGCATCTCTGTGCCAGGGCCCATAGGCACTCGGCAACATGGAGCTCCAGCGAAAAGATTTTCAGAAGGATGAAGGGAAGGAGGGAAGAGACAGAGAGCAAAGACAAATCTCAGCCCGTACCCCCCGGGCAATGCCACGGCTCCATGCAGTAGATTAAATTCTGGCCCGGGCCCAAGTGAAGGCCTGCTTTTTAACCACTGATTCTCTCATTTGCCTTCAGAGGCCTGCGGCCTGGCAGGCTGCGCGGCGCATTACCAGCCTGCAGCAGCACTTAAAACACATTTTAGCCCAGGCTAACAGCTGGCATCCTGGCCGAGAGACTCGTCTCAAGTGACGGAAAGGAACCTAAAGCGGGGAGGGGTGGGGGTGTGGGTGGGGGTAGCCAATCACACCAAGCCTGGCTGAAATAATGATAGCGGCAGATGAATCTGATTATGTGTGTTCATGTAATTGTGATTCACTTAGAGGCCATGTTTTGAAATATATTTTTAATTTACATGATTTGGTTATGTTCCTTGTTCTTTTTGTCTTTCATTTGTGTGTGGACGCACATGAGAGACAAGGCCATTAATAGGACCTGCGCCATGAAATATTGTTTGTGATAAAAATCTTCACAGAGTAGACTACCAGTAAAACTGATACAACTTTGGGACCAAAAATTATTCATATATTTGATCTGACCATGTTTTGCATAAGTGTTTTTTCTTTAATTGCTAATGTGGCCTTTTTACGCCACAGATTGAACAAAATTAAGCATCGCTTGGTAACTGATCAACAAAATATTGTGTAATATATCTGTAAATATTGTCATACTAACAGTTGTCTGAATTTTTGGTTCATTGTAATCCTTTACATATCTTTCTGACATTATTAAGTTATCTGACATTATTAAGATGTATTTGTTCTGACACAGTTTAAAGGATTAGTTCACTTCCAGAACAAAAATGTACAGATAATGTACTCACCCCGTTCTCATCCAAGATATTCATGTCTTTCTTTCTTCAGTCGTAAAAAATATATATAAATATGTTTTTTGAGGAAAACATTTCAGGAATTATCTCCATATAGTGGACTTAAATGGTACCAGTGAGTTTGAATGTTCAAAATGCAGCTTCAAAGGGCTCTAAACAATCCCAGCCGAGGAATAAGGGGCTTATTAAGGGTCTAAAAAAAAAAAAAAAGTATATACTTTGCCATGTGTAACCCGGGTCAATACAAATAGGGTATGTCAAAAAATTCCCATCTCATTTTCTCCTCCAACTTCCAAAATCATCCTACATCTTTGCATGTTTACTTTGTAAACACTGGGTCAGTACTTCTGCAGCGATGCACGATTTTAAAGTTGGAGGAGAAAATGCGACAGGAGTTTTATGACCTACCATAATTGTATTCACCAGGATTACACAGAGTACGCACGCGCATGGCAGAGCTAAACAAGATGAACATTTGAGGTTAAAAAGTATATACATTTTTTTATTTTATTTTTTTATAATCAATAATTTTGCTAGATAAGACCCTTATTCCTCAGCTGGGATCATTCAGAGCCCTTTGAAGGCCTTTAAACAGCATTGTGGACATTCAAACTCGTGGCCACCATGTCCACTATATGGAGATAATTCCTGAAATGCTTTTATCAAAAAAACTAATTTCTTCACGACTGAAGAAAGAAAGGCATGAACATCTTGGATGACAACGGTGTGAGTACATTATCTGTAAATTTTTGCAAATATATAATATATACAATATAATATAATATAATAATATAATAATACGTAGATATCCATGCCCGTGCACGTTTGTGTATTTAACTGCAAGGCGCACGTCATGCAGCCTTTGACGCAGAAGTACATGCAGTGTAGGAATAGTTGGTTACACAAGTTTGTATAGTTAATTGTGTTGTAAATGCAATTGTCAAGCAGTTTGTGATGCATTTTGGAAACAGGAGATGAGCCCCTGGTCTAATGACCCGTTCTCAAAGACAAAGACATACATATTCTGAATGCCTTCGGCAGAATTCAAATTAGCCATTTTAATCTAGATTAATTCCAAGATTACAGTGAGATTAATCTAGATTAAAAAATGTATCTATGCCCACCACTAATATATATATTGCATTAATATAAAAAAATTGTGTTGTATTTTTCTAGTTTTTCTTAATGTTGTATTTTTTCTCTTTTGTTTGCAGGTTATAAAACAATATTTATTCAAGGCAAGGAATATCAAGTATCAAGAATACCTCAAAATATTGGATGAGAATAAAAATTTGTAGTACAAAAATAAAATGACAATATTACAAAATATGACAAAAAAAATCATATAAATCACTCGTTTTTCTAAAGAAACACTGTCTCTTGCTTCTCTTGAGCCCAACTTGTTTTAACTGATCCCCTAAACTAAAGCATGCAGTGAATCTGGTGGGGGGTAATTGAGAATGAATGGGGAAAGTCATTTCAAAAGAGGCAATGCCTCCATCACGATATGATTGGATATGACTATTTATGTTCGCCTGTGATTGGTTCATGCGATAAATCCTGCCTCCTATGTTCGTGCACATTCCGCATTCGTGAATCAGTCTGAAAGAACAATGTAATGCAGTTAAAGGGATGATTAACTTAAAAAAATAAGTACACAACTCACACACTTAATTATAACCATTATGTTATGTCAAATAAGACTTAAAGGGTGCGTATACTACGCCAGAGCGCGTGCACATGTGACGTGACTGATGCCAAACTCGTGCTCCTGACAGATGGACCTGGCTGTGTATCAAAGGTAAAAAATGATATAAATACTGTTCAGTTTCTCGCAAAAAACGATCGTTTCGTGTCTTAAGACATCAATGTATTGTCACGAGCCGCAGGGTGTAATTTGGATTTGTCTGTGCATGTTTTTGTTTACTTTTAAAGGTTTGGTGCCCATCCACGTCTATGATAAGGCTGGCAGACTGCACCGGTTTTCGTTAAAAATCTTCGTTTGTGTTTTTCTGAGGAAACAAAGTCACCTACATCTTGGATGCCCTGGGGGTAAGCAGATAAACATCAAATTTTCATTTTTGGGTGAACTATCCCTTTAAAATGGCATAAAAACAAGATCTGTGTGAGTTTTTAGTGAGTAATTAGCTTGGTGAAATTTAAAGTAAATCTCTGTTTCTGTGACCAATATTTACCAAGCTTTGATGACTGATGATCCGAGAAAAAAAAAAAAAGTTAAAGGGGTCATCGGAAGTTCATATGATTCTTTAGGGTCTTGATGAAAAGTCTAAAATACACTTTGGTTAAAAATTCATACGTGTCTGTTTATTAAATAGAATACTGCTTACATTGTTAATGTAAAAATAGAATATATATATATATATATATGGAATCCTTAGTTTGAAGCGGCATGCAGGTTCTGTATCTGTGCGTGAGAGTCAGTGACAAGCCAGTGATTGTCAGCAGAGTTATGCAGTGCTCAGTACAGCAGTCTCTCTCTCTCTCTGTGTCCCATGCCTTTGGTTTTCAATCTCATGCTTCACGTCCGCTGAGCCCACACCATCAGGGGCTCTTATTTACGACCGAGGGTCCTCATACAATCTCCCGTCAAGGGTCCAGACCAGTGCGGCCCTCCCTTCCTCTCTCCCTGGGTTCATCCTCTCTCCTGTTCTGTGTAGAGAGCTCATTATTGTCAGCTTCTCAATGCACTGCTGGACAGGGCTTCAGCTGAATCCAGTCTGGTATATTCAATTATTGTCCCTGTCCTGTGACATGTACTTTTTTTTTATGGTGCTATTTTTAAAGTGAATATATGTTGTGCACTTTTCTGAAGAGTCTCTGTCAGCAAAGGCCCTGTCCTGTGTGTTTTGAGTTTGGAGCCTGTCTAACAGTCGATACGAATGCCGCGCTATCACATCAGTGTAATATGTAGTTTTATTGTATGGTGGGACGCCCGGCTGTTGATTGATTTTCAGTGCAGTCTCCTGGGGCCGGCGTGATTTTATTTAAGTGAGCGCACACATCATTTGTACGCTAAGGTTCAGCTAACTTGCTCCATATTCAGCCTTTTTAAAGGCGCCATAAACAGCGTCCTATCTTTAGAATGGGCCGCTGTGAAATGTGTGCCGTAGTGGACAGTAAATATGAGCTTGCCGTGACTGCCGGCAGAATTCACACACAAGGCCGCCTTGTAATGTATCGCTCTGATCTCCGGTCTGATGATGACTCTTGTGTGTGTAGTAACTGAACGTGACTTGCCATTTTTTAAAATCTGGACGCTAAATCTGGAGGTAGGACTCAAGCTTCAGGGGAAAACAAGATTATCAAGTGAATAATGGCATACATTTTGGTCTGTTCCTCTAATAAAGCTATGGTATATATTCACAACAGGGGGTTTACACTGGGGTCCACTGGAAAAAATAATACTTTTAATAAATAAATAGTTATAAAGCAATATTGAATCATATATTTTAATAATATGCTTCCTGATAAAGCTACTTTTTAATAAAGTTTTGATTGTGTAAATTAATAGTATATTAATATTTTAATGTCTTTTTTCCTATTTAATTACTTTGAATGTATTTTATCTTGATTATTTAGTTTTGATTTTTGCATTTTTTAAATGATTTAACATTGTGTTGTCATTATACCATGCTAATGATTGTATAATTTTCTTTAAATTGCATATATTTTCATTTATAAAGGGTCTTTATGTAAATATACTTGAGAAAGTTTTTTTTGCAAGGGTTTCCTTAATATCAAAAAAAAGTTTTGTCCTGTCTGAAACTTGATTGATGTGGTCACTATAAACTATTGTTATATGCCAAATCCTGCATAACAATTCTTCAAAAATGTCAACTTTTGTGTTCCACAGAAAAAGAGCAACGCCATACTGGTTTGGAGCAACCTGAGGGTGAGTAAATGACAGAATTATCATTTTTGTGGGTGAACTATTCTTGATGTCCTTGCAATGCTGATTAAATCATTGGAAAAAAAATCTGACAGGTCGTGAATGCCGGATGTATCAGGCCTTAAGGTGAGCGTCCCACAATGCAACAGCTCGCCACCTTTCCATTGGCTCTGGGCGGGAGCACGATTGGAGTGCCGGCCTCAAATAGAGGTGGCATCTGGTGCCCAATTTGTCATGCCTGAATTACCTGAGAGCTGATAAGAGCTGAAGTTTTAATAAAAGTTGGGAGCTGTAGATAGCTGGCTGAAGGACACTGATGAAGTGTCTTGGGGCCTATTTCCACCTCGAGATAAGGAGCTGAAGAGAGAGAGGAAGGTGGGTCGCAGGGCCAGAGATGTGAGTGCACACACTAATGTTCAGGGTGTGTTTTTTCTTTTTCTCCAGCATCTCAGTATGGAGGAGATAGTATATACACATATGGTGTGGAAAAAATAAAAAAATAATGATCGGGATTTAAACAAGAACAAACCTGGGTGGATCTGGTCATCTCTAGTGCTTGTAAAGTTTGTTTTTTTTTAATCACAATTTTATCGTGTTACTTTTAGTTTATTTTACTTTGTTTGAAATTATATTTAATTTAATATTTATTTCAATTTTATAAGGTGCCAAACAGGAAATGATTATATAAAGTCAATAAGTATCTAATGATGTAATTATATTGAGATATAGAGAATATATATTCAGATTAGCATTTCTATATTCAGGATTTTTTTTTATGTATATTCCAATTTACAATTATATTTTCAGAATTAAAACTATATATTCATGATTTACATTTAAATATTCAGATTATAGCAATATATTCCGATTTATTTCTATATAATCATGATTTAGATTTATATGTTAAGATTTTTAATTTGAAGATTTTCAATTTTCAGACTTACAACTATATATTCTGAGTTACATTTATATATTAAGATTTACTTCTATATATTCAGACTTACTATATATTTCGAGTTTTTATTAATATATTTAGATTTGTATTTATATATTCTGATTTACTTCTATATATTCAGACTTATAACTAATTTACATTTATATATATTCTGATTCACTTTTATATATAAAGATTTGTAATTTTATATTCAGACTTACAACTGTATATTCTGAGTTAAATTTATATATTCAGATTTGTATTTATATATTCTGAGTTACATTTATACATTCAGATTTGTAAATATATATTCAGATTTACTTTTGTATATTCAGACTTACAACATTTATATATTCAGATTTGTATTTATATATTGTGAGTTACATTTAAATATTCTGATTAACTTTTATATATAGTGGGTTACAACTATATATTCAGATTTAAATTTATATATCAAGATTTTTTATTTTATATTCAGACTTACAACTATATATTCTGATTTACATTTATATATTCTGCTTCACTTTCATATAGAGAGTTACAACTATATTTTTAGATTTACATTTATATATCGAGATTTTTAATTTTATATTTAGACTTACAACTAAATATTCTGAGTTACATTTATATATTCAAATTTACAACTGTATATTCAGATTTACATTTATATATTCAGACTTATAACAATATATTCAGATTTACCTTTATATATTCATGATTTAGATTTATATATCAAGATTTTAATTTTATATTCAGACTTACTATATATTCTGAGATACATTTATATATTCAGATTTGTATTTATATATTCTGATTTACTTCTGTATATTCAGATTTACAACTATATATTCTGATTCGCACCTATATATTCTGAGTTATAACTATATATTCAGATTTACATATTTAGACTTTATATAATTATTTCCTGTTTGGTGCCTCATACATTTTTTATTTACAAAATATTAATAATTTATATATAATGTTTTATTTTATAATTTTATATCAACATTACTTTAGTTGATCATATGTTTCAGACTCTAAAAGACCAACATTTAATCAAATGTTCACAACTTTTTTTAAACATGTATTGCAAATATAAAAGGTCGATCAACATTAACAAATTAGAACATGTTATCGAGTTGTGATTTCTTCAAGTTTTTTGAGACATTAGTATTAATTTATTGTATTTTAGAGACTATTTACTACATTATGTATATAATGTTATTATGGCAACATAGCATTTTATTGATGTTAGCTATCAATCTGTTAGCAAAATAGTTTTTTGGTGTTAGTAGTCGATCGCCACCATACTATGACTATATTAATAGATTTTTTTTATACATAACATTTAAATTGATTTGATTAATGGATAACAAAACATAAAGCAACATGCTCACATAAAAATCCCTTTCTCTCAGAAGAAACATTTGCGCAATACAATATATACAAAACAAAACTAGAGGAAACAAAAAAGAAAAACATTGTATAAATCTTGTTGCATTGTTTTTTCTCTTCATATTCTCATCAATTAATTTGAATTCGAATATTTTAATTATCACCATGATGTGTTTATGTCTTGCCCTCATTACTGTTTTCAAATGTTATAAAATCAAAAAACCCTTTGTCAATGAACATTTTCATTAGTAATTTCCTTGATGAGATTAACACTGGCGGTGTCCTAACACGTATGTGTCCCCCTCTCTCTCTCTCTCTCTCCTGCTCTCTGTTCCTCTCATTGGCGTTCTGTGATTTGGCCTCCCGCCAGCATCTATAGCTCACCCTCAGCTGTGCCGGCGAGCTCCAGATGTGCCAAAGGCGTGTTTTTTCTCTCTCTTTTTCTCCCCACGTGTGTTTGCGAGCGTGTGTATGTGTGTGTGTCTGCGTGCAGGTTTTGCCAGCTGACTGCACCGTTTGATAACCCGCTCTCTGGATGCCCATCACCGGCCGCAGAGATAGAATTAAATGATGATGATCTTCCCACGAGTTGGGTGCGGAAACAGCGCGTATAAATCTTGATTTCATCTCAGCGTGAGAAGTCTTTATCCATCATCACTCTTAATGAACAAGTCATTAGGCGCGATGAATGGCGCGCAGGGCCCCGACGTTCTAGCCGACGCTTTTGTTTGCGGCTTTTGGGGGGGCAACTTCTGCGCCCTTTTGAGGGGGTCAAACTCATTGCTCCAGATGTGGGGGTAACCTCTCCAGCCCCCCCTCCTCCGAGGTGCCCAGCATGTACTAAGCAGGGCTGGAAAAAATTAGAGTAAACAGAAAGAGGCCTGATTGTTCCGCCCTGAAGCTCCTGATGCGATGCCATACGAAAAGTCATTTTTAGTCATTTTAGGTCTCAGTGGTCCTTTTTGTGGTTCTTTCCTATGTTAAACAGTTAGCTTGTGTCTTGTGTTTTTAAGCATTTTAGCAAATTGGTGGCTAATTTGTATAACCTACTTTATACATTTTCATACAATCTGCTTACGTCCCTCTAAAGGCTGGAATACACTACACAAATTGTGTCCCTATTTTATCCTAATTTACTAAGTAGGACAAGTCGTAGAGTTTGGATAAGTTGCCAAAATTCAGTGCCAGTTTGCAAATTTGAGCTGACAGATATAGAAAATCAAATTGTGTATGATGGTCACAGACTCCAATTTTTTAGCTTCAGACTATGAATCTATGTAGTCGTAGGATATCAAACATCTTTTTTTTTTTTCAGCTAATTTTAGAACACAACCATGTGTTGTGGTACTCTCGTGAATGTGTGTCAAAGTCTGACACAGAAAGAAAGAAACTGTTGAATAAAGTCATTATTTTAGTTCTCTTTGTGCACAAAAAGTATCCTGGTAGCTTCATAAAATTATGGTTGAACCACTGATGTCACATGGACTATTTTAACGTTGTCATTACTACCTTTCTGGGCCTTGAACGTGGAAGTTGCTGTTTATGCAGGGTGAAAAAGCTCTCGGATTTCATCAAAAATATCTTAATTTTTGTTCTTACAGGTTTGGAATGACATGAGGGTGAGTAATTATTGACATAATTTCATTTTTGAATGAACTATTCCTTTAAGTGTGGACCTTTATGCTTACTTTTTACAAATCACATTGTACAAATTAATAATAAATATATTTTTTCATGAGATCGGGTCGGAATATTTTACCCCAAAATATTAAGTCACCTTTATATCATTCCAAACCTACATGAGTTTCTTTCTTCAGACGAACATAGGAATTGGAAAACATTTGAATAATGCACTGATTGATATTTTCTAGATTTTTTTTTTTTTATGTGGTACTGTGGCATTCAAGCTTTCAAAAGAACACAAAAGCACCATATAGTGGTCCATACAAACAAAAAACAAATAAATTAACACAAAATTGGTAACATTTTAGTTACCATATTCTAGATCCCTTAATCCTACCCCATGAAAAAAATGTACAACCACCTTACTAACGATTAGTAGGCAGCAAATTAGAAGTTTATTGAAGCAAAAGTCATAGTTAAGTTTGTTCAAAGAGAAGTTCACTTCCAGCAAGATGTTCATGTCTTTCTTTCTTTAGTCGAAAAGAAATTAAAGTTTCTGAGGAAAACATTGCATGATTTTTCTCCATATAGTAGACTTCAATGGGGATCAGTGAGTTGAAGGTCCAAACTGCAATTTTATTGCCGATTCAAAGGGCTTAACACAATCCCAGCCAAGGAATAATTGTCTTATCTAGCAAAATGATTGTTAAATTGCTCATCATGCACTAGCTCTGCTTGTGTCTATGGCTTACGCATTACATAATCACAATGGAAAGGTCACGCATGGTTAGTTCTTCGTCTGTGTACTTCGGATAAAAAAGGTAGGGAAGTTTTTTGACGAAAAACTTCATCTCATGTTCACCACCTACATCGTTGTTTTACCTTTTTTTGTAAAGGGCCTTTGACTTTGCATGTTCGCTTTGTAAATGCCTGGTTGGTACTTCTGCCTACGTCATACGTGACCTTTCCAATATGATTACATATGTAAAAAATTTGCTGTAGTTCTGCAGCTGTTTGCCAGTAACTTACTGTAGATTTTTAATTTATGTTATTTACTGGCAACAGTTTGTTCAAAGTTAAATGAACATTAAACATTAACAAGTCTTTGTCTTTACAGAATAAAACTATAAAATAACAACCTACTGCAAAGCATTCTGGGAACCAGAAACCTTCATCAACCTTTTTCTGTTTTTTTTCCTTCAGATTTTGGTTCCCAGAATGCTTTGCATGAGGCTGTTATTTTAGTTTTATTCTGTAAAGATAAAGACTTGTTAATGTTTAATGTTCAATTAACTTTGAACAAACTGTTGCCAGTAAATAGCATAAATTTAAATCTACAGTAAGTTACTGGCAACCAGCTGCCAGTAATACTGTAATTTCTACAGATTTTGTTTACAGTGTAATGCATGTAATCAAGCTGGTGCAAGATGATTATTTGTGGTTAAATAGTACATACATTTTTATTGTTTTAAGAAAATTACAGATTGTTAAACTACATAAGACCCTTATTCCTCAGCTGGGATTGTGTAGAGCCATTTGAAGCTGCACTGAAATGGCAATTTGAACCTTCAACCCATTGATCCCCTACTATATGGAGAGAAATCCTGGAATGTTTTCCTCAAAAACCTTAATTTCTTTTGCAACTGAAAACTGAAAGACAAAAACATCTTGCATGACATGGGGGTAGGTAAACTATCATGAAAATTTTTATTCTGGAAGGCAACTTCTACTTTAATTCTGAAAATTGGTCCCCAATTTAAAGTGCGATGCAAAAATTATTTGAAAGATTGGTCTTAATGATTTGATCATAAACCAGACTAAGGTGGCGAGTTCGCTACGTTGATTTGAGAACTAGATCAGTTTGATCCATGAATGAATCATTCAGATCTTTTTATGTGAACCAGATCAACTGAAAACAGTGATCGCAAATCAAACATCACTTCTACCTAACAAAAAGAAAGTTTCAGTCCCTATTTTTTATAATTGCCCAAGGGAAAATCTTTTTTACTGCGTGTTCTTCAAAAGAATGAACGCAACATGGGTTTGGATGAGGGTGGGTAAAGCATGAGAGCGTTTTCATATTTGGGTGAACTATTCCTCTGGAGTCTTGAGGGAGTTCTAGCAAAATCCCAGAGTTCTATGATGATTTGAGACTACGGAGAGAAACTCTACAGGGAACTTGTGTGTTTAGAGTTTCAGTCTGTTAGACTGCACCCTTTGTTGTGTTTGCTTACGAGGGCCTTCAATGTTTGGATATTTTCCCTTTTTCCTACGCTATGATGGATCTTCTAGTTAAAAAGTTCAGGCAATTCTCTGAGGCTCCTGTATTTGCAATCTAGATGAACTTAAAAGCCTTCTTAAAGAATTTAAGAGCATTTTCAGCGTAGCCCCGGGCTACCCAAAGCAGACGCTGTACCACCTGCATCAAATTTGAATGAAACTGCGCACGACTCTTTCAGCTCTGCAAAGTAGAACGATATTTATTTTGTGAAGAAAGACGCTTCTCAGAGCCGTTTCCCTCAGAAATGCAAAGAAACAGCATCTGACACGGGGTAATTGTATTTAACTTCTCATATGCTCGCAAAGCATATATTTGCATTCGAGCTCAAAAACAGCTCACAAATTCTGACTTTCCTTGTTAGTGACAGCTGCCATGTTTTAATGTCACATTCTCGCAAGCTTGTGGCTCTGAAGCCCTCAAGATCCTGCTGGGAATCACATCACTCAGTATGTTTGATAATATCTCTTCATCATTAAACTAGACACCTTTCATTCTTTAAACACCACTCTATTTCTCATGGCATTTAACAGTTGATGTTTTTCCTTTGTGTTTCTTCTTTTTTTTTCCCCCTCCAGGCTCCTTCCTCTCTCTTAGAGAAACAGCTTTTATTTGGCCACTGATATGACTGGAGTCCTTTTTAGTGTTCATTTAATAAAATGTAATAAAATATTTAACTAAATTGTAATGTTTATCATGGTTATGACGAATAACAAAATAATTTAGATCTAAATTGTGTTATTTTTCTTCACAAATGCAGGAACACTTCAGACAAGCTTAGTGTGATGATATGGTCCATGTTGAGGTGCAGGGAGAAAAAAAAAAAGCACAAACCCCCATTACTGCACATGTCAGCGTCATAAACAACAGATCGGGCCATGTGGACGCAGGCACAGCGGTAATGGAGGCTGTGCATCACTGTTCAGCACAAGGTCTGCAACCTCTACAGGACTCACCTGAACCACACAGAGAAAGAGAGAGTGAGAGAGGAGGAGAGAGAATAGATGAGCTGGAGAGGTGATGTTGAAGGTAATGTTGATAACTAACTGTGGGTAGTGTAGATGACTATTACAGCAAGGATGAAGATGATGATCATAACAAATTTTGGAAATGGATTGGACAGCACTGTACACATGTTTTGGTTCACGTTTAAGGTTGTAGATTCTGGTGTGTCAGAAACATTTAAAATGCGAAATACATACCAATAAGTACATATCACTGCAGTTTCCAACAGAAATGAACACAAGAGGCGGTAAAACAGCGAGCACAGTTTTTTTTCTCAAACCTATTCTAGCGGTCAGCAGCAAAATTACAATTTTCCTTTTGTTTTCTCTAAAAATGAGTGAATTTCCAGAATTTTAGGAAAAAAACGCTAGCAACATTTTTTTTTTTTTTACTGTGTACTCAAACAAGAACTCCTTAAGTTTTGATTTTTTTTTTCTTTAGAAATTTGTAATTAGGTGTTTTACACTTCCAAATAAAATGTTCTCTATATATAACATTCCTCAAGCCAGTTATAGCCATATACTACAATATTATTATAGGCGCTTTTCAGTGAAAAACAGACCTATTTAGTTTATTGATAATATAGACCTGTCCAAAAACATTTCAGGAGTAAAGTCATAGCAGTGTTATATAATAGCAAAACATAGTAAAAGATAAATGTATTTTTAATCTGAGTATGTACAACAAACACGAACAGTGTAAGTAGTGAAAACAATTGCACAAATTGTCTTGTGCAACAAAAATATAGACCTTTTTCCTGAGTAAACGATGAGCGCCGCCATTACGAATTCTAACGTCAGATTGAATGCTTTTCTGTTCCGGTTTCCATAGGAACCCATTCAAATAGCGTCCATGTGTTTTTAATGTAGCTACCTTCCGCTGCTTCGTGTCATCTACACACTCATTAAAGTGAAGCACTGACAAATGACGGTCATTGCGACATTGCCAAGTGATGGCGCTATGGAGCCATGTGCTTTTTAAAAACATTTTAATAGGTTTAACATTAGTTTATTAGCTCGGAATATACCCTAATTTGACTAAACAATGCAGACCGGAAATGCAAAGCATTCTTTCAGTTAAGAGTCGGACTTACTTCCGTGTTCAGGAAAAAGGTCTATAAACAGTCCAAATTATTCAGAAGCTAGCTACACACAAAATATGAGAGAGTATATACCGAGTGCAAAAAAAAAAAAAAAAAAAATAGTGCAAATAATCTTTACAAACTTTATAAGAATTAGTTACATAATTCTACATACATCTGCTGGCTGTAGTTTGCGTCAGAATCTATTTTACAGGGACATCGCCTGGTGACGTGAAAACCTAAATTCCAGTGCTTTATCTGATATATACTGCTGTTTCATCCTTGTTTTTGGTTTGTGTTATGTCTAAGGGCTCTGTCGTGAGTATTTCTGTGCTTTTACAAAGAATGCTGTCATGCAAATGTGTTACTTTGAGTTTGTTTTCATGCACACAAGACGCACTTTACTTTCACTTTGCGTTTGTTCAGATTTCCAAAGAAACATGCTAATCGGTGGTTTAAAAGTCCAAAACCCATGTTTATTGGTTGAATAGAACAAGGTTGGACTAAGCATCAACAATCGTTCCTGTTTGGCTCAGAGGACCGAAATGCATTGGTTTCATCTGACGAATCAGTGCTGAGGAAATGTGATGACATAATCAGCCTCTAAATATCCAAATGAGACAAATGCGGTATCGACTTTTTAAAGCATTCAAACTGGATTAGTGGTTCAGAAATTATTAAGCATTTAAGAACAATAGATATTTTTAGCCATGGGCGGCTGTCTCGGTCTTTGAGGGTTAAAAGGGGACATAAACTGAGAAATCAAAATTCCCTTTTGACATATAAGAGGTCACTGTATTATAAAAATATTCTGTTTCAGAACTCAAAACTTTCTTTTTCGTCTAAAATCTGATTATTTTGAAGACAATCTGCCAAAACGACAGGTTGTGTAATGAGCCACTTTATGACGTAATAGTGTGGCTAAACACCGCCTCTGCAGAAGAAGTTCAACACCTGCTTCTACATTGCTGCCTGTTTAGCCTCGCCAACCAATTCGCACATTTACTGTAAATAACGAGACGAAAACTGCAGGTCTACACAGAAACCAAATGAAAAGATGAAAAAACAAGACGCTGTTCAGTGCCAAATTGTAGAAAAACAGTCTATGCATTGCCTTCCTTCTGATCCAACCTGATCACATGACGAAAACGTACATGTGGGAACTTTTTCACAAGATGCAAAATGCGTACCGCCATGTATGTTTTGTGAAATCTTAAATTTTAAATGTCCACTGAGTGGCGCTAAAACAGTGTTTGCTTTTTTTTCCCGGAACAGATGAACGTACATATGGTACGTTTTATGTGACGTTGGTTTTGTATGTTTCACCGTAGTTCTGACTTGAAATGTCTGTTGAGTGGCTCTTTTATCATTGATGTTTTCCACGTTATTCGTACCCAAGGATTCCACATCCTAAGTCCAATTCCGTGCCGGCTGAGCTACCGAGCAAGCTTGTTACATCCAGAAAGCGAAACATATGAAGCTGTAATCATAACTGTGTACGAAAACGATTACAAATGATCAATGTTTTACCGCCTCTAGTGTTCATTTTTGGTGGAAACTGCAGTGATATTTTCGTCATAAGATCAGGTAGTTCTGATCCCACATGATAAGTGGACCTTAGAGAACAGTATGAAATAATAGTTTATGATCCCATTAACTTTTTCATAACCATGAAAAAAAATGTAAGTGTAAAAAAATGACATTTTGAGTGCTCAAAGAACATCCAGAAATTGAGTTTTTATAACTTAATGGGAATGTTAGCAAAAAGAACATATTTTTGTATTTTGCCACTACACATTTGCCCTTTCTCTATGCCATGAATCTCATTACATAGAGTGTCTGAACTAGAAAGCTAGATCTTTCTAGAAAAGAACTAATTGAACCAGATCTACTGCCAAAACATATGGTTGTGGAGGTTATGGTTCAGAAATAATGACACCATCGTGATAAGCATCACTGCGATCATCACCCATCAGCAGTCACACTCTCGAATGGAGCACCTAAAGTCAGGTTGGCTACGTGCCCATTCAGCGTTAGAGAATACGAGGAGACAGCCGGCCTATTTTTGGGGCTTATTCCATAAAGTGATCTTACCATGGCTCCCTTATGACCAGTAATGTGATAGTGCCCCAGGCAGTGTTTTCAATTTCTTCAAAACACAAGCAGCACTCTGCCACTGACTTTGTGGTGAGGACAACTTAGTGGGGGATGAGTGCAGTTATTTGTTGCCTTTTATTGGAGATAGTTGCTCAGTTTATGACGTCTATGATATATTAAGATTTTTTGGGGGGGATTTACAGAAGGGAAGGGAAAAAAACATGACTTTTTATGGGGCTGTCTTAATTTTGCTGAACTATTCAGACAGAAGCTAGTAATATAATTCAACTGAAATAAAATTTACGGTTTGTATACTTTATGGATTTTAAGCCCTAATATGAACAAGAAAAAAGATGGGTAATCTATATTTACCTATACAGTGCTATTGACTAAAACTACAACTTTTAAGAATCATTTTTTAAGATTTTTTGAAAAAAAGAAATGCAACTAATTATAAAATAATAAAATAAGTTGAAGTAGTAAAATATACAACTACTAAGAATCATTTGAAATCATTTGAAATAAAATCTAATTATTAAACACAAATCTTAAACTTAAAAAAAAATAGAAATGAACTCAGAACTGAAATAAAATAAGCTGAAGTAGTACAAATAATTAAAACAGCTAAATCAAAAACAAAAATACTACAATTTATTTATAAAAATAAAAGCTATTCAAAATACTATAACCTAAACCTTAAAACCTACAAATAAAAAATACTACTAACTGAAATAAAATAAGTTTTAAGTGGAAGTCTGAAATAAAAATAAATTAAAGCTAAACATAAATATTAAATAAATAAATAATAAAATGACAATAGAACAAGACAAAATTAATGAAATTAAATAGAAAAATGAAAAGCTAGTTCAAAATATTAATAAACACTATGATATAGAAATAAAAAGAAAAAAAAATAGAAAAGTTGTCTTTGCAACAAACTAAAATCAAAATAATTTGAAGTTGAGTAGTAAAATGAATTAAAACTAAAACAGCTAAGTTAAATAAAAAGCTATATAAAATATTAAAATACTAATAAAAAGACAAGCAAACATACTACAATTTGGATTAAAATGAAAACTGAAAATATAAAAATAAAAGCTAATTTAAAATATTATAATCTAAACTTAAAAACCTACAAAAAACCTAAAAGTTCAACTAACTGAAATAAAATAAGTTGAAGTAGTAAAATTAATTAAAATAAAACTGAAAAAATACAGCTTAAGTTAAATAAAAAAAACTATGTAAAATATTAAAATACTAATAAAAAAGACAAACAAAAAGCCAATTCAAAATACTATAACCTAAACATAAAAACCTACCAAAAAACTGGTTATAACTGTTATAAAATAAGTTTTAAGTTGAAGGTCTGAAATAAAAATAAATTGAAGCTAAATAGAAATATAAAAAAACATACAATTACAATATAAAAAAAATAATAAAACTTCAAATAAACTGAAAAATTAAAATGTAAAAATAAAAGCTAGTTTAAAATATTAACAAATACTAGAAATACAACCTATAAATAAAGAACAAACAAAAATTGTTTGCAACTTAAAAAGTACAATAAAAAAGTACAATTAATAAAACTAAAACTTAAAGTTGAATAATTGTAAAAACATGACAAAAGCACAAAACAAAATGAATTAATTGAATTGAAACCTGATCATATAAAATAAAAGTTGATTCAAAATAGTAATAAATACTATAATAATACATAAAATAGCACTGCACTTATAACACATAACAAAAATAGCCTTTTGTCTGAAGGTGGAGTGAAACAGGCCTCTTTCATTTTAAGCGAGGATCACTAAAAGTTTTAGGAGTTGTCCTTTTCATTCCACCTAATTCAGCTGAGAAGGTGAGTTTGCCACAAACAATCAGAGGAGCATCTTTTACAGCAAGCGAATGCTAAGAGTTCCAATGGCTGTAAAGTTTATTTACTGCTCTCTAATCTCAATAAAACCTGTCATTGCTGCAATGGATGACCTTCTCTTTACAGTCTCACGCAGTCTGTAGTGACCAAGCGTCTGACCAAGTCACCACAGACAGACAACCGAAAATATGTGAGATCATTTTTACTAGGACAAGCAAAGCCGTCGGACTTCCAATATAAACATCCAGCATGCCACAGCAAACCACGTTATCTGGTATTCTGACGTAAGATGGGCATGGAAGGTTGTTACCGGAGAAGGAAAAGTGGGAGAGCGGCGTAGAGATTACCGTGATGACTGGAGCCTTGTCAGAATCGCAGCAAATCAGATGACACTTCAATAGGGGGAGCCAGGGTGTATGGCAAAATTCGAAAATTGAGTTGACAACACCAGCGATAAAGGCGTTATGGTCGCTGGAAATTGGTCTTTAAATGGTTTGCGGCCCAGTTGTTGAGCAATGCAATTCAGAGTTGGCCGATCTGAGCAGCAGAACCATGACCAAGTGGGAATAGGGGTGAATATACATGTTGAGAGATATAGCATCTATGAGCTGTCCTTCATCTCTTTTCAGACGTGGGGAGATTAAGGTCAGAAAGGCAAAGCTCAATTTTGCCCGCTGTAATACACAGACAAAAAAGAAAAAGAATGAAAACAACAGGGACACTGGAGGTCCATGGCGGCTGATAGAAAAATGTTAAAAGGACAGTTCACAGAAAAATGACAATTCTGTCATCATTCGCCCACCTGCGTGTTGTTTCAAACCTGTGTGACTTTCTTTCTTGTGTGGAACGCAAAATAAATATTTATAACCAAATAATAATATCAATATTACTTCTACTAGTAAAGGTTTCTATAATAAAATAAAAAGGTAACACTTTATTTTAAAGTAACCCTAAGCCAAACCCTAACCATATAGAAAGTACATATAGCTAATTAATATCAATGTGGCACATTTAAAGGGATAGTTCACCCAAAAATGAAAATTTGATGTTTATCTGCTTACCCCCAGGGCATCTAAGATGTAGGTGACTTTGTTTCTTTTGTTTCTTTAGTAGATTTGTCTGTGCATGTTCTTTTTTACTTTCAAAGGCCATCCACTGCCATTATATAACTACCAGACTGCAACGGTTTGAGTTAAAAATCTTCGTTTGTGTTCTACTGAAGAAACAAAGTCACCTACATCTTGAATGCCCTGTGGGTAAGCAGATAAACATCAAATTTTCATTTTTTGGGTGAACAATCCCTTTAAGTTAAAACCAAGTTTTTAAAAAAAAAAAAGGTAATCTAAAAGTGATCCAAAAAGTAGTCACAATACATTACCTAAAATGAGCAACCTAGATTTTAAATACTACAGTTTTCATCATGTAATCTGTAATCAGTAACAGACTTCATTCTGTAAGCAATCTACTCAGTTATTTATGTATGTACACAGTGGTGGCCAAAAATATTAGAACACTAGTATTTTGACCAGATAAAAAATGGTTTTAAGTCAGTTATTTCTATCTTTTCCTAGTGTGTCAGTAGGAAATATCAGTTCACATTTCCAAACTTTCATTTTGCCATTAATTGTAATAATCCAGTGAGATTTTTGTTTGCACAAGAAGTCTGACTACAGCCAGTGCTCCACACAGAGATCTGATCTCATCATCATCCAGTCCGTATAGAACGACATGAAGAAACAGAACAAACTGAGACAGACTAAATCCAGAAGAACTGTGGCAATGTCTCCAAGATGCTTCAAGAAACCTACCTGCAAAGCTACAGTACTATTAAAAGTGTTAGGCACTTGTGTAAAAATGCTGTAAAATAAGGATGCTGTCTTCAATAGATTTTCTTGATTAATTAACCTCTATTAATTTAATTAAATTAACATTTAGTGTGACCATCCTTTGCGTTTAAAGCAGCTTTGCACTAGGTGCACTTGTGCATAGTTTTTCAGGTAGCTTTGCAGGTAGGTTTCTTCCAGCATTTTAGAGACTTACCACAGTTCGTCTGGATTTAGTCTGTCTCAGTTTGTTCTGTATCTTCATGTCATTCCAAACGGACTGGATGATGATGAGATCAGATCTCTGTGTGGAGCACTGGCTGTTGTCAAGACTCCTTGTGCAAACAAAAATCTGACTGGATTATTACAATTAATGGCAAAATGAATGTTTGAAAATGTAAACTGATATTTCCTACTGACACACTACAGCAAAAGAGCATAAGATAGAAATAATGGACTTAAAACCATTTAGCTGGTGAAAATACTAGTGTTCTAATAATTGTATATAATTGTTATTTTTTATTTAGTTATTTTTACATTTACATGAGAAAATAAAAGTTGAAATTATAAAAATGACTTTTTGTTTTTGCTTTTTTAGTGATAGTTGTTCATGAGTCCCTTGTTTATCCTAAACAGTTAAATTGTTCTTCAGAAAGATCCTTATTGTCTCACAAATTCTTTGGTTTTTCAGCATTTTTGTGTATTTGAACCCTTTCCAACAATGACTGCATGATTTTAAGATCCATCCTTTCATGCTGAGGACAACTTCTTAAAGGAACACTCCACCTTTTTTTGAAATAGGCTCATTCTCCAACTCCCCCCGAGTTAATAAGTTGATTTTAACCGTTTTGAAATCCATTCAGCCGTTCTCCTGTTCTGGTGATATCACTTTTAGCATAGCTCAGTATAGATCATTGAATCCTATTAGACCAATAGCATCGCGTTCAAAAATGACCAACGAGTTTCCATATTTGTTGTATTTAAAACTTGACTCTTCTGTAGTTATATTGTGTACTAAGACCGGTGGAAATGCAGGGCTGCGAGTTTCTAGGCTGATAAGATTAGGAGCTACACTTCCATTCCTGTGTAATAGTCAAGGAAGTTTGCTGCCGTAATATGGCCGAAGCAGGCAGAGTATTATTAGAAATGAGTTCCCAGCTAGTTTAGCATTTGCACATGTGCTGCGTGATATTACTGCTCCTGCTTCAGCCTTATTACGGCAGCAAACTTCCTTGACTATTACGCCGGAATGGAAGTGTAGTTCCTAATCTTATCAGCCTAGAAAATTGAAGCTTTGCATTTCCACCGGTCTTAGTACACGATATAACTACAGAAGAGTCAAGTTTTAAATAGGACAAATATCGAAACTTGTTGGTCATTTTTGAATGTGATGCTATTGGTCTAATAGGATTCAATGATCTATGCTAAGCTATGCTAAAAGTGATATCGCCAGAACAGGAGAACGGCTGAATGGATTTCAAAACGGTAAAACTCAACTTATTAATTCGGGGGGAGTTGGAGAATGAGCCTATTTCCAAAAAAAGTGGAGTGTTCCTTTAAGGGCAGTACTAATAAAAAAAATGATGTTTAGGCAAAATAAGAAAAATTTAGACATCTTCATTCCATTCAAAAGTTTTCACCCCTGGCTCTTAATGCATCGTGTTTCCTTCTGGAGCATCATTGAGCATTTAAATCTTCTGTAATAGTTGCCTATGAGTCCCTCAGTTGTCCTCAGTGTGAAAAGAAGGATCTCAAAATCAAGACATGAAAGATATTTCTGAAGAACAGTGGGCAGTTTAACGGTTCAGGACAAACAAGTGACTCATGAACAACTAGCACTAAACAAAAAAAAAATCACAGCTGTGGATCATTCAGTTAGCAACACAGTATTAAGAATCAAGTGTATGTAAACTTTTGAACAGGGTCATTTTTATAAATTTAACTAGCATTTTCTCTTGTGGACTATATGTAAATGTCTTTTAAGTGAAATATCTTATTCAGGTCAGTACTAAATGAAAAAAAAAACATGAATTTTCTATGATCCCTCTTATTTAGGTACAATAATTAACATTTTGCTAATTCTTCAAGGTGTATGTAAACTTTTGACTGCAATTGTATATACACTACTAGACCTATAGCTAGTAATGTTCCCTAATATTCTTTACTTTCATCACATTGGTCATTCTGACATTTATACAGAGAAGCAAACATATCAAGCCAAATGGAGAAATTTTTGTGCTTTATTTGAGCTCTTTAGGCTGCGTATAAGGTTACAGTAAAGTTTTCTCTCTTTCAGTGTGTTTTGTGCTGAAAAAACAATTTGAATTTATCAAAGTAGACTGCCAGCGCTATTGCCTGCACACTCTGATACAGTGTTTTCCCTGAATGTTTAAAGGGGGGGGAGATTATGGAGGGAAACAGGGATGATGCTAGGCTTTTAAGAAGGCCCGAATACCTTGTATTTAAATGAAAACAGCTGTGCTCGAATAGCATTAAGGCCGGCTTCGTCCTGTCAAGATTTCACATTTCTCTGCTATTTTTTTCCAGCTTTTTTTTTTCCAGCTCTGCGGGTTGTGAGAAGTTTAAGTTGAAAATGGTTTTGGGAATCGTCTGCAAATCTCCCTTGAGCGGATTAAACTGTGGGACTGGAAGAACTTAGCCAGACAATTTCCAACCACGGCTAAATTGCTTAGATATGAGCGCGTCAGAGGAATAAATATTATTTTAAACCTTTAAAACGCACTGCTTTTTTCATCTCTCCGATTCCTTTCTTCTCCTGTCCTCTTTCTGTGCCAGCTCCACGTGTTTGAAATTACTCAATTTAGCATAATGTCCATAATTGATCGTTTAGTGGAAAACGCAAACATATCGCTTGCTGACGGGTTCCATATTTTGTGAGTGCGACTCGTTGTTTCTGCTGGAGTCAGGGGACAGCTGGTTGACGTTTCACACTCATCGGGAGTTGTGATCATGAAATGGGATGTTGGCCTTTTCTCACCAGTGATTTGCCTTAGTGTTTTCAAACCTGTCTAGCAGGCCAGCATCTCACAGCCGGACCGTCTGGTTGAGTGCTGAGCTAGATGGGAAGGCTTCCCACGGGACGAGAGGGTCATCTCAGAGGGCACACGTGAAGTTAATGGAAGGTATGGTGCACATGAAATCCTTTGCACTGTCATTCTCAGTAACAGCACAAAGACTGCAGATGTTTTGGCGCTATTTGCTGAATTTTTGTCTTGAGCCAGATCTTATGGAAGCCAGTGTTTCCAATGATGATTTGAAGGTAGTTGCAATTTTATTTCTCATAAATGAGATTCAATATCTCACGGTTAACAACTTAAATGTGACTTTAAATCTTGCAGTTGAAACTTTTAAGTGTTTCTCACAGTCATACTAACTTTCGCATAATTGCAACTTTATATCTAAAACTTGTCTATACATCTTAAAATGTACTTATATATATATCACAATATGACATACTTGCAACTTTATATCTCAAAATCTATCTACTTATTATCTATTTAATAATGTTATTATAATAATCTATTTAAAAATATAATATATATTATATTAAATGTTTCTCACAATTGCAAATTCATTAAAATATGACTATATTTCACAATTTTGACTTTGTTTCTCAAAATTGGAATTTTATATATAAATACATTATGACTTAATATCTTACAATTGCAACTTTGAACCTCAAAATGTGTCAGTTATCTTAAAATGAGAATTTATATCTCACAAATGCCACTTTGTTTCTCGTTCCACACTCATTTTTTAACAGAATGTACTTTATAGCTTATATTTATAACTGTTTTCTTAAATTTAGATTTTTTTTATTTTAAAATGTGTCTATATCTTGCAGTGTGATTATATCTCAGAATTGTGACTTTGTTTCTCATAATTCCAATTTTAAATGCACTTTTTATATCAAATATCTCGCAACTGTGACTTTTTCATCATAATTTTGACTTTATATCTTACAATTGTGATTTTGTCGCAACCTTACATCTCAAAATGTGTCTATAAATCTTAAAATGAGAATTTATTTCTCACAAATGTGACTTTCTCATTTCTCTAATTTTTATAACAGAATGTAATTTACAGCTTGCATTTCTAACTTTTTTCTAACTTTAGACTTCGTAGCTCACCACTGCAGCTATATCTCACAGTTATGACTTTATTTCTCATACAGTAATTTCAACTTTATTAGAATGTGAATCATAAATGTAACTTTGTATCTCAAAATGTGTCTATTATATCTCAGAATTGCATTTTTATATATCAAATGTATTTTTTATAGATCAAATATTTTGCAACAGTGACTTTTTCCCTCATAATTTCTACTTTATATCTTTAAATTGTGACTTTGTGTCTCATAATTGAACCTTTATATCTTCAAATGTGTTTATATATCTAAAACAAGAAATTATTACTCACAAATGTGACTTTATTTCTCATTCATTTTTATAACAGAATGTACTTTACAGCTTGCATTTGTCATTTAAAGCTCACAATTGCAGCTATATCTCACAGTTATGACTTTATTTCTCATGAAGTAATTGTAACTTTATTAGACTGTGACTTCCTATTTCATTAATGCAACTTTGTATCTCATAATATGTCTATATAACTTGCAATGTGATTATATCTCAATTGCAGTTTTATGTAACAAAATATACTTTATAGTACACATATTTTTTTTTGGGATCAGTAAGATATTTAATGTTTTTAAAGACATTTCTTATGATCATCAAGGCTGCATTTATTTGATTAAAAATACAAAAAATGTACAATTGTGAAATACTACTTCAATTTAAAATAACTGCTTTGTATCACAGGAATAAATTACATTTTTTAAAATATACTCACAGAAAACAAAGTTTTCAGCATCATTACTCCAGTCTTCAGTGTCACATGATCCTTCAGAAATCATTTTAATATGCTGATTTATTATCAATGTTGAAAACTGTTGTGCTGCTTAATATTTGTTTGGAACCTGGGATATTTTTTTCCAGGATTCTTTGAGAAATAAAAGGTTAAAAAGAACAGCATTTATTTAAAATAGAAAGGTTTTCTAACAATATATACTACTGTTCAAACGTTTGGGGTCAATACATTTTTAGTCATTCTTTTTTTTTTTTTTTTTGAAAGAAATTAATACTTTTATTTACCAAGGATGTATTAAATTAATAAAAAGTGACAGAACAGATTTACATTGTTAGAAAAGATTTATATCTTGAATACACTGTTCTTTTTACCTTGTTATTCATCAAAGAATCCTGAAAAAAAAGAATCACAGGTTCCACATCTGTTTCCAACATTGATAATTCTAATAATAAATCAGCATATTAGAATGGTTTCTGAAGGATCATGTGACACTTAAGACTGGAGTAACAGCTGATGAAAATTCAGCTTTGCATCACAGGAATAAATTATATTTTTAAAGTATATTTAAATGAAATGTATTATTTTATATTGTAATAACTTTTTGCAATATTAATGTTTTTTCAGCATTTTTGATCAAATAAATTTTAGAGACTTGTTTAAAAACCACAAGTCTTACCTTATAATATAATTTAATTTAGATATGTATTTATATATCTTGCAGTCATGAATTTCCTCATAATTTCAATATTATACTACTTATAGGTGCCTATAAGTAGTCTAACCCACTTATTTTTTTCCTGCACTGTGTGAATTTCAGTGACATTAAATTATCCATAATAGGCTTTCATATGTGGTATATTATAAGCCGGTGTTATATTTACACTTTGTGTGAGCGTATCTAGATATACTAGGCAGTATGTCACATGACTCTCATAGTCACACTAACCCCGATAATCGCCTTGTTGTTCTACAATTCCTGTAATCGTCTCAGCCAAGCAACCTGGCATATTGTGTTCTGCATATCTCACACAAAGCCCGACTCCTTTTCCACACTGTTTCAGGCTTTTGACAGCTTTGTCTGCAATAACAGGTGTCTCCTTATTCTACCACATGCATCCCTGATTCCTCACTACCGAAGGCAGAAAAAAAGCGACGCTTTTTTTTTTTTTCTCCACAGCTCAAATCAGGCAGATGTTGGCTCAGTTTTGGTTTTCAGGGCCTCCCTTTTCAGTTTCAGCCCTCTCCCGCCTGTTTCCCCCCTCGTACCCCCCTCCGGAGCGCGGTATCGGCGAGGAGCCGCGACAGGAGAATCAGAGAGGGCCATCTGATCTAACTGACAGGTCCCTGGCAGATGTTTGCAGCTTTGTTGACATTTTCCAGCAAGCCCACTGAGCATCTACGGCACGTCCTCATCTTACAAACCTAAAGTCTAGTTACTCGGAGGAATACGCGGACCTCACTTTCATTCATTTATGTGGGTTATTTATTTACAGATCTTTGTAACAGCCGTTTGTGTCCTAAAAATCACATTTCCACTTATATAATTTCATTTCTGACATGACGTACCTCGCATTTGTGTTGAAAAATCACGGCGGTGAATGCCAAGTCAGTACTTAATTAAATCAGACAGATGATTTCATGCATCAAGATTAAACTTAGGCTGGGAATTGCTCCAAGCTCTTTTAATACAGAATTTCCTTTCTTTCCCTTCCACAGAGATTGCAAATTGCAAGTGGACAGGTATCTCCGACCTCCTTAATCCCACCGAGCCGTCCCCCCGTGTCACCTGGGCTCCATCGCCAAATTGGTTTGAACTCCTCCGATTTTACAGCGCACGTCCAGATGTCAGTAAGGCTGTGAGATCTGTCGAGGAGCTGTCAGGGTGAGTTTAGGCCCCTGCCCTCGCTCTGGACATGGCCCTTACAGGTCTCGGATCAGGGCGGAGTAAGAGGGGACTCATGCTCCCCGCTCTCCTCGACCTGTCAGCCATGTTTAGCACCTCTGCGTGTGACAGAGTTAAGATGGAGAGAACCACTTTCAACTCTTCCCACTAGATCAGTCAGGGAACGGGTGAGGGTCAAATGCAAGTGTTTAGAAATGCACGCATGTCAATTCATTTTTAAAAAGTTTGGGGTGGGTAAGATTTTGTAATGTTACTGAAAGAAGTCTCTTTTTCTGCATTCATTTGATCACCGAAACAGTAACTTAATATTTTAGTGTGGATGTGCCCGAATCCGAATACTATGTTCATAAATTAAATGGCGTGTACTACGGAACCCCTAAAGGGAATGGGAGGAAAAATATATTTCAATGAATTCTCTCGCAATTACATCGTTGGGTAATTATATATAAACTGCGGGCATCAGGGAGCCGCTATTAATATGCAGGGCATTGAAAACGCTTTTGAATTTGCGCTCGCTTTTCACTTTCACTTTTGAGATTCGCAGAGCAGCAGTGGATCAGCAGTACTTACCACACATTTGACAAGATTAGATGTTTGTCAATGGTGCTCAGGTTCGGCAAATCATTCGCCATCGTCCTATGAGTCATCTCTCCTTACTATGGAAGCCCATTTCCACCACTGAATAAAAAATAAAAAAGGTTATTGCAGCTTTTTATTTCACAAAAAATACAAACTCAGAATTGTCAGATATAAACTCGCAATTCTGGCTTTTCTCAGTGTGAAAAATAAAGACATTTTTTTCCTGCAGTTGCAAGTATTTATCTAATAATTCAGACTTTTTCCTCGCAATTCCTAGTTTATATCTTGCAACTTTGACTTCTCACAATTGTGAGTTTATCTCACGCAATTCTGAGGAAAAAAAGTCAGGATTGTCTTTTTTTTTTCCTCAGAATTGTGAGATAAAAATTTGCAACTGCAAGTTATAAAGTCTAATTTTAAAGGGGGAAAAACAACAGATGTTCTCAGAATTGCGAGTTCATGTCTCACAATTCTGGCTTTTTCCTCAGAAATGCGTGATATAAACTCACAATTGCTAGAAATAAAGTCTGAATTCGCAATTTTGACTTTTTCTCGCTTTTGCAAGTTTTTTGTATCTCGTAATTCTGACTTTTTCTCACAATTCCTAGTTTATATTTTGCAATTCTGACTTTTTTTTCTCAGAATTGTGAGATATAAACTCGCAACTGCAAGTTATAAAGTCTAATTTTAAAGGGGAAAAAGACAGATGTTCTCAGAATTGCGAGTTTACAGCTCACAATTCTGACTTTTTTTCCCCAAAAGAGATATAAACTCGCAATTGCGAGTTACAAAGTCAGAATTGTGTGATATAAACTCACAGTTCTGGCTTTTCCATAGAACTGTGTGATATAAACTCAAAATTGTGCAAAATAAAGTCAGAATTCGCAATTCTGACTTTTTTCTCGCAGTTGCAAATTTTTAGCTCATAATACTGACTTGTTCTTGCAATTCTTAGTTTATATCTTGCAATTCTGACTTTATTTCTTACAATTGTGAGGTTATATTGTGCAGTTCTGAGAAAAGCCAGAATTGCGAGTTAATATTTCACAATTCTGAGAAAAAAATTGTCCTTTTTTTCTTCAGAATTGTGAGATAAAAATTTGCAACTGCAAGTTATAAAGTCTAATTTTAAAACGGAAAAAAGACTGATGTTCTCAGAATTGCAAGTTTATATCTCATAATTGACTTTTTTTCCGAATTGTGTGATATAAACTTGCAATTATGAGTTACAAAGTCAGAATTGAATGACATAATTTCACAATTCTAGCTTTTCCTCAGAATTGCGCAATATAAACTCACAATTGAGTCACAATTCTGACTTTTTTCTTGCAGCTGCAAGTTTTTATCTCATAATTCGGACTTTTTCTTGCAATTCCTACTTTATATCTTGCAATTCGGACTTTATTTCTTACAATTATGAGGTTATATCGTGCAATTCTGAGAAAAGCCAGGATTGCGCATTAATATCTCACAATTCTGAGAAAAAAAAGTCAGAATTGTCCTTTTTTTCTCAGAATTGTGAGATATAAATTTGCAACTGCAAGTTAAAAAGTCTAATTTTAAAGGGGAAAAAAAAGACTGAGATGTTCTCAGAATTGCGAGTTTCGGACATTTTTTTGCTAGAATTGTGAGATATAACTTGCAATTGCGAGTTACAAAGTCAAAATTTGTTGGAGAAATAAGACTGAGATGTTTTCAAAACTTTATATCACACAATTCTGAGGAAAAAAAAATAGAATTAAGAGATAAAAAGTTGCATTTATTTTCTTTTTCAGTGCGAAAATAGGCTTCCATACCTTACTCTGTTTATGTGGTAAGTGAAATTTTATGTACTGTAATGTAACAGGCTACCACTAGCAAGCGGCTAACCATGTCCCTTTAGTGGCTCTGATGAACGCATTATTCATTTTCTATGCTTTTCCGAATACAGATTCACTATTTGGGCACATCCCTAATTACAATGATTGATACATTTAATGCATACTTGCTGAAAAAAAAAAACTATTAGTTTCTTTGAAAAAGTAGTGTAGATTAAAAGGATTTTCTTTTCAGTTTAAATGTGGCCTCAAAAGGGAATATTACATGCCAAAAACACACATATTTTATCATTTATTCTTCCAGATTTATAATTTATTAATACTATGATTTATATTGCTATAAAATGAATATTAAGCTTTAATTCACAAGAAATCTTCCAATCCACCAGAGCTCTCATGCAATTCACACTTGTGTTTAAATAATTAATAATTATAATTAAAAATCCAATAAACACACTATTCCAGGTTTGACATTGCTGACACCAAACAACATGGGTTTTCGGTTGTCATGTGACCAGTCTCCTTTTGAGCTTTATATACAGTAACAAAGATAATAATAAAGGTTTGCAGTGAAGCAAATGATGTCAAAAGTTTTGTGGTTGTGTATGCCTTTTCTAGGATTTTACGGCTGTGCAGTTACAGTAGAGCTGTCATCGCCGTCTTTTTTGTATGTGCATGTTCTCCACAAAACCATCAAGTGTTCAGCCGGGTCAAGGAGCTTCTGTTAACACTTTTCAAACAGCATGTCCCAAGCCCTAATCTATTCTCCTGCTGTAATTTATATTTTAAAACCTGCCCTTATTTTTATTTCACTAAGCCAACACATTTTTATCTTTCACACTGCAGTTTGACAGCCACTGACAAGCGAAGTGAAAAACCCTCTCATGCAACCTGCCCTCACGAAACCCGGGAAGGTGAAATCAATACGGTTTGTATTTTAAAAAGGCACTGATACGTGAGTATGACTCAAAATTACTACCTCAGACTGACATGCAGAAGTTATGAAGATAAAAAGTGACTCAAAGCAGGGACAAAAGGCGATTTGGCGGCGGGAATTGATATAGACACTGATATGCTGAAAGCACAGCGCAAACGGTAATTGACAAGAGTATCAGAAATACAATGGAAAGAAATGAGAGAGTGCGACGAAACAAAATGGCATTTCTGGTGAAATGGTGTTGGTGAAGGTTGACTGAACTTCAGGTTTCAGGTGACCCATTCACACTTGCTTTCCTTCCCCCCCCCCCTCCTCTCTCTCTCTTTTTCACAGTTCTTTTTTCTTCTCCATTACTCGGACACTGAATGATGGTGATTTGGTTGAGGCCCAGTGAGTGTCTGAGGAAAATTGGTTGGTTGATAAAAACGATGCTATCAAAGAGGGCTACTTTCTCATTTACATTTAGATGAGTATTGATTATTTATTTACTCAGTGGAGTGGGATTCTTTTCCAATCTTATCTCTCTCTCGTCTTGTGCTTGTCACCTGGTAGAGGAGGGGGGGAAGAAAGCGTACAAGAGATAGAGTTCTTGACACCACTCGAGGATAACAACATTTTGCTGCACAGATAAAAGTTAGAAGGGTGCTCTCCCTTTGTCTCCTTTTTCTCTCCACTCGTTTCTCTTCTTCCACACCAATTTTGACAGAAGAAGAAAGTTAGCAGAATTAAAACTGATGCCCCCGGATGAAAGGGTATAGGTGACAAGCTCTCAGTTTGCTGCGGTGCTGCGGAGTCCAAATGGACATACAGTAATGGTTGGAGGATTTCAGCAAGCAGTGTGGTATATATTGGTGTAACAGAAGTATTTATTTATTTGGGTCAGTCTACTGACATATGCATTTGACAGACTGAAAAACTTGTATCAAGTGTATATGATTTCATTTATTTATTTGTTTGTTTAACTTATTTTATTTTTTCTGACCGAGACTGATTTCTTCCTTTAGACAGGTACTTAAAAGTAGCAATCTTTAATAAAAATATGCCTAAAACTGTAGTACTGTAGGGGACATTAGAGAATCATGTCACATTATTTTTTGCCCAAGTAAATATAAATTTTAGTAAGTAAATAAATTTCCAGCATGTTTATGTATTTGAACCCTTTCCAGCAATGACTGTATGAATTTGAGATCCATCTTTTCACACTGAGGACAACTGAGGGACTCATATGCAACTATTACAGAAGGTTTAAACGCTCACTGATGCTCCAAAAGAAAAAAAAAATGCATTAAAGGAGTAGCTCACTTTCAGAACAAATATTTAAAGATAATGTACTCACCCCCTCATCATCCAAGATGTTCATGTCTTTCTTTCTTCAGTCGTAAGGAAATTTTTTTTTTTTTAATAAAACATTTCAGGATTTCTCTCCATATAATAGAATTCTATGGTGCCTCTGAGTTTGAACTTCCAAAATGCAGCTTTAAAGGGCTCTAAACGATCACAGCCAAGGAAAGAAGGGTCTTATCTAGTTAAATGATGGGTACAATTTATATACTTTTTAACCTCAAATGTCTGTCTTTTCTAGCTAGGCAAGACGAGCGTTTGATAAAAAGTATATAAGTTGTAAATGTTTTTAGAAAATAACTAAACGTTTTGCTAGATAAGACCCTTCTTCCTCGGCTGGGATCATTTAGAGCCCTTTAAAGCTGAATTTAAACTGCATTTTGGAAGTTCAAACTCGGGGGCACCATAGAAGTCCATTATATGGAGAGAAATCCTGAAATGTTTTCATCAAAAAACACAATTGTGTCTGAAGAAAGAAAGACATGAACATCTTGGATGACAAGGGGGTAAGAATATTATCTGTAAATTTGTGTTCTGAAAGTGAACTACTCCTTTAAGAGCTAAGGGGTGAAATCTTTTGAACAGAATAAGAATTAAGAATTTTTCTTAAGTTGTTTAAAAATAATTTTAGCCTTCAGAGGCTACAGATGCTCGTTATATGTTTCCCAGAAGACAAAATAAGGACGACAAAGAAGAGAATCGAAGAGAAGAGACGCCGGGGGTAAAAACTTTTGAACAGAATAGACATTTTTCTTATTTTGTACATTTTCTTCATGTAGATTTTTCTTATTTTGCCTAAAAAAATTTTTTTTTTCCATTTAGTACTGCTCTTCAGAGGCTACAGAAGCTAGTTACATGTTTCCCAGAAGACAAAATAAGTTAAATTTACCCTGATCTTCAAAACTTCAAAAAGTTTTCTTTTACCTTAATGCATATTTTTTCCTTCTGAAGCATCAGTGAGTGTTTGAACCTTCTGTTATAGTTACATATGAGTCCCTTAGTTGTCCTAAGTGTAAAAAGATGAATCTCAAAATCATACAGTCATTGTTGGAAAGGGTTCAAAGACACAAAAATTCTGGAAAACCAAAAAATTCAGGTAACAACACAGTATTAAGAATCAAAGGGATGTAAACTTTTGAACGGGGTCATTTTTATAAATTCAACTATTATTTTCTCTTGTTGACTATATGTAAACATCTTTAATGTGAAATATCTTATTCAGGTTAATACTAAGTAAAAAATAACATGCATTTTGTATGATCCTACTTATTTTAGTAAAAAAAAAAATACATTTTGCAGATTCTGAAAGGGGTGTGTAAACTTTTGACCTCAACTGTATTTATTTATTTAGCAGCACAACTGTTTTCAAAATTTAAATTTTAGAATTATTTCTGTAACGCTTTAAGACTGGAGTAATGATGCTAAAATGTAGCTTTGACATCACAGGAATAAATATGTATAATATATAAATATTGTATAATATATAAAAATAGAAATTTGTTATTTTAAATTGTGCTATTTTACAACAGTATTGTTTTACAATACTTTTGAGCCTTGATGAGCATAAAATGTTTCTTTTATAACAGTAAACAAAAAATAGTCAACCCCAAAGTGTTCTGAATGGTAGTTTATATATAAATGTTGATATATTAGCATGGCCCCAAAACTCAACTTGCCCCGGTCTCCCCTATACTTGTAAGACGTGTTGGATATTGCTGACTGCACTGTACCTGTATGTTTCCTCATTGTATGGATGGTGCGTGAAGTGACTGGGTGCAGTGGAGACAGCAGCAGGATGGGGGTACGTAGCTCTCTGCAGTGCTAGAGGACCCCTGACAGACCCTGCCTCTTCCTCTCAGCGCTGTGATGGAGAGTGAGCCGTCTCCTGAGGTGGCCTCTGTCAGCTCCGCTTTGCTTCAAAAGGAAGATAGGTAGCACAGCTGCTGCGGCCTGCGTCAGCCACCCATCTCCCTGCCCTCACCCTGTGGGCGACGCTAGGCATGGGATATCCCTGCAAACACATGGAGGCCAGACCTAGACGGTGTCACAGAAAAAAAGGTCCATTAGCATAATGTTCTTAAACTCTTTGAGTGCAAAATACATTCATTCATTTAATACATAAATAACTAATTGCCACTAAACATAGTTAATCTTCCATCTGAATCAACATCTGTTAGTTTATAAGGATGAAGTGGACCAAAAATAAGTGAGTTTAGATTCAGGTGATTGATTGGCTGGATGTGACCTCACAATAATGATGACAGCTTACCTCATGAATATTAATTAGGGTGATGCACAAATAATTTAGAGTTATCTTTTACAGTTTATAGTGAACGGGTAACCTGGTGACATATTTAATTAGATCATTTAATGACAAACATAACTTGATAACAATCAGAACAAACATAGAGCATTAAAAATAATCTCCAGCACTACATTGTTATATATAGATTCATCACTGCCACATTTCATAAAGCTACTTCAGAAATGATAAGAATGTACAATAAACTGTTTTGAACAATCACAATAATCACAAATACACACAGGCCATTTTGTGTCTGTAATTGATGCACAAATAGCTTCTTAACAGTTAGAAAATATTGCATTTGGTCTCGAAATTATGTGCTGTTTTGCAAATGAAGTTTTTAAACTTAATATATTTACAATAACAGATTTATAGCTAGTTTTTTTGGTAGTTATTTTGAAGAAAATGATACTTTTATTCAGCTAAGACACATTAAATTGATACAAATTTACATTAAAGACATTTATACGGCAACAAATGCTGTTCTTTCTATTTATTAAAGAATCCTTATTAAGCATCACAACTATTTTCAATAGTAATAAAAAAAAATATTAATAATCTTTAGCACCAAATCAGCATATTACAATGATTTCTGAAAGATCACGTGACACTGAAAACTGGAGAAATTGCTGCTAAAAATTCAGCTTTGCATCACTGGAATAAATTAAAATTTGAATACATTTATTTAAATTTTGATTTTTTTTTTTTTTAAATCCCCACAACATTTCAGTTTGACTGTATTTTTGATCAAATAAAAGTACTATTCATTCATAAATAAATAAATATATATATTTTCCTTTATCCTATTTCAGTCCAAACATTTTGCATTGGGTAAAATCTTAAAATGTGTTATCGATGTCAATAACAGGTGAGCTATACATAATGTTGCTCGACTTCCTAAATGGCATGTTGGAATGTTCTTTCTTTCTTTCTTTCTTTCTTTTGTAACTCAGTTACAAATGACTTCTTTAAACAGATTACAATGAGTCAAAATCAGGGCTAGACAAATACGTGTTGTCCAATACTTACCACACCACCACTAAAACAAACATCTGTCTGACTTACCAGACCTAAATGTCACTAAATGGATGTAAAGATGCATTTGGCAAAGCGCTCAGGGTGATTAACTCTGTGGACCTAAAATGGGCACTGACTAGCATAGACTTCCATCGCTGCTCAAGAATGGGCATCCATTTTTCTTTGTTAGTCAGTCAGTCATTAGCCTAGTTACACATCTGGATCCCAACAGCACTTTAAGAATATGGACTGCTCTGACGAGGAGGAAAAAAAAAAAGCTAATTAGCCAAACTGGAGAGGAACATCTTGTTTTCCTAGCCCCCCTAATGGATTAGACCAAGGTCTTTTGAAATGAAAACTTATCAAGGAGACACAGTTAGAGGATCTGTCCCCTTTGGAGTTGCAAGTCCCTGTCTACCGTCTGTCCTCTGAGTTAATGAGTAAACATTAGGATTGGCTTTACTCTATCACTTGCTACACAGCTAAACCCGAGTAAAGGGTAACTGTGTTAAGATCCTGTGTTCTGTGTTCAGTCCCGAAGCCAAAATGTATTTAGTTTCACCTTATAACTGTCTGTCTTTACCGCTATATTTGAAAAGAGGTGCTTTCAATGCACTTTGTTGAAAATGCCCTTGGGGATCAAGGGCTTTTCTCTGTTAGTGCCAAAGATGGCAAAGGCTCTCCTGACATTTTAGGAACCGTTTCTAAAAGGGTAAACATTGCCCCGAGTTTTTGCCCTTCATTGGGAATCTAGAATATATTTGTTAGTAAGCTTAGTTGAAACTATTGCAATAATAATATATAATACTAAAGTACTAATTAGGAATACAATTATTAGTGTGTGGTCATGGAAGTGTAGGAGTTCTTCTATAACGGGTGATGCTGCGTCTTGAAATCCTAGTTGTGCTGGATGTGCCATTAGGTTATAAATTAAGACATGCGGGTTATTAGTCCACGACTTCACCTTGACAAGGTGATATAATCTATTTTACTAATGTCTTTAGAAGGAGGTGACAGAGTGGTTATGTGGCTGGCTTGAAACCAGTATATGGGGGTTCAATTCCTCCCTTCCTCGTTAATTTGGTTGAATTTGGACGAATGCAGGTTCTTCATATGTGTGGTAAGGGGGAGGGCAGCCATGAAGTCATTCTACGTTTGTTATAGTTAATTCTACAGATAGAACCTCCCGTTTGGCGGTGAAGGCTTCTCATAGAATAAATAGGAACATAATTACTGCTACTAGGGAGATTAGTGACCCAATAGAGGATACTGTATTTCATAGTGCATAGGCATCTGGATAATCAGAGTATCGTCGTGGCATGCCTGCCAGACCTAGGAAATGTTGCGGGAAGAATGTGAGGTTTACTCCAATAAATATTACTCCGAAGTGAATCTTTGTTCAGGTGCTGTGTAGTGTGTACCCGGTAAATAGCGGGAATCAGTGCACAAAGGCTGCCATAATGGCAAATACGGCACCTATTGATAGTACATAATGGAAGTGTGCAACTACGTAGTATGTGTCATGGAGAACAATATCAAGTGATGAGTTGGATAAAACAATTCCTGTGAGTCCTCCTACTGTAAACAGGAAAATGAACCCAAGGGCTCATAGCATAGGAGTTTCTCATTTAATGGATCCTCCATGAAGTGTGGCTAATCAGCTAAACACTTTCACACCTGTGGGAATAGCAATGATTATCGTTGCGGATGTAAAATATGCGCGAGTGTCTACGTCTATTCCAACAGTAAACATGTGGTGGGCTCAGACAATAAATCCTAGGAGGCCAATAGCCATCATGGCTCAGAC
This sequence comes from Garra rufa, assembly GCF_049309525.1. Taxonomy (NCBI): domain Eukaryota; kingdom Metazoa; phylum Chordata; class Actinopteri; order Cypriniformes; family Cyprinidae; genus Garra; species Garra rufa. Next base: position 17,620,245 of record NC_133375.1, on the reverse strand, counting down.
CATTCCTATATAACCAAATGGTTCTTTTTTACCTGAGTAGTAGGCTACGACATGAGAAATAATACCAAATCCTGGGAGAATTAAAATATAAACTTCTGGGTGGCCAAAGAATCAGAATAGGTGTTGATAAAGAATTGGGTCTCCTCCTCCCGCCGGGTCAAAAAATGTGGTGTTAAGATTTCGATCTGTTAGAAGCATTGTGATCCCGGCAGCTAGCACTGGTAATGATAATAGAAGTAGTACGGCGGTTACAAGTACAGACCACACGAAGAGTGGTGTTTGATATTGGGAGATGGCTGGGGGTTTTATATTAATGGTTGTGGTAATAAAATTGATGGCCCCTAGAATTGATGACACCCCTGCTAGATGTAGTGAGAAAATTGTTAAGTCTACTGACGCTCCTGCATGGGCAAGGTTGCCTGCAAGGGGTGGGTAAACTGTTCATCCCGTTCCGGCCCCGGCTTCTACACCAGATGAGGCTAGTAATAATAGAAATGATGGGGGCAGTAGTCAGAAGCTTATATTATTTATTCGTGGGAATGCTATGTCTGGGGCCCCAATTATTAGTGGCACAAGTCAATTCCCAAACCCCCCGATTAGAATGGGCATAACTATAAAGAAAATTATTACAAAAGCGTGAGCAGTAACGATAACGTTGTAGATTTGGTCATCACCTAAAAGCGATCCAGGCTGGCTTAGCTCAGCCCGGATAAGAAGGCTTAGGGCAGTTCCTACTATACCAGCCCAAGCACCGAATACAAGATAGAGGGTGCCAATGTCTTTATGATTAGTGGAGAAGAATCAGCGTGTAATTGCCACAGGTAGGGTGGCCGAGTGTTTAGGCGGTGGGTTGTAGCCCCGAAGACAGAGGTTCTAATCCTCTCCCTACCAGAGCCCCGTGGTGAAGAAATACGTCGGATTGCAAATCCGAAGGTGTAGGTTAATACCTTCCGGGGCTTTCCCGCCGTTTTTTTCCTGCAACGGCGGGAAAGTAGATGGATGCTCGCTGGTTTGAGCACTTAGCTGTTAACTAAGAGTTTGTAGGATCGAGGCCTTCCCATCTAGTAAGGTCTTAGTTTAATAAAAATGTCTGAGTTGCATTCAGGAAATGTAAGTTAATATCTTGCAGATCTTATCAGGGACTAGAAGATTTTCACTTCTACTTAGAGCTTTGAAGGCTTTTGGTCTAATATTATCCTAAGTCCCTAGGTAACCAGTGTTAAGATAGCTGGGGTTATCGGTAGCAGGCCCAGTGAAGCAACGGTAGATAGGGTTAGTAGTAGGGAAGTTTGGGTTGTTTTGGTTCGTCATGGGGTTGTTGAATTAATAATATTGGGGGAAATAGTTAATGCTATTACGTAGCATAGCCGTAAATAAAAATATAGGCTGATTAAGGCTGTTAGGGCCATGGCTGTGGCAATAATAGGAAGGTCTTGTTTTGTTAATTCTTGCAGAATCAACCATTTTGGTAGGAAGCCTGTGAGTGGGGGGAGGCCCCCTAGTGATAGTAATATTAAGGTGGCGGTTGATGTTAAGATTGGGTTTTTTGATCAGGTTGTTGAAAGTATATTAATTTTAGTGGCAGATAGCATTTTAAGGGTGAGGAATGCTGCGGATGTTATAATAATATATGTTCCTAGTGCAATTAGGGTTAATTGGGGGGTATATTATACAATAATAATTATTCACCCCATATGTGCAATCGAGGAATAGGCTAGAATTTTCCGCAATTGGGTTTGATTTAGTCCTCCTCATCCCCCCACTAATGCAGATATAGCCCCTAGTAGGGTTAGTATCATAGGGTCAATAATTTGGGCTGTTTGAACAATGAGTGCGAATGGGGCAAGTTTTTGTCAGGTAGATAGAATTAGTCCTGTTGTTAGGTTTAGTCCTTGCAGAACTTCTGGTAGTCAGAAGTGTACTGGTGCTAGTCCAATTTTGAATGCTAAGGCAATTATTAATATAGTACTGGCAATAGGATTTGATAGGTTGTTGATGTTTCATTCTCCTGTTATTCAGGCGTTTGTTGTGCTTGCAAACAGAATTATTGCTGCTGCGGTGGCTTGGATTAGGAAATATTTTGTGGTTGCTTCCACTGCACGTGGGTGGTGGTGTTGTGCTATTAGTGGTAAAATTGCTAGGGTATTGATCTCTAGGCCCATTCAAGCTAGTAGTCAGTGGGAGCTGGCGAAAGTCAGGGTGGTTCCTAGTCCTAGGCTAGACAATAGAGTTGTGAGTACGTATGGGTTCATTGGTGGGGGAGGGGGTTTAACCTTCATTTTCGGGGTATGGGCCCGAAAGCTTTTTTAGCTGACCCCGCCTAGGAAGTGGTGTAAAGGAAGCACCGAGAGTTTTGATCTCTTGAGTATAGGTTCAAATCCTTTCTTTCTAAGAACTGAGGGGATTTTAACCCCTGTAAATCACTCTATCAAAGTGGCCCTTGGGTGCTCAGGCACAGTTCTTTGGTTATAGTTGGGGGGTAGTCCTGCCAATGCAATAGGCAGGGCGGTATGTCATAGCACGAAGGCAAGTGTTAGGGGGAGGAAATTTTTTCAAACTAGGTGTATCAATTGATCATATCGGAATCGTGGATAGGAGGCTCGTACCCATAAAAATAGGATTGATAGTAGTGCAGCTTTAGTTATAAGATTAATTGTTGTAAGTTCTGGAATATTCGTGAAATGTGAGGCACCTAAAAATAGTACAGCTGATAGGGTATTTATTAATAAAATATTAGCGTACTCGGCTAAGAAAAATAGGGCGAAGGGTCCTCCTGCATATTCTACGTTGAAACCAGATACTAATTCTGACTCACCTTCTGTGAGGTCAAATGGTGCTCGATTTGTTTCAGCTAGTGTCGAAATGTATCATATTGCGGCTAGGGGTCAAGCTGGGATTAATAATCAGATGCTTTCTTGGGTAGTATTAAACGTTTGTAGGTTATACCCCCCGGAGAAGATAATTACTGAAAGGAGAATAAGTCCGAGGCTTACTTCGTATGAAATTGTTTGGGC
>NC_133375.1:17526184-17616731 GCF_049309525.1 Garra rufa | reverse complement strand
CTGATTTCCACAAAAATATTAGAGAATATTTTGTCTGAAAGAAGGAAGTTATATACACATAGGATGCCAGGAGGGTATGTAAATGATGGACTAATTTTCATTTTTTGGGTGGACTAACCCTTTAAAAGTTAGTTTTAAAAAAACAGCATTAATTTGAAATAGAAACCTTTTGTAATAATATAGATATATGTATATTCACTTTTGAGCAATTTAATGCATCTAAGCTTTAAAAAAAAAAAGTATATACAGGTGCATCTCAATAAATTAGAATGTCACGGAGAAGTTCTTTTATTTCAGTAATTCAACTCAAATTGTGAAACTCGTGTATTGAATAAATTCAATGCACACAGACTGAAGTAGTTTAAGTCTTTTGTTCTTTTAATTGTGATGATTTGGCTCACATTTAACAAAAACCCACCCATTCACTATCTGTACTACAAATTAGAATACTTCATAAGACCAATACGTTTCTCATTTTCCTCTTGACAATACCCCATAGATTCTCTGTGGGGTTCAGGTCTGGTGAGTTTGCTGACCAGTCAAGCACACCAACACCACGGTCATTTAACCAACTTTTGGTGCTTTTGGCAGTGTGGATAGGTGCCACATCCTGCCGGAAAATGCTCTTAAAAAAGCTGGTCAGCTGAAGGAAGCATGAAGTGCTCTAAAATTTCTTGGTAAACGGGTGCAGTGACTTTGATTTTTAAAAAAGCACAGTGGACCAACACCAGCAGATGACACTGCACCCCAAATCATCACAGACTATGAGCTTCTCCACCCTTCCTCCAGACTCTAGGACCTTGGTTTCCAAATAAAATACAAAACTTGCTCTCATCTGAAAAGAGAACTTTGGACCACTGGGCAACAGTCTTTTTCATCTTCTCCTTAGCCCAGGTAAGACACCTCTGACATTGTCTGTGGTTCAGGAGTGGCTTAACAAGAGGAATACGACAACTGTAGCCAAATTCCTTGACACGTCTGTGTGCGGTGGCTCTTGATGCCTTGACCCCAGCCTCAGTCCATTCCTTGTGAAGTTCACCCAAATTCTTGAATCGATTTTGCATGACAAGCCTCTCCAGGCTGCGGTTCTCTCGGTTGGTTGTGCGTCTTTTTCTTCCACACTTTTTCCTTCCACTGAACTTCCTGTTAACATGCTTGGATACAGCACTCTGTTACCACAGCCAGCTTCTTTGGCAATGAATGTTTGTGGCTTACCCTCCTTGTGAAGGGTGTCAGTGATTGTCTTCTGGACAACTGTCAGATCAGCAGTCTTCCCCATGATTGTGTAGCCTAGTGAACCAAACTGAGAGACCATTTTGAAGGCTCAGGAAACCTTTGCATGTCACCATATTCTAATTTGTTGAGATAGTGAATTGGTGGGTTTTTGTTAAATGTGAGCCAAAATCATCACAATTAAAAGAACCAAAGACTTAAACTACTTCAGTCTGTGTGCATTGAATTAATTTAATACACAGGTTTCACAATTTGAGTTGAATTACTGAAATAAACAAACTTTTCCACGACATTCTAATTTATTGAGACGCACCTGTATATACATACCAGGGTCAGAAATTAATAGCTTGTGGCAAAAAATTGCACTAAAATGAACAAAAAATGCCTTATAAATTCAAAACAAAGGGGCAAATGCCCCTGCACAATGAAATAGCATATTACAGCTATCGCGATTACAGTGAAATGTGAAAATTAATGAAAAGTGTCAATTCTGAGAATTTAGATTCACTCACACTGCATCAATTTGCCTTTGCATACTGTTTTGTGCAGTATTGAGCCTTATAACCAACTAAACACATTTTTGCATAATTTGTGCTAGACTTGGTTAACATTATGGACCGACATGTTTGTCTATAAAGCTAGAATGTGAAGTCCAAAACTGAACTATATGGATATTAATAATCATTGTTACAATATTTAGACACAATTTTAAACAATTTTACTGACAAGAGTTTAAAGACAACATATGGTTTTTATATATTATAAAAATGCCCTCACAAATGTAAAAAATGCAAATATTGCCCCTTATTGGAAAAGTTCATATCTGACCCTGATACACATATACAGATAGCATAAAATAACAGTAAATGCACACGTTTTGTATACAAATATATACACGTTTCATTTTCAATACATTTTAAAGGAAAAGCCTATCAAAGCTCTTTCAGGAGGTCAAGGCTTTTTGCAGAAGGATTGTTATTTTTTATAAAGGCCCCCTGACAGGGCCAGAAATGAAGGCGTTAAAAATCTATGATCCTCAGAGCATGTGTCCGCGGAAAAAGAATGAGGTTCACCCAATGTTTTAAAGATAAAAAAATGCAATGGAAGAGAATGAGGGAAAGAGGAGAAGTTGAATATATATTTCACATGATAAGAGAAAAGATGAAGCAGAGGAAAAAAAGATTCTATTACCGTGGCGACAGTTACAAACCTGCCCTTGTGTGGAGTAGCCTCTGCTGAAAAGATTGATGCAATGAGTTCTGACCTTGGCTTGGAGCTGAAACTGGTGATGTATGTATGAGCATCTCCTTGCTAAATGGACCCAGATTTGTTGCGCTAATATACATGGAAGCCCAGTACCAAACTCACCACGGCGATAAATCAGCAGCCATTTTAGGTGTCATCTCTGGTTTATATTCCTCTTCTGTTTCTATTGCTCTAATCCATGTCACTAGCGTCATTTGAAACGAAATGGCAATATATTACTCTGTTGTCGCAGAGTTAATCCCGCCAGTACATTAGCAATATGGGAATTCGTGTTTAGACACATCGCAAAAAAAGTTACAAAACCCTGATCATCTTTAACAAATTTTTGTATGTTAACCTCACATCAAGCATCAAGTATATTGTTTTATTCTAGAGTATCAAACTCATCTGAACCCTTTTTTGAACCTGAAATGAGGGCAAACGTTAAAATGCTTTTGAGTGTTGTTACACCACAATGAAACAGCGGCATAGACGTGAGACCCCGAGGTAAACAAGGTTAGTCCTACACATTGATATATGCTTGCTATTCTAATTCACCCAATTGAGTTGCAGGAGACTTATGGAGGTGGATATGGAAGAAAGCGTGTGCTCTCGGCTTCTCTTTCTTCTACTTACCCTTCTTGTCCTGTTCTGTGCTTTTGAAAGGGCCAGCCACTTTTCCTCACAACCTTTCTTTTTTACATTCCTCCTCCGCTAGAGATGGGCGCTGCGGCACGGGGCTCTGTTTGATGACCTTTCAGTCTGTTTACATGTTTCTGTGGAGAAGGTAACCTTTTGCTCCCGGTGTTTTTCTGTAATGGAATGGTAGACTGGTGAAAAGATGAAAACGGAGAATGTATTGCCATGCTTGAATTAGAATTTCAAAACATGCGAAAAACAGTATGAAATAGATTTATTCCTCGCTAAAACAGATGAAATCTTGAAATAAGCTACTGACAAAATATTGATCAGTAGTTGTCACAAATTAAACAGTCTGATTTAAATGTATACACTTTATAAAAGAACAAACTGCAATATTTCATTCAAAAGCACATTAACTTTATGTGCTATTTAAACACACATAAATCAATATTAACAAATAAAACAATAATACACATCAACCAAAATAACCAAAATTATTAAAAAGAAATATAGTACAATTTTAGCATTAAATGCTATTTGTGTCTTTTCATTTAAATACTTTTCATAATGCATATATTTGTCCATGGGGCATACATAAGGAATTTTTTCCACTTATGGTTATCAAAAGTACAAAGCGATTTTTACGATTGCGATTTTTTAATGTTTTGTTGTTATCATTAAAAAATTTTTTTTCTATTTTAATATATTTTAAAATGTCTTGAAAAAAAGCTACTGTCAAAATATTGATCATTAGTTCAATCAAATCAAAAAGTGTGTCAACTGCAAAAAGTCTGACTTTAATTTATATGCTTTACTGTATAAAAGAAGATATTGTAATATTTTACCCAAAAGCACATGTATGTCAAATTATTATTTTTATAGCTTTTGATAGGGCAAACTTGTAGCATTAAACACTATTTGTGCCTTTCAAATTAAAAACTTATCAAAAACTGTTGCAAAAAAAAAGTACTAGAATTTTTAGTAGTAGAATTTTTTCCACTTTTAGTCATTGGATGTACAAGATATTGATAATAAGCTCAAGTCTAAAGTCTGACTTTAATTTATGTGCTTTATAAAAGAAGATATTTTAATATTTCACTGACAGGCACATGTACTGAATGTAAAATTAGCCTTGCTATATTTGTAAGCACACATAATTTATTTTATAGCTTTATGGCAAATTATAGGGCAAATTTGTAGCATTAAACACTATTTGTGTCTTTTAAATTAAATACTTTTCAAGAACTGTCCATGAGACACTGCAAAAATAAGATTTTTTTCAACTTTTAATCATCGGATGTATAATGAGATATTATTATTTAGTTTTATTTTTTTATTTTAATGATATGTAAAAAAATAAAATAATAATAATAATAATAATAATAAATATATGTATATATATATATATATATATATATATATATATATATATATATGTATATATATATATATGTATGTATATATATATATATGTATATATGTGTATATATATATATATATATGTATGTGTGTGTGTGTGTGTGTGTGTGTGTGTGTATATATATTATTAATTATGGTTGAACCACTGATAGCAGATGGACTATTTTGATGAAATCTTTGATACTTTTCTGGGTCTTGACAGATTTATTTACTTGGCAGTCAATGGGACAGTCAAAAAGCTCCCGGTTTTCATCCAAAATATCTTAAATTGTGTTCTGAAGACGAACAAAGGGTTTGGAACCACATTGGGGTAAGTGAATAATGGCAAAATTTTCATTTTGGGGTGGAGTAACCCTTTAGTTAAAAAGTTTTGATATATTTACAGTAGGGAATTCACCAAATATCTTCATGGAACATGATCTTTACTTAATATCCTAAAGATTTGTGACCCATAAAATGTATTTTTGGCTATTGCTACAAATATACTCATGCTACTTAAGACTTAAGATTTTTTTATTGTTATAGAATGTACATTGAGATACATTATTATTATTTGTGTTGATAATAAGCTAAAGTCTAAAGTCTGACTTTCATTTATATGCTTTATAAAAGAAGACATTGCAATATTTCACTCAAAAGCACACATACTGTATGTCAAATTAGCCTTGTTACATTTTTAAACAATGTCCGTACCAAAGCCTTGACACTTGAATCTGTGTTATAAGCTAATTTACCAAAACTCCATTGTTTTATTAAATCTGTTCATAAAAATTCTAATTATTCAGATTGTCCTGTCCATAATGATGGCTGAGTTCAGAGTGCCTCATTACACTCATTCAGAACAGTGTTCTTGATATTTGCAGTGATCCCTGCCTGCTCTGGCATTTGTAATTGAATGACACTTCACACCCATTTTAAACTCTAGCTAATCATGAGTGATCCTAATAAAGGCCACAACTGACTTAGACGTGTGCTCTCTTTCTCTCTCACACTAATTTTTCTCATAAAAAAGAAGAATCATTGCTAGTGTAGTATTATGTTTTAAGGTCAAACTGTATAAAGCCAGTGCTAATTTAACCTCATTGGTGCTTAATACTCTACACTCATTATATAGTGCAAGATGGATGAATTGTACCTAACATCTATATATAAACACTACCAGTCAAAAGTTTTTGAATAGCAAGATTTTTAATGTTTTTTTAAAGAAGTATCTTCTGCTCACCAAGCCTGCATTTATTGGATCCAAAGTACAGCAAAAACAGTGAGACTTCAGAAATCACTTTGATATTTAGATTTGCTGCTCAAAAAACATTTATTATTATTATGATGTTGAAAACAGCTCAGTAGATTTTCTTTGATGAATAGAGAGTTCAGATGAACAGCATTTATCTGAAATAGAAATCTGTTGTAATATTATAAAGTCTTAAAAAAACATGAAAAATCTTATGGTTCAAAAACTTTTGACCGTATATATAAAGGAATATTTTGCACTTATATACAATGAGATTAGGAGGGATTCAGTTGCTCATTTTCCTCTGGATCAACCCTAATGTTAACATCTATGGTGTCCTTCAAGGGTGCAAATACAGCATTTGAAATTATATTAAACCATTATATTAAGAAAGCATAATGACGGATCTTATCACAATAAGACTTATTCAATTCAGCTTATGTTTTAATCAAATGTTTGCTTCGTATATATCTTCTCTTGACATCCTTGGCTCAAAATGTAACCGTCAAAGCCATCACCCCAATATAGATCAATCATTATGCTATTCAAGTCTGTAATGATGCGTTTGGCTATTGTGAGAGTCCCCGTTATCTATGACACAGAGGTCAGAGAGGGGCGGCCTGTCTCTAACAGCTCTCTACCGCAGTTGCCACATGTCGTATGAAATTGTGCATATCACCAAAATCATCCTCTGTCCTTCTTTCTCCCTCTTTTAGGCCGCCACTACTTGTATCCAGGCAGAGAGTCAGATTCATTTAATCAGCTCAAAGAGTGTCCCATTCACTCTGTATTACCAATTCTGTCTCCAGATCTCTTATCAGTGCGATGTATGTACGGATGGAGGCGGCATCCTCACACGCTACAAATGAATGAATTATTGGACATGGGGTATTGGGAAGCGATAGATACAGAAAATTGAGCCCTGTAATATGTTTGCTTTCCTAGCCTTATCATTTCAGACAAAAATGCTGCTTATCTGCCAACCCCGCTCACAAGCCACTGAATGTAAAGCTGTTTCCTCACACCGTCTCCTCCTGTCAAGAGCTTATTATTGCCTGATCTTTGTCTGGAGAGAGTAAATGAAATGTGTATATTATTTTGTTGCACATGAGGATGTTAAGACATATACAGTTGAAGTCAAAAGTTTACATACACCTTGCAGAATCTGCCAAATGTTAATTATTTTACCAAATTAAGATGGCTCATACAAAATGCATGTTGTTTTTTATGAATAAGATATTTCACATAAAAGACATTTACATATAGTTCACAAGAGAAAATAATAGCTGAATTTATAAGAATGACCCCATTCATAAGTTTTCATACACTTGATTCTTAATACTGTGTTGTAAGCTGAATGATCCACAGATGTTTTTATTTTTTGTTTGTTTGTTTAGTGATAGTTGTTCATGAGTCCCTGGTTTGTCCTGAACAGTTAAACTGCCGCTGTTCTTCAGAAATAAGTTTTTTAGCATTTTTGTGTATTTAAACCCTCTCCAACAATGACTGTATGATTTTGAGATCCATTTTTTTCACACTGAGGGACTCAGGGACTCATATGCAACTATTACAAAAGGTTCAAACGCTCACTGATGCTTCAGAAGGAATCACGATGCATTAAGAGCCAGGGGGTGAAAACTTTTGAAATTGGTAAATTTAACTTATTTTGTCTTCTGGAAAAGTATCCTCTGTAGCTTCTGAACGGCAGTACTAAATGAAAAAAGATGACATGTAGGCAAAATAAGAAAAATGTACACATCTTCATTCTGTTCAAAAGTTTTCACCCCTGGATCTTAATGCATTGTTTTTCCTTCTGGAGCATCAGTGAGTGTTTGAACCTTCTATAATAGTTGCATATGAGTCCCTCAGTTGTCCTCAGTGTGAAAAGATGGACTTCAAAATCATACAGTCATTGTTGGAAAGGGTTCAAATACACAAAAATGCTGAAAAACAAAGAATTTGTGGGACCTGAGGGACTTTTCTGAAGAACAGTGGGCAGTTTAACTGTTCAGGACAAACAAAGGACTCATGAACAACTATCAATAAAAAAATTCAGGTAAAAACACAGTATTAAGAATCAAGTGTATGTAAACTTTTGAACAGGGAATTTTTTTATAAATTCAACTATTATTTTTTCTTGTGGACTATATGTAAACGTCTTTCATGTGACATTTCTTATTCAGGTCAGTAGTAAATAAAAAAAAAAAACATGCATTTTGTATAATCCTTCTTATTTTGCTAAAATTATTAACATTTTGCAGATTCTGCAAGGTGTATGTAAACTTTTTCAACTGTATATATACACACTTCCAGTCCAGGTTTTTTTTTTTCAGCTTGGATGCATTGATCAAAAAGTGACAGTAAATACATTTATTTAAAACACTAGATTTCTATTTTAAATAAATAGTTCTTTACTGTTAACATCACGTTTCATCAAACAATCATGAAAAAAATTATCATGGTTTCTTTCAAATCGTGTTTTATAACTTGCTGGAGAGAAGCTATTAGCTGTAGTGAATAAATGCAATTTGTTTGCATGTGTAATGCAAGAGCAGCACCTACTGAGCCGCTGAGGCCAACAACACTGAAGGACAGCGGGATTTTGACGTGACGTCAGCAGGTAGAGATGTCCTATTGGCCCTTGTCATGCTCCTCAACATCAAAACTAAAGCACACAGAGACTGAAAGAGAGAGAGAGAGAAACAGCACAGGTGCATTACACAAATGCTACTTTGTAGTGAATACAATAAGTACTGAATCAACACTCACTGTGTCTTTCCCAAAGCATCTGCACAGTGATGGTGTGACATTTCTCTTATAGGGCGGGCATTTAATATAAAGCTTGTCCCTAAACAAAACCCCAGGCCCACGGGTCTGGCCAGTCTGAGCCAGACCTATTTTAATCACCTGGAATTAAATTACTGCACTTTACAACAGCCCTGTATCTGACAGCACTCATTACAAGAGGATCAGTCTGCAAAATCCCTCAAGTCAAATGATGAGAGGAGATGAAAAAGAGACAAACTTTTCAAATTAATTTATCACAACATAGGAGCATTTATAGTTACATAACCTAAAACATATACTGAATCTTATACATTTATTGACCTGGAAAAAATAATATGTCAACTAGCCATCTGCAAATGAATTGTATTGAATGATGTAACATTAAAAGATATATTTACACTGCACTGATGTTTTGTTGCATGTTGCTCTATTTAAAGGCAGTAACTGTGGAATTGCTCATACAGTGATGATCTTTTCACTAAGTACTTTAGTACATGTGTGCTATTGTTAGTTAATTACAAACTGCAAAGCTTTGAGTAAAAGCCATGTTTTGATTATTTCACTATTACACATTAAGCGTTTGCCATTTCATATTAAGAAATGTTCCTTTTTTAGTAGACTCGAATAAAATACGTTTACAGTATGAACACTGTGTAAATACTAGTATGAATAAAAAAGCTTTCAATTGATGTCAGGACAGGACAATATTTGGCCGAGATACAACTATTTGAAAATCTGTAATCTGAGGGTGCAAAAAAAAATCGAAATATTGAGAAATCACCTTTAAAGTTGTCCAAATGAAGTTCTTAGCAATGCATATTACTAAGCAAAAAGAGTTTAAAAAGTTTTGATATATTTACGGTAGGAAATTTACAGAATATCTTCATGGATCCTGATCTTTACTTAATATCCTAATGATTTTTGGCATAAAAGAAAAATGTATAATTTTGACCCATACAATGTATTATTGGCTATTGCTACACATATACCCATGCAACTTATACAACTGCCAGTATCTTACCATTATTTTACAGCAGAATTTTTTTTACAGATTGGGGTCAGAAAGATGATTAAAAAATAAAGAAATAAACAACACTGTTATTCAGTAAGGATCTATTAAATTGATAAAAAAAAAAATTTAAATGAAAGCTGTTATTTTAAACATTCTTTTCGAATATCCACAAAAAATCCACAAAAATATGAAGCAGTACAATAGTTTTTAATGTTGATAATAAGCACCAAATCAGCATATAAGATTGATTTCTGAAGGATCATGTGACACTGAAATCTAGATTTGCCATCACAGGAATAAACTACATTTTAAAATACATTAAAATAGAAAACAGTTATTTTAAATTGTAATAATGTTTCACAATATTACTGTTTTTACAGTATTTTTGAATCAAATAAATGTAGACTTGAGCAAAAGAGGCTTTTTTGAAAACATAAAATCATACTGACCACAGAATTATGGAAGTGTTCTGTACATTAAAAATGCAATAAAATCCTTTCAGCGTTTTTTTTTTTTTTTTTGTCTACCATTTTTTCTACCATGTGTCGGGATGCATTAGACAGAGTAATATTTAGTTCTTTATTATATACCATCAAATCAAAAATTCTTCACCCCAGATATAATTTTTGAATTTTTTTTACTAGTGGGTGCCGGACACAATAGTTCATTTATGTAAGTGAGGATAGCAAAATAAAGTAAACAGTGACATATTATCCCCAAAAATTCTTCATAAAGTGGACTACCAGTAAAACTGATAAACATTTGGGACCAAGAATTATTCAGACACTTTGACCTGACCATGTTTTGCTAGTGTATTTTTATTTCTTTAATTGCTAATGTGACCTTTTTACACCACAGACTGAACAAAATTAAGCATTGCTTGGTAACTGCTCAACAAAGTATTGTTAGTTATGTAAATATTGTCATACTAACAGTTGTCTGAATAATTTTTGGTTGATTGTAAACCATTAAACACCTTTCTATCACAGTTATCTAACATTATCAAGATGAATTTGTTCTCTGAGTTTTTATCATATTTTATTACCATTTTCTAAACTAAAGCGAATAAAAAGTGATAATGCAAGAAATCTTAAAGGTGTCTAAATAAATTTTGGTTTGACTGTATATAAATGATTTACATAATGGCATTTAACCTTGACAAATACGCCTCTCCTTTAACGGGAAACCAAAAGAATGAATGAAGAACGACAACGACGATTGTATTGTTTAGTTATCACAAAAAATGTAAGGTAACGTCCTATTTTCTGTCAACCTCTCCCTCTTCTTCTTTTTTTTTCTTTCATAATGCTATGCATTGCTCCCCTGCACCCCAGATATCCTCCAAGATCTCATTCCTTTGTTGCAGTGGGGCTGAACACTATGTTAACCTAGTAATTGGCATCGGGCCTTCCCCATTATACGGCCCTCTATCGAGCCGTTCTACATGACTAGGTAAAGAAGATGGCATGAAGATTAATGAGGGCAGGCGAATACAGGAGGGGCTACCTCCCTCTCTCTCTCTCTCTCACTCTCTCTCTCCTCAGCACTTTTTACAATGTGGAGATATCGGAAGTCAGGCACAAGCTGGCCGATTTCCCTCCGTCGCCCCCTCCCCTTGTTTCTTCCCTCCTCCCTCCATCGCCTGCTTTAACCTGTGAACTCTGGACCCCGTCCTCCTCTGTTCCTGGCTGCCAGCGCGTCCCCGGCTTTGATTGATGTCAGTCCAGCAGTCACTCTTTTCTTCCTTTTGATTTGAAGGGAAGAAGAAGGGGACCGGGGTGGAAAAGGAGGGGGGGCCGCTCACTCCAAAATAGATTTTCCAACGCAATTGGTGGCGGCTGCCAGCGCAGCGGAGTGGCAGGGGAGCCCTTTATGCCGTTTCATTTAAAAAAGCCAAAAGGTAGCTGACGTGTTCATTCAGTGTGTGTGCCACTCTTGCTTTTGATGGGGTCTGCCCTGCTGCTAGCAGCGGCGTATCGTTCGCCTGCCTTTTATTTCATGTCTGGAGCCCGTGCAAAGAAACCATCAAGTGATCCGGAGTGGAAAAAAAAGCCAGCTCCTGATGGATATCTACCATTGTTTTTTCCGTGTTCCCTATGGACACGTTATTATTCTGAAATGTAAAGATGGCTTCCATATTCACAACAGGCTATGATGAGCACCGGTGTTATTGACAGACTCCGTAAATCACTTTAAGCGCTTCTTGCTCCGGTTTAGCAGACTTTTGCATCACAGGCGTGAGAGGTGGAAAGTGCGAGGTGTTCTGGCAATCAGATAAATTAGCTGCAGCTATCAAAAGATTGCAATAACACTGAGCACTGCCATAAAACTGAGTGCTGTCTGTGTGTGCGTGGATGCGGCTGTTTGACAGACAGCAGTTGAACATCATGATTTATTTCGGCACCCCTGTCCTATTGATCCGCCGTGAGGGGTCTCAGAGTTCATATCTCTAGAGGGTCGCCCGCCGACGAGCAGCACCGATGAGTGGCTTATGCTAGCCCAACATTGGCGCATCAGAAAGGGTAATGGGGTTTGTGGATTAAAATAGCTGGACGTTGATAATCGTGGAGGGCGATGCACCATGAAACCTGAAACTGAAAACGTGTGCTAACGAAACTGACTTGTTTTTTTCTTCTAATGATCTGTATGCTACATCATCTCAGGGTACGTTCCAATCAGCTTCACAGGGTTTCATCTTAAGTGGAATTTCAAATCACAGGGAGGCAAAACGTTCATTCTGAAGGGCACTGCAAATGGCAGAGGGAACAAATGTACAGTAATATATCACTTTACAGGAAGTGGAGAAGGAAATGTACTCATTATTCAGTGATTTTTATTTCGTGTAATTCACCTGTGGTGCAGTTTCTAGGAAGTTTCAGGTTTAAAGCATGTAACATGGTATTTAAATGTATTAACAATAAAATAATGTATTTTTATATTAAACACTGCAATACTACTAATAAATTTAGAGTATTTAATTAAATATTATTTTAATGATTTGTAAAAATATGTTAATTATATACACTTCACAAGATTTTTATGTTTTTGAAAGAAGTGCTCACAAGGCTACATTTATGTAACGGAAAACTATATATATAAAAATAATAATAATAATAACAATAATAGTATTAATAAATATTATTATTTTTCCTGTGATGGTAAAGCTGAATTTTCAGCAGCCATTACTCACATTTTCAGTGTCACATGATCCATCAAATTCATTCTAATATGTTGATTTGGTGCTAAGTTTTTAATTTAATATAATTATTATAATTATTATTATTATTATTAATAAGTTAATTAAATACACAAGATTTTGTTTAAAAAAAGAAGTGCTCACCAAGGCTGCATTTATTTGATCAAAAAATCTAGTAAAATAAATAAATAAATAAATAAATAAATAAATACATAAATACATACATACATACACATATACATACATACATATTTATATAATAATAATAATGATTATTATTATTATTAATTTATTTGATCAAAAAGTAAAATAAATACATAAATAATAATAATAATAATAATAATAATAATAATAATAATAATAATAATAATATTTATATTATAAATTATTACTAGTAGTAGTATTATTCCTGTAATGGAAATTTTTAACAGCCATCACTCCAATTTTCAGTGTCATATGATCTTTCAAAAATCATTCTAACATGCTGACTTGGTGCTAAGTATTTAATTTAATATTTTTTATTACATTAATTATATGCACTTCAAAATATTTTTATGTTTTTGAAATAAGTACTCACTACAACTGCATTTATTTGATCAAAAATATAGTAAAATAAATAAATAAAATATTTATATTATAAATTATAATAATAATAATTATTATTATTTATTTGATTAAACATATAGTAAAATAAATAAATATACATAATAATAATAATATTTATATTATAAATTATCATTATTATTTTAATTATTATTATTATTCCTGTGATGGTAAAGCTGAATTTTAGTAGCAATTACTCCAATTTTTGTGTCATATGATCCTTCAAAAATCATTGCTGATTTGCTGATTTGGTGCAAAGCATTTAAGCATTTAATTTAATTTTTTTTTAATATGTTAATTATATACACTTTAAACAAGTTTTTGAAAAAAGTGTTCACCATGGCTGCATTTATTTGATCATGAATATAGAAAAAAAATAATATTAATTATTATTATTATTATTAGTAGTAGTAGTAGTAGTAGTAGTAGTAGTAGTAGTAGTAGTATACAGTTATTATTATTTCTGTGATGGTAAAGCTGAATTTTTAGCAGCATGATCCTTCAAAAATCATTCTGATATGCTGATTTGGCTTTTACAAATGTTAAAAACTGTTGTTTAGTTTTATATTTTTTCTAAACCATTAAACCATATTTTCATGATTCACTGATGAATAGAATGTTTAAAAAACAGCATTACTTTAAAATAGACATCTTTTGTAACAATGTAAATTTACTTTCACTTTTAATCAATTTAATGCATTCTTGCTGAATGGAAGTATTAATTTCTTTGAAAAAGAAAAAAAAATACTGACAGCAAACTTTTGAAAGTACTTATTATATAGTTGTTATTTATATATATATATTTATACAGGTATATTATGTCATCATACCTGAAACTCCTAATCTGTCAGTTCTTGTCCTATTTTGTCAAGTAAAGCACACTTGCTTCCCGCTCAGTGCGTAGGATGCAGTGAACGCCGCATGAAGACCCTGTAAATCAGAACGCAGCTTTAGTCTTCCTATTTAAATCCACAATACAAATGACATTTCTTAATTGGCTTGGAACAAGAAAAAAAAATCACAAATGTAGTTAAACAGGCTCAAAGTGTATTGATAATCAATGAGAACAAGCTGCAATCTACTATACAACAATATCTTTTTTGATTACCATTATATAATAAAAACAATTATGCTTCATTCTTGCACTGGCATCTCTTTCAAGTTTTTGTGTAATTGAATACAAGGACCCCGTTTCATTGGGTTTTAATCATAAAAGAAAACTCTGACACATAAGGGCAACCAATCATATGCCCACATATTGCCTCATCCCTTTTAACAAATATGTTTCATAGCCCTATTAAAAGGGGTCTTCATCCGTCCTGTCAAAAGGCAGTCCAGCCAGGTTTTTTAGTTTAATTACACTACTCAATTAAAAAAAAAAAAATACGTGTGAGATAGAGCAAGAGAGAGAGAGATGGAGAGAGAGAGAGAGAGAGAGACCCTCTTCAGTGGGTGCATTCTGATTCGCCTCTCCTTGGGTTTGAGTGGAGATGACATTTACAAGGCTCGCCTTTCAGGCAGACAATGGCGTGATTGATGAGGTGCAGACGCTATGAAGGAGGCCGATTGCCATGTGGAAGCAGTGCTTAGTGCACTTTGATTTATTTATCATCTGTTTCTAAAACAAGGCTGCCTGCCTCTGCCTGGCCCCTAAACCGCTAGGTGGGGACTAGAGAGGTGTAAGACAGCCTTGGTTCGGGAATGTGTGTGTTTGTGTGAGAGAGACAGAGAGAGATTGTGGTGATTCACAGTGTGAGTTGGGCAGAGTTTGGTTTATGTATACTTTTGTTTTTTCTCTTACTTTGTGTCATTCAGTGATGGATTAACATCAACCAAACTGTCCAGCTCAATGGAATGATATAACTTACTAAACAATGTACATTTTTATTTACTGCAGTTACAGTAGACATAAAATACTTTTTGTAAAGTTTGCATGTCCGACAGTGAGTTGCATCTGAAACATTTTAAATATACTTAATATACTGCATTATTTTTCTTCTTATATTACTGTTATTATTAATTTGTATGATAATGATTGCATTTAATATACTTATTTTAATTTAGCATTATTAACTGAGTGACTATTTGTGACCCTGGACCACAAAACCAGTCATAAGGGTCAATTTTTTTTAGAAACTGAGATTTATATATCATCTGAAAGCTGAATAAATAAGCTTTTCATTGATGTACACTCTTAAAAATTAAGGTGCTTTAAAAGGTTCTTCATAGCGATGCCATAGAAGAACCATTTTTAGTTCCACAAAGAAGGTTCCTCAAAGGTTCTTTAAAGAACCATCTCTTTCTTACCTTTTTATAATCTGAAGAATCTTCTTTCATCACAAAGAACCTTTTGTGAAACAGAAAGGTTCTTCAGATGTTAAAGGTTCTTTATGGAACCATTTAGACAAAAAAAAGGTTCTTCTATGGAAGCACCTTTATTTTTAAGTGTGTATGGTTTGTAAGACTAGGACTATACTTGGTCGAGATACAACTATTTGAAAATCTGGAATCTGAGGGTGCAAAAAATCTAAATACTGAGAAATTCGCCTTTAAAGTTTTTCAAATTAAGTTTTTAGCAATGCATTACTAATCAAAAATTAAGAATCTAATTGAATCGTGAAATTTGTGTAAAAACCCAGCTCTATATATACATTGAACAATCTCTTTTGGGATTTTCTATAGTCTATATTTTAGTCTATATGTGCCCCTGGACCACAAAACCAGTCGTAAGGATTAATTAATTTATTTATTTTTAGATTTATACAACACCTGAAAGCTGAATAAAAAATCTTCCGATTGATGTATGCATTGTTAGGATAGGACAATATTTGGACGAGATACTGGAATCTGCAAAAGAATCCAAATATTGAGAAAATCGCCTTTAAAGTTGTCCAAATGAAGTTTTTAGCAATGCATAATACTAAATTAAGTTTTGATATATTTATGGAAGAAACTTTACAAAATATATTCATGGAACATTATCTTAGCTTAATATCCTAATGATTGTTGGCATAAAAGAACAGTTTTTACCCATACAATGTATTTTTGGCTATTGCTACTATTGTATATTAATATTATTATTATTTTTTTTTTAAGCTGAAAAAATAAAATGTTAAGGTTGGGTAAACATCCATGTTAAAAAAGTCAATGACTATGTTATGCATCAATTATCTAGTAACATGTACAATTTTATCATTTTTAGTATTACAACCTTAAAGCAAAGAAAGGAAAAACTTTCTTAAACCTACTGAAATGTGTTTTAATGAAGGCATAATATCACTAAGGCCATCCTCCTTTTATGCTGCTCTCAAGATAAAATGCTTTCCGATGTCTAAAAATAAATAATGATAATCCAGTAAAAACCGCAGGTCTTTGTCAGGACAATCATTGTGCTTTCTCAGGGCAGACAGAGACTCGTAAAAACAGGGTATTTTGAAAATGAATGGAAGCGTGTTAGCAGGAGTGCATCGTAGGAAAATAATGTGCCGTTTTCTTGATGGACAGCGCGTTTCAACCAGGGTTTATGTACACACTACAGCCAATGAGGCTGAAAAAAGCAGCAGGAGGATGTGATGGATCTGTTATTGTCTTTCAGACCCCCCATCTATCTGTAGTGGTCAGGGATGTGCTCTTAAACCACCGCAATGTTTTTAACTTATCACCCAGTGAGCACTGTGGCTATAACTCAGAAATTGCCCATTCTCTTGGTTATATGCAGATAGTCACTTTAAACCACGACAGAGAAATGTGATCACGTCAGATGATATTTTAAAGGATTATATCATGTCAGATGATATTATAAAGGTCTTACACACATTATAAAGTGTGTAGGATGTATCCTAAGGGTTTTGACTGAATTGGATATAACTTGGCCTATACTCATCTGTCACAGGACAAATCACACACTGGTAAAAAATATCAATTTCTTGATATTAAATGATTGTTATTTTTATGAAATTATATTGATTCTAAAAGAATCAAATAGTCTAGCCTGTTTGCAGTTAATGAACGGAACATTGTAGCGCAATTCCCATCCAACAAATCGCAATAAGCTTTGTGCTTTGTTGCTTTTTATAGTAAAGTCTCAGATTTCAAATTCTGTCCATTTTAGTACAATATTCAAACAATAAATGCCGTTTTAGCGCATTTAAGAGTTGAAGAGAAACGGCACATGACCTGACCATCTCCTCCACTTTAATATCAATTTCAGCATGAAATAAACATTGTAAAAAAAAATGTATAAGCTATCTACGTTAAAACAACAATATTACACATAATTTTTTTAAGTAGTTTTTAAGGCTTGGTTTTTTTTTAATGAAATCTACCTAAATAGCCTACCTAAATTATTTTATCTATGACAGAATTAATTTAATATTATTAGTTAAAATGTGCACATTTATTTTAAGTTAATCCTCAAAAGTTTGTGATTTTGAGTAAGGCCTGTTTGTATTTTACTTTGAGTTATTTTGTACAATTAAAAGACTGTATATTGCCAGCCAGCTCAAGTAGGAAAAAACTTGTTACTGCACTAGCAAAGCTACTGTTTATTGAACAAGGCATCATACCTCATAGTAGTAGTACATGCAGTTATCCATAACCATAAGCTTCTCGTCTGCACAATGGTAATGATAGAAACTTCAACATAACAAAAATGCTTACAAACGTCAAACATAGCTGGACATTAAACATTAATAGATGTTTCCCTTTACTCAAAAACACAAAGTAGCACTTTATTTCAATATTTACACTCTATATCCAGCCATATGCAAAGCATGCTGGGAACTAACAATCACTGCCAAAATAAAAGAGCAAAATTGAGCTAGTTCTCTTAAAATAAGCTATTTTTCAGTTTAATCAGTTTCTCAATTCAAGCCTCAAAACTGCTTAAATTTTCTTAAAAAAAAAAAGGAAGAGTAAAACACATATCTTGGTTTTGTCATTGAAAAGTTCTCAGTATTTTCTATACAACACTGAACCACAATTTGCTAAATAAAATATACACACTATTTTTAATTATCATATACATTTTTTAATGAAAATGACAATAAACATCCAAAGGTATGTTAAAAGAAAGAGTACAACTTACCGAAATCCATATCCTGTCTCACGTAATCACTCAATTAGTGTTTCAACTGCGGAAAGCCAATATAACAAGCTTGTAAACAATGTTACATAGCATCACATTTACCTCAGAAAAATAAAACATATTTGGAGATCATAAATTCGTTAGTCAGCTAGAAAAACTTTAAAGGAAAAACTTTAAAGGAGAGCACCATAAATATATGCACCATATAACATATACATTAAACATTGAAAAACTGCAAAAATTATAATGTATGTTTGAATAAATACATTAAGTTTTTGTGACATCCACTATTTAAATGTCTATATTTCAAAAAACAAATTGGAGTAGAAAATTAATTATGTAATTGCAACTTATTATAAAAACGTCAATAAGCGTAATTTAAGTGTTTGTATACAAATCAGTTCATTGTAACCTGCAATACATCAACACATTTATTTATTTTTTTCTTGTTTCTTTCTTTTCTTTTATTTGGCCAAGATACAACTATTTGAAAATCTGGAATCTGGAAACCTTTAAAGTTGTCCAAATTATGGAACAAGACCTTTACTTAATATCCTAATAATTTTTGGCATAAAAGAAAATTTGATTTTGACCCATACAATGTATTGTACAAATTGATAGAAATATACCCCCGTGCTACTTATGACTAGTTTTGTGGTCAAGGGTCGCATATTCTATGGTCTCCAATGTAACTGGTAATAATACAGGTCCACTTTGTACATCCTTCAAAACCTATTCATATTTATATTCAGTTTTTAAAATATGTATGATAATTTCAGGTATTCTTATTACCTATTTAAATTTGCAATATTTTAAACATTGTTACAAGTGCAATAATTCATTATTTTACTTAAATCTATTGATCAGGACAATTTTGAAATGCCCTACTAAATAATCCCATTCCAACAATTTTCTTTTTCTTTCATAATTAAAAAAATAATATATCTAATTATGAAATGATTAACTTTTCTCTGTAAATTGTAATTTAACTGGGAAACAGGGCTTGCTCCAAACCAAGTAGAATAATCTCCACAGTAAAGCTGTCTTTTTTTATTTTCTTAGAGCGTTGTAAGCTGCTCTTTAAAACTCATGATCGCAGTTTTAATTATATCCTGAAATACTCCAGCTCTCTCATGTTTCACTATTTTCAATTAAACTGTACTTGTAGCAATTTACCCAGCATCTTTTTTAGGACATTGACCACATTTTTTGCGAAGGTGTTCAGAGGCAACGAGGAGATTTAAATCATTCATAATCTGTCTTGAGAAATTAGCTTGCCTTTTCAAATTTCCAAGGATGACATGCTACAGTTCATTACTTGTTTACAGCGACTACAGTATTGCCTCATCTCAATTAAAAATGACTTACTGATGTTCCTTATAAACCACACAGCCATGAAGTCCTGATCATTAAATAGAAACTAATTCTCACTGTACAGTGAACAACCTGAGAGACTAGCATGACAGCTAATTAAAATGTGTAAGACTTTAATAAACAGCAAAACAAATAATGCATTGTCTGCATTAGAAAGGGGAAAAAAAAACTTTTAATTGCACAGAGGAATATCAGTCGGCGGAATCAAACCATACGTCAACTGTCAAGCCTCAACAATGGCGAATCTGCAGGAATAATTCAATCTTGATGGGTAAAGTGCACAGACAGCGCTTCGCTACAAACACCCTAATGGCGTCTACATAGAGCACTGGACCAAGATTCAGACTAATTTAAACTTGAAAAGCGCCGGGAAAATAAAATGATCCGAGTTACATCTTTTAATGAAAAGGGGGGTGGGGGGAGGAATTAATTTTTTTATTCACTTGCACCGAGACACGGGAGCCACGTCTCCGTAGCGTAGACGTTAAGAACAATGGGTGGTCGACTTTCATCAAAAAGACAAGCCTGGTAATGAATCCATACTCCCTTTAATGAGGATACACATAAAAAGGCTTGTCAGAGTTAATGAAAAACTACTCTCTACACGCTCCTGTATGACAGCAATGGAAGATAGCGGCCTTTGAATGGTCATCATCATCCATTTCAACAAGCCTATTTTTACCACTGCTCAGGACACTTGATCTTTTGTTGCTCGTCATTGCATTAGTTAAATGGAATCGTTCACGCGGGGAACACACACGGGTTTCGCTCTTATCTGTCCGCTTTTCAGAAAGGCAGAATAGAAAAGCGTCTTGATTGGAACATATTGAGAAGGGAAGGTGCATTGAGACCCAGTGGAGCATGAGTGCCCCTTGCAGATACCTGCAAATGTCTAATCACAGCGCTCTGATGAACCTTGCCTCTCGCCTGCCCTCCGACGTGTTACGCGACGCACTTCATGGGGGAATTATGCTGTGGAGGTCTAACTCCATGAGCAATGGAGCTTGACTGAGACGGTGTGACTGTAATGGAGCAGGACAATTGACGGGGCTTTTCCTGGCTAAAAGTGTCCGTCAGTCCCAAATTCTGATGGCGGGATGGAGTGGCAACCCGTCCGCGCTCGCTTCCTGGTCGGCGAGCTGTAAGGGAGCTGGGGAGTGAATGTTTGATTAACCCAGTAGGAAGGTGATGGCCGCGGTAGAGAGGGAGACACGCCGCAATTTGTTAGCTAAGTGTTGTCTGCGTGGTTGCTCCTCCCCAGCTGAGGTCTGAAGGGAGAGGGGATGGAGAAAGGGGTGTGGTGGGAGACAGATGCCTAACGACTCCCACGGGGCCCCGTTTCTGGCCCCTTATCTCTTTCGCGGTTTGTGCGGGTTGCCATAGAAACGGCCCCTTGGACATAAAACCATAAGCTTTTTGCATTCGATCAACAGCTATTAGTTGGATTTAGTTGGATTAGCTGGACTTGGCCATTGTGGGTTCCATCTTCAAGGGAAATACAGTGGTGTGAAAAAGTGTTGGCCCCCTTTCTGATTTTTTTGCATGTTTGTCACACTTTAATGTTTCAGATCATCAAACTAATTTAAATATTAATCAAATATAACACAAGTAAACACAACATGCAGTTTTTGAATGAAGTTTTTATAATGAAGGGAAAACTAAATCCAAACCTGCATGGCCCTGTGTGGAAAAAGTGTTTACCCTCTAAACTTAACTGGTTTGGCCACCCTTAGCAGCAATAACTGCAATCAAGCGTTTGCGATAACTTGCAATGAGTCTGTTACAGCACTGTGGAGGAATTTTGGACCACTTATCTTGGCAGAATTGTTGTAATTCAGCCACATTAGAGGGTTTTCGAGCATGAACCACCTTTTTAAGGTCATGCCACAGCATCTCAATAGGATTCAGGTCAGGACTTTGACTAGGCCACTCCAAAATCTTCATTTTGTTTTTCTTCAGCCATTCAGAGGTGGATTTGCTGGTGTGTTTTGGATCATTGTCCTGCTGCAGAACCCAAGTTCGCTTCAGCTTGAGGTCACGAAAAGATGGACAGACATTGTCCTTCAGGATTTTTTGGTAAACAGCAGAATTCATGGTTTCATTTATCACAGCAAGTCTTCCAGATCCAGAAGCAGCAAAACAGCCCCAGACCATCACACTACCACCACCACATTTTACTGTTGGTATGATGTTCTTTTTTTTGAAATGCTGTGTTATTTTTTTCGCCAGATGTAATTGGACACACACCTTCCAAAAAGTTCAACTTTTGTCTCGTCAGTCCACAGAGTATTTTCCCAAAAGTCTTGGGGATCATCAAGATGTTTTCTGGCAAAACTGAGACGAGCCTTTATGTTCTTTTTGGTCAGCAGCGGTTTTCGTCTTTGAACTGTGCCATGCAGTCCATTTTTGCTCAGTCTCTTTCTTATTGTGGAGTCATAACACTAACCTTAACTGAGGCAAGAGAGGCCTGCAGTTCTTTAGATGTTGTTGTGGGGTCTTTTGTGACCTCTTGGATGAGTCGTCGCTGCGCTCTTGGGGTAATTTTGGTTGGCCGGCCACTCCTGGGAAGGTTCACCACTGTTCCATGTTTTCGCCATTTGTGGATAATGGCTCTCACTGTGGTTCGCTGGAGTACCAAAGCTTTAGAAATGGCTTTATAACCTTTTCCAGACAGATAGATTTCAATTACTTTCTTTCTCATTTGTTCCTGAATTTCTTTGGATCTCAACATGACGTGTAGCTTTTGAGGATCTTTTGGTCTACTTCACTTTGTCAGGCAGGTCCTATTTAAGTGATTTGTTGACTGGGAACAGGTGTGGCAGTAATCAGGCCTGGGTGTGGCTAGAGAAACTGTGTGATAAACCACAGTTGTTTTAACGGGGGGTTGTTTTAAACAATTTTTCACACAGGGCCATGTAGGTTTGGATTTTTGTTTCTCCTTCATAAAAAAACACCTTCATTAAAAACGGCATGATGTGTTTACTTGTGTTATCTTTGATGATTAATATTTAAATTTGTTTGATGATCTGAAACATTAATGTGTGACAAACATGCAAAAAAATCATTAAGGGGGCCAACAGTTTTTCACACCACTGGATTACAGAAATCTGTACCTGGAAAGTATACTTAACCATACTTAACACCACTAGCATAACTTAGTATAATTGTGAGTCCCCCAAAGACAGTAATTTGCCAACACCTACTGGCTTCAATGAACACTAATTCATTAAGGATAGAACCAAGTGACTGTGACTTTTATGAGTGAGTCATTGAATCATCCATTCAACCGGTTCATTCAAAAACACTGATCCATTCAGGAATGAAATAAGTGACTGGCATCTAAAAGTGCATACTCTCTGAGTAGGAACTTCTTTTGAACAAGTAAGTAATTTGTGGCTGTTAAAAAGTATGTTATATGTATGACAGCGACAAAATGAAATACTACATCTGTCATGTTGTCTACTAGCATCAGTTGAGTTGCTTCAGTGCTATTCACAAATCTTCTCCCATGGCCTTATGAGAGAGTAAACTGTAGTGATGGGAGAAACTAACCTTTTTGAAGCTTTGAATCAATTGAACCAATTGCTTTGCAAAAACTTTGCATTACATGAAAAGGAGGATCTAGGTGGCGCTTCTAAGGGCAGCCGCATGAATGTTGAACTGCTTGGCAGTCTGGCCTTTTTTAGCTTTTTAAACAATTTTAACTTAAAGTTGTTAGGAAATGCACAGATAGATTATTTAGTTGTATGATTAAACGTCATGAACTTTCTTTTATTCCCCGTGCTCTGAAATTAGTGTATAGATAACTTACAGGTCTATGATTAGGCTACCTTTTCTGTGATTCTGTGTTATTTATATATATGTATATGCCATCTTATTTGCTTGTATTTTAGCTATTTTTTATTATTTATTTTTATTAAGTAATGACTGTTTTTGGAGTATGTGTATGTTTGACACATTTCAGGGTTTTGTGCTGCAATATCCTGTCATGTCAAACTTTAAATAAAACAAACAAACAAAATATTGCTTTGGTCAAAACTGTAAATGCAACAAAAACTAATAAATAAAATGGTCTTACAAACTCAATGCTTTCTTGAAAGTATAATATATTTAATGCAATTGAAGTTATGTAAATAAATAAGCATTATGAATGTTTTGTTTGTTTTATTTCTTGTTAAAAATGTCTACAAATCGATGAAACTGATCCGAGATCAGGTAAAAACCATTGACGTTGGTTCAATGGCTCACCACTGGCGTTCAATCTCAATGAACTTGCACGATTCACGAGTTTACAGTTTTCGAAACCGTTATGACATAATGAAGACTAGTTTACTGAAATCACGTGACTTTGGGAGTTTGATACCCGCTTCGAACCAATGTTTTGAAACAAATGATCCGCAAAAGTATCGAACCTTCATGAAGCAGTGCTTCGAATGCGGCCATCACTAGTAAACTGTCCATTGGATTCACATCTAATAATCTCACCAGAAGTAGTAGGTTATCTGGGTTCTTTTAGCCTACTGTTTTATTAAAGGCTGTATCAGCGATTCTAGGCTGAAACATAAAGTGTCACATTCAGCTGATCTTTCTTCACGATCCGCTCGCTGCCCGCCCCATAAATCAGCTGTAAAAAAAAAAAAAGCGTCTCTCTGGTCAGCCTAGGGTCCGAGATATGCCAAAAAAAGAAAAACAATTGGTGATATCAACCTTTCCACAGAAAAACAAACAGTGTTCCAACCAATCAGCGTCAGGGTGTTGGTGTTGTGGACTTTCGCTCCGCCTCCCTCACATCCCTGCACCAGTAGGAAAGTCCACAACACCAACCCCCTGACGCTGATTGGTTGGAACACTGTTTGTTTTTCTGTGGAAAGGTTGGTAGCACTGATTGTTTTTTTGGCATATCTCGGACCCTAGGCTGACCAGAGAGACGCGTTTTTTTTTTACAGCCGATTTATGGGGCAGGCAGCGAGCGGATCGTGAAGAAAGATCAACTGAATGTGACACTTTATGTTTCAGGCTTGAAATCGCTGATACAACCTTTAATACTGTAAATTCAGACATACTGCTCTTTTAACTGTTGCCTACTATACAAATATGTGATTTCAGATGCAGCCACTTTATCTTTATGAGTAAGTGATTGATTTGTTAAGCAATTTTGTTCAAAAATAGTTGAAAAGAAATTATGGTTTTTGGGGAAAACATTTCAGAATTGTTCTCCATATAGTGGACATGAATGGAACCTAATGGGTTGAATGTCCAAACTGCAGTTTCAATGCAGCTTCAAAGGGCTCTATGCGAACACAGTCAAGGAATAAGGGTCTAATTTAGTGAAATGATCTGTCATTTTCTAATAATAAAATAAATATATATATTTTTTAAACAACAAATCATAGCGAATGTTAAAGAAAGTCAAACAACCTTTACAAAAAAAGGTAAAACAGTGATGTTGAACGATTTTGAAGTCGAAGGAGAAACTGAGACCCTTACCCTACCTTTTTGAACTGAAAAACAACCGTGTGAACTTTCCAACTTGATTACATAAGGCGTGAAGTCGTGGGCGCCCATCACAAAGCTAGTGCAAGACAAGCATTTGTGGTTAAAAAGTATATATATATATATATATATATATATATATATATATATATATATATATATATATACATACACATACATATATACATACATATATATTATATAATGACCAGTCGTTTCACTAGATACGACCCTTATTCCTTGGCTGGAATGTTTTCCTCAAAAACCTTAATTTCTGCGACTTAAGAAAGAAAGACATGAGCATCTTGGATGACATGGGGGTGAGTCAATTATTTGGAAATTTGTATTCTGGAAGGGAACTAACCCTTTAAGGAACAAAACAATCACTACTAACGTGTGTTGCACAGAGACATACAACATTTAATTCTTCTTCGTTTGGAAGTATTTTTGTTGTCAAAACTAAAAAAGACAAAGTAGACAGCTAGTGAATGATTTTTTTTTATACGCCTTAAAGAGTGAATTGTTTTTACTACTGACTATTGAAAACGTAACATTTTAATTTACCTTAAATTAACTTTAGTTTAAAACTAATGAAAGTATTGAAACCACTTGAATAAAGATTTGTTGATTTTACTTAGGATCTGACCTTTCTGTCACTAGTAATTGGCGATATTTTGTCTAAAATTTTAATTAACCAATACTAACAACTTGTTTATTGTTAGGGTTACATAAAACCAATACCACATAACACTTAGTTGTGAAATATCAATGATATACAAAATAGTTGGCAGTTGCAGCGGTGTCGTAATGATCTCAAATGTATCAGCTTTTCTCATTAATATTAATTACCATAAACATGACCTTCACTCCAAACTGATTTTCTATAAGGCGCTAGCAAGTTCAAGCAAAATATATAATGACGTCGTAATAACTGCTACTCCATTGGCCAGCTACATAATATGCATACAATCAAACATGTACATGATCCAACAGGTAGTGTTACCATAGCAGTGATCTACATAATGTTAGATTTTCTGCAGAATGAGGTACGCTTTGCATCGGAGAACTTATAGAAAGTAAAAGCACAGGTTTTCTCTCTTTTTTTCCCCTTAACTGTACAGACAGCTGTTTCTTCATCCTCCCTTCTCATCAAAACAGGAACATCTGGCAAAGCCACCTCCGCACAACAGTTAAACGTAAGGTTACCTTGGAGGCTGACAGCAGCTGAGCGCAGACAAAAAAAGGGAACAAAACAAAACACACATGCACAAACACACAATATTCTTTGTGTTAGAAACACAGTTACTGTAATGTATAGTAGTGAAGCTCATGCATTTCAGCAGACAATACCTGACATACAAGTCTGTTAATTGGAGCCACCTATAAATACGTCACTGAATAGCTGGGAACCTTAATACTCATTACAGAGAGCGTTCACTAACAAGACACTAAGGTCAACGCATGCTAACAAGGGGTATCAGTATATTCAGAATGATACGGTTTGCGGTTTATGTCTTAAAATAGGTTTTCGTGATGTTAATCACAGCCTATAAACAAAGCAGTATTAAGGTGAACAGAAGTTGAGAGATTCTAGCCCCACTGTCACTTTTTCCCGATGAAAAACAATAAAGGCAGGTTAAACATTCCAGACCGAGTTGCTGATGTGATATAAAGCGAGTGGATTATATTAAAAGCAGCTGAATGATTTATTTTGTAGCAGGCAGCGAGAGGCCCGGGCACTAAGGAGTTAATGAGAGACCTCTCACAGCCGTTATGACAGAAAAAGATGTTTACTTGAAATGACGTCAAATGGGCAAATTCATGTAGCATTTGCAATGAACAATTACTTAAATAATTGGTCCCCGCACCAAAAGATTGATTGCATAAAAGCTGTTTTCGTTTGAAAATCCATTAGCGGGCACCATTTTTCCAGCACTCTTTGACATCCTATGATTTTATTAATTTTTATTCCCAAAGATGCATGATTCTCTCGCTCTGGTCCTTTGCCCTTTGCAAAGAGCACAGTGAGCGAGGGAGGGAGAGATGAAGAGAGAGAAAGAGTACCACTTAGATGCCGTCATTGATTACGCCAACTATCAGGACCCTTGAATATAAAAGGTCTCCATTTGGGAATTGAGAAATCTCCATATGCTAGCTTCCGCTTGCTTACGGGCCCTGCTGGTTGATTTACATTAGTATTCATTAATCTATTAACTGTTGAAGACGGCGAGAGCGTGATTGGATCTGAAAGCAAAGGTGTTTGGAGTGGCCCTTGTGGTCGAGCGAGAAAACCGCAGACTGACAGAGGCAGAAAGAAAGAGAGATGGAGGAAAGGCATGTTGCGACGCCACCTCGTACCTCTCTCCTCCTCATCATTCTCGGCTCTCTTCTCATTCTTACTCATCGCCGACACCGTGCATACATTAACATACTAATTAAACCTCAATTAGTAGTTGCGCTGACTGTTCTTTTTTTATCAGTGAGATGTAAAATATGGATTGGACATTAGCAACACCAGAGGCTAATTTATCAAATGCTTTTCAAAGGAATTTTTTTAATTATTCAACAATTTCTGTACAGGGAATTTATGTTAACGATTGGTGTATCATAATGATGTTTAATTAACATGATGATGAAATGCCAAGGTTTTGGAACTTTGACCAGTCATTCTTCAAAGTAGGGCTGTTTAAAGACAGTTTGAAGCTGAACGTGATCACGTGCGCGCATATAAATGCAGAAACGCACCTAATGCGAGGTGCAAAGTAGGACATGCTTGAATTAGCATCTTTGTTGGTCTTTCAACAATATTTCTAGAAACCACTCCAATTAAGGGTAGGTTATAGGTGTGAGATATTCCATCTTTGACCTCTAACAATAAAGATTTTCCCTATGTCTGAAGCTCAAAGGATGATGTATTAAAAAAATTGGCAAGGCTTAGTACAGTTGACTGTTGTAATTAAAATACTCTTGCAAAAATATTGTAATCTGACTCCTGTGTCAAACTGTCGGAAATTACCTCAAAGTTAGCCATAAATAAATCATTTTTGCAAAAAACCCAGGAAGATAAATTGGAAGATAAATGATTCTTTGCGATGCTAGCAAACTGTCTCGGCAAACATTTGCTAAAAAATGTTATTATGCAAACTTTGGTTCACCGATGTATTTTAATTGCTTAGTTTGATAGGTTTGTGAATATTATACACCTGCATAGCAAAAGTTTTAAATATATATATATATATATATATATATATGTTATAATTTAATCAATTCACAAAAATAATAATAATACATTTCTTAATGATAAAACTAAATTAACTTATAAAAATAATTTGTGTATCATTTGTCACATAACTTTCTGATAAAAACAGCGGTTATAATTTCATATTAAAATAATAATAATAATAAACAATAAAAAATATTTATTATTACTACTACTGCTGCAGCTAAAAAATTATTAAACAAAATAAAAATATTACTACTGTAATACATTACTGCAAAATCAATTAATAATTAATAATAACAAATGTACATATGTTCATATTATTTTCTGATTTAAAAAAAAATGTGATTATGGCTTAATATAAAAAAACACTGTACGACCAAACAGTTCTACCAGATGTGATGTTTATATATTAATATTGCTATAATAATAATAATAATAATAAGAAGAAGAAATTTTATTATATAAAATAAAAATTATTATTACTATTAGTAGTAGCAGAAATATTACTATTATAATATATTAGTAAAATAAATAGAGAATAAGAAAAATATAATAATAATAATAATAATAATAATAATTATTATTATTATTATTTTTTTTTTATTATACTTTTTTTTAATTATTTATTTTTTTTGCTGATTAAAAAAAATGTGATTACGATTTAATATTTAAAAAACACTGTAGGACTGAACAATTTGACCAAATGTGATTTTATACATTAATATTGCAATAATAATAATAATAATAATTATTATTATTGTTGTTATTATTATTATTATTATTATTATATAAAATAAAATTATTATTATTACTATTAGTAGTAGTGGAAAATTACTATTTTAATATATTAGTGTAAAATAAAGATAATAAGAAAAATATAATAATAATAATAATAATAATAATAATAATAATAATGACTAATATTATTATTATTATTATTATAAATGTATATATTTGTATATAATTTTTCTGATTTATTTTTTTATGATTTAATATTTAAAAAGCACTGTAGGACTGAACTATTTTACAAAATGTGATGTTTATATATTAATATTGTAATAATAATAATAACCATTATTATTATTATTATTATTATTATATAAAATAAATATATTACTGTAAAATAAAAAGGCAAAAAATATAATAATAATAATAATAATAATAATAATAATAATAATAAACAATTAATAAGTATTTATTATTATTATTATTACTACTTCTATTGCTATTACTACTAAAAAAAATATTAAACTAAATAAATATTACTATTGTAATATATTATAAAAATTAAAATAAATAATACTACTAATAATACTACTAATAATAATAATACATTTATATTTTATTTACATGTCCTGTTATTCCAAGATAAAAAGTTCAGATTCACTGAATGCGAGACAACTAAGTGTTAAAGACAGACAGTTGACATTGCACACAAATATAGATTTTGTTACTCTTACGTGTTTGACTGTAAGACAATAGTTATTGAAGGATGTCTTAGACAAAGGAGCTTCTACGGTTTGACTTTCACAGGAAACTTTTGTCTCTCAGTGCCACTGCATTATCATTTGTCTTCACCCCGTGAAGATGTCACTTCTGAAGCATGAGTGAGAACATGTGTACGCGTATGTGCACATTCATAAACTATCCAGAGGATTGCGTCTGCATGTCCCTCACTCTGATTAACTCTACCTTTTTTTTAGACAGTTATTAAAACCGAAGCTGCCTGCTAGACGTCGCATATTCTCCCAGAACGCAGCTGACTCTTGCGAGTGCTCTCGCCATCTTGCGGCCCCCGTCTGTTGTGCCGAAGAGACGGGGGCCACAGCCATCTGTTCCCTATCCTCCTCCTCTTTTTCCTTCTCTTCAGCCCCCACACCAAAGCTCCTCTCGCTCTCCTCCATCCATCCACCCCTCCTTCCCTCTCTTTAGCTCAAATTGTCTTTGCCTTCTCCTTGTAGGTCATGCAATATTCAAGCTCTCATATCTCAACCATCATGACTAAATGCCTCTTCTCTTTCGGTCCAGTGTCTCAATGTGACCAAGGGTCTGCTTCCGCCCTCCAGAATAAATTGTAACACTGTTAATGGAGGAAAGGCTTGTTCTGTGTTAAACTGTCCATTCACACTAGACATTCCACACAACTACAGTAATATAGTTTACTCAACACTACGATTACGAAGCAAATTTATGACGATATTAAAGATAAAAGGTTATGAGCCATTTCTGCACAAAGACCTTATATCTCAAGTACTAAACATACAGATCAAACTTTTTGGGAGTGACAACTGAATTTTTTTTAGTGAACTAAAGGAAAAGAATTAACAAATCACTGATTCATCAGGACGTCAAACTTGTAAAATGGGCAATCAATGCACTTGGTTACTGATGGGACTGACTGTCAATGGAAATTGACAATTTTAGTTGTTTATAGGAGTAGTTCACTTCCAGAACAAACATTTACAGATAATGTACTCACCCCGTTGTCATCCAAGATGTTCATGTCTTTCTTTCTTCAATCATTAAGAAATTATGTTTTTTGAGGAAAACATTTCAGGATTTCTCTCCATGTAATGGACTTATATGGTGCCCCCAACTTTGAACTTCCAAAATGTACAATTGATATACTTTTTAACCTCAAACACTCATCTTGTCTAGCTCTGCGTTAACTCTTGTGTATTCCGGTTCATGACAGTTAGGGTATGTCGAAAAAGTCCCATCTCATTTTTTCCTCCAACTTCGAAATCGTCCTACATCGCTGTTTTATCTTTTTTTGTAAAGAGCGTTTGACCTTCTTTGCATGTTCACTTTGTAAACACTGGGTCGGTACTTTTGCAGCGATGTAGGGTGATTTTGAAGTTGAAGGAGAAAACGAGATGGGATTTTTTCGACATACCCTAACTGTCTTGAACTGGAATACACAGAGTTCACGCATAGCTAGAGAAGATGAGCATTTGAGGATAAAAAGTATTTAAATTGTACATTTTTTTTTTAGAAAATAACTATTCGTTTCACTAGATAAGCACCTTCTTCTTCGGCTGGGATCTTTTAGAGCCCTTTGAAGCCGCATTTAAACTGCATTTTGGAAGTTCAAACTCAGGGGCACCATAGAAGTCCACTATATGGAGACAAATCCTGAAATGTTTTCCTCAAAAAACATAATTTCTTTATGACTGAAGAAAGAAAGACATGAACATCTTGGATGACAAGGGGGTGAGTACAGTCGTGGCCAAAAGTTTTGAGAATTACATAAATATTGGAAATTGGAAAAGTTGCTGCTTAAGTTTTTATAATAGCAATTTGCATATACTCCAGAATGTTATGAAGAGTGATCAGATGAATTGCATAGTCCTTCTTTGCCATGAAAATTAACTTAATCCCGAAAAAAAAAACTTTCCACTGCATTTCATTGCTGTCATTAAAGGACCTGCTGAGATCATTTCAGTAATCGTCTTGTTAACTCAGGTGAGAATGTTGACGAGCACAAGGCTGGAGATCATCATGTCAGGCTGATTGGGTTAGAATGGCAGACTTGACATGTTAAAAGGAGGGTGATGCTTGAAATCATTGTTCTTCCATTGTTAACCATGGTGACCTGCAAAGAAACGCGTGCAGCCATCATTGCGTTGCATAAAAATGGCTTCACAGGCAAGGATATTGTGGCTACTAAGATTGCACCTAAATCAACAATTTATAGGATCATCAAGAACTTCAAGTAAAGAGGTTCAATTCTTGTTAAGAAGGCTTCAGGGCGTCCAAGAATGTCCAGCAAGCGCATCTGCACGCACAGTGAGGCCAAGACTTTTGGAAGATGGCCTGGTGTCAAGAAGGGCAGCAAAGAAGCCACTTCTCTCCAAAAAAAACATCAGGGACAGATTGATCTTCTGCAAAAAGTATGGCGAATGGACTGCTGAGGACTGGGGCAAAGTCATATTCTCCGATGAAGCCTCTTTCCGATTGTTTGGGGCATCTGGAAAAAGGCTTGTCCGGAGAAGAAAAGGTGAGCGCTACCATCAGTCCTGTAGTGCCTGGAGCCATCAGACATGAAATAACTAGTTATATTCCTTAAATGACTTCTCCCCCATGATTAACACCTATGTGCTATGAGCCAGACCTTTGGTCACTATCTAGCTCATCCCCCCACCATCAAGATAAGACTCCTACAGGAATTCAGGGAAAGATAGACTTTCCTTATTCAGACATGCAGTCCCACATACAGTTATATAGAAATGTACATGTATCAATGTGTTACCTTTTTTTATATTGTTGTTTCTGTTATGTATGTCGGCCTCAAACATTAATCCGCAATAGGTGAATTACTGTGCATGCTAAGACTCTCACATTTAGAATCACTCAGTCAAACGAGAAGATACATAGATCATGTTTGGTGTCTATGAGCAGCATTTATTATTCCCTAAATGTTAATGTTTGTGGCATCTTAATAACTCCTTGCTTTATAGGTATTATTGAACTTTTGAAAGTTTTGTGGCCAAACAACCAATCAGCTTTCACATGCGAAACCCCATTGTGAGAGACAAAGACTTTCAATCTTCCCTCCAAAACTCAGATCAACCGGATTGGACAAGGTCCAACTGTGGGCGTGAACGACCTACAGGTTTATAAACCTTGCCTCATCTCTCTTTTGCTCTTGCCTTCGGGACACAAAGACACGTCACCCGCACCTCCCCCCAGATCCATGGGGGGGGGGGGGTCTCACCTAGCGGAGGAGATGATGAGGCCTGCAATACTGGAAAGGACTTTCTGAACTGAACACAAACGGAACAATGCACAACAACAACAAGCTTGCAAGTATCCGTCCTTTCTACAAACGTAGATAGTTGCGTTTAAGGCGTTTTATAAAAGAAACGATTTCAGGATGTTCAGAACCGTTTCATTCCTGTCCCTTTGCAAACTCACTTTCTCTCTCTGTCTCTTACTCTCTCTCTCTCTCTCTCTCTCTCTCTCTTACTCTCTCTCTCTCGCGCGTTCTCTGCCTATTTGTGTTTTATGTACGTTTGTCTATGTGCGATCGTTTGTAAGTAGAATAGTTTAATAAACAACCATATATTCACATATAATGATTCTCTGTGCTGAATGCTTACATTACAAAGTCACTTAAACTGTTTCGATCTCATATTGCTACCTTAAGCCCTATTCTGTTCAATTGTTTTAACTCCGTTCTGGTTAGTAAAACGCGTTGCCGTGACGACGGGCCAACGTCAGAGTAATGGGTATCGCTGAATAATTTGCTGGACAAAGAAACCAGTCGATATCGTTATTACTGTTACTGATCAGAAACTGGAAATTGCGTATATTTAATGACGATTATTATACACGATTTCCTGTGAGTTAAACTACTTTCCCTGACTGAAATGTATGTTTTAAATAACTCATTTCATCCTATTCATTGGTCGTAAGACCTGGTGGAGTTTGCAG
Source organism: Garra rufa (assembly GCF_049309525.1). Classification (NCBI taxonomy): domain Eukaryota; kingdom Metazoa; phylum Chordata; class Actinopteri; order Cypriniformes; family Cyprinidae; genus Garra; species Garra rufa. Next base: position 17,582,751 of record NC_133375.1, on the reverse strand, counting down.
TGTATATGTGATGAGAGGAACAGTCTCATGCATATACACACATATATTGATCATCTTAAATTCTTTGAGCTAACCAAAATTCTCTACATTAATTGGTGGAGAATGCGGGCAGTTTTAAACTATGTGATGTGAGCAGCTCAGGAATAATTTGTGTGTCTGCATGCTTGTGTATTCAAACTCGGCTCGCGACTCGCGTCTCTTTTGTTTGTGTGTGTGTGTGTTAGAACGGTGTGGCCAAGCCCACCTTTAACACCTTCACAGATGTTTGAGCCTCTCGCACAGAGAAACTAAACCACTGTTGAAGATGTAACTTAACTGCAGTTTATATATTGACCCTATAAAACGAAGAAATCTTTTATAGAGCGTCCTAAAGCCACCCTAAATTGAGCGAAGAAAACCTCAATTTTTGCGTGAAGAAGCTGATTGAGCGATGTTCCTCTTTCACCTTACAATGGCCATATCTTTATATTTTGAGTGTAGATAGATTAGCCATTGATGTGCACTCCAATGCTAATCAGCTATCTTGCTCCTTTGGGTTAAAACCTCAGTTTAGCTAACTGATTAGGTTGACCCCGTTTGCTCGTCGAATAGATTTAATATAGTAAACAACTTCGCGTTATTACTGTACAAATCTTGATCGAGTGTTATTTATTTGTTTTGTGCAAAGCACACACAAGTCTTGTGTCAGCAGGCTGACTCAAGATCAAGGTGCACGCATCGTAACTAAGCAACCTTTTAATAGTGTAAGCATCCTATTAAGTTAAAGTTTGCAAAACATGTACCTGTGTTCAGTAAAACGGACACAAGAAATATACACCCGCGATCACGCATCGCCATGGTAACTGCGCTTAAATGCGCGTTCAAATCCACACAAGGTGGAATCTGAAATCCCGCATAAAAGGTATTTCCTTCTATTAAAAGATAGAAGTCTGTCTAAAAACCTCTTCCAATACCTATGCCTGATTTCATATTATTTTTATTTTTTTTATTTTTATTTATTTTTTTTTTCTTTGAGCAACAACGCTTATAGATAGTCCCAGTCAGTCTCTCCCTTCTCTTTTCCTTTTGATGTTACATTATTAATTATTGTTATTTAAACCATAATGATAATTAACATAATGTATGTTTTTTTCTCTTGTGTGTGTGATTTAATTTTAATTATTTCACCGCCTTAGATTCAACTCTCTCTTTAGCAATTATAATTGTATTTGCTCATTTTAAATTTTGATTAAACAGTCTTGATTTAAATTTAAACTTTGACCAAATCGATCAAGTTGCACTCTCACTACCCCGGGTAATTCGGCCCATCCCAGGGGGGCCTTTCTCTCTCTTGCTCTCTCAGCTCTGCCATTTCCCAGGTGTGACGACTCCATAGCGCCCCCACCCGGTGGGCCCCGTCACTGACCTCAGGGCTGGCAGTCAGCTCACTTTCTCTCTTTTACTTTAACCCTTTATACCTCTCTTTCTGATGGATTTTGTTTTTATTTTAGAGACTGAACCTGTCTGAACATCAGTGAAATCTTTTGGTAACTACACCGATGAACTGAATAGCTCTAAAGTTAATCGCTCATCATTAAGTTTACTCATAGTTTCCTGTGTTTACCCACACAAACTATCTGACCCCTTCTTTACAGCTAGGATAATAAGCGTTTAGTTTGCGTCACCATCTGATGACATCAGTTAAGTACGCAACACATAGCAACATTTTAGCTCATTAGTTCTGTACGGACTTGCATTGGCTCGTTGTGCTTTGTCTCTCCCTCTCTATTTGTGTCAACATGTCACCGTCCAGTCTCGCCATCCAGTCCAGACAAGGCAAAGAGGCCATCCCGCCCTGGGTCTAGTGACTACAGCCCCTGAGCGGAGAACAGCCGGACGACTGCGCACACAGGCGAATGGATCACGATCCAGTCAAGAGCTACGGCTGCAGAGAACCAATCAACTCATCTACAGCCCGGACCATCAGTGACCACGCCCTCAACAAGATCGTCTGACTAAAGCCGCAGCGGAGAAAGCTTCACCCACGACGGAACCAGGACAGCGCGCAGAACCGCCTAGACCATCTGGATGTTCAGAGATAGCGGATGAAGAGGACAAGGACCTACACGAGGAGAGAGGAGAAAAGCTTCAAGACACGCCTGCAACACCCCCACAGCCTGAGCGCAGAGAGCAGTACAGGAGAACACTCCTAAACAGCGGAAGCTCTCTTTACCATGGACCCAGCACACCTTAAAGAACTCAAATTCTTGCAGATAACAATATGAACAAACAGGAGAGCTCAACACAAAATCTCTCCCGGGCTTAACAGCCCACTGTTCACACCTCACACGCCAGCAAGCTGGCCGAGAATCTGACAGCTGTCACCAAAACGCTGTCTTCCTGAACACTGCAGTAGGCTACAACACACGCCTGTCTGCAAAACATTGACTCTTAAGCAAGAACATTTGCCCAGTGTGACCACGAGACAGATCTGCTTAGCTCCACCTCCAGCTAACAGGACCCCAGCCATTTGTACCAGCAGTCAAAACTGTCAAAACTGAATACAGCAGCTAAGAACACGACTGCTACGACCAGCATCTGAGCCTACGTGAGACAACGCGACAGGCACCAAGGGAAGATGGCATCAACGCCAGAAAATCTTTCCCCTCAGATATCCACATCACACTGTGAGTCACCACCCAAATGCTACAGCCTTCTTCCGTACAGCGATTGCTCGATTCAGCGGACTCTACAGACCGCCGGAAAACAGCCAAGCACCAGAAGGCAATAAAGATTAGCAAAGTGATTGTCCAGCTGCCCCATGCCAAGGGGGGACGTCTGACTGACCAAGGTGAACAAACATACAGTGGTGTATGGGAGCTGAACACGCAGCGACATCACTGTGTGGGAGTGATCTGAGATCAGTGCAGGCCAACACTGAGGACACCTGTGCTCTGAACTTAACCTGGAATAGACAATGCAAAACCTGCTACGTCCTGTTTCTCACAGCCCTACGATACTCCCTCAACTGCGAGAAAGCCTTGCTAGATAAGATTACTCCCAGATGTTTACACTCTGGCGAACGAACTACCTGCATTCACCAAAAGGGGTCACTGTTCGGCTCAAAACACAGTGTGGCTAAAACCCTAATGCTGCACACACATTCAATGGAATAAGTGAAGCAGTGCCCACTCTAGAAGCCACACCCCCTTTCTGAAAAGTAATCTTTTGCAGTGTACATACCATTCAGGTATTTCAAAGACTTTAAACAATTCCGTCATGAAGAGCCTAAGGGAAAATGGCCACTCAGAAGTGGTGCCAAGCTGCTCTCCACATATGACGATGATGCAGAACTAATGTCATGTACAAGGCTCTCAGCAGAGCCCAGCACCCAGATGACAACAGCTGCGCTGCACAAGCCATCCAGCGATGTGCCAAGCACACCAGAAGACAAAGGGAATCACAGAGACCTGCCACCACTGTGTGATGTTTATAACTGTCAATGCCTGCAGACCAAGGATCCCACGCACACAAACCCATGTGCTCATAGACCCAAGAGCGAGGCAAGACACGCCCTGAGCAGGTACCTAGTGGAAAACGACAAGCCTGTCCCACTGCAACACCTTAAGCCGGGCCACCTGACATCACAGCACGAGTGACGGCAATCGGATCAACCCTTGTGTCACAGCAAGTCGCAAGAACTCCCTCTGAAAATTACTAACCTGCATAGACTCAAAGTAGGCTAAGCTCAGTTTCAAACAACACCACTCAGTTTGAAACAGACGAGCATCAACAACTGTTCCAGACAAGCAGTGCCATCACAATAAGAACATTTACATGCTATTCGTGGAAAAACAGTGAAAGGCCCAGAAAAAAAACTGAGGGATTTTGTGGCTGCCTAAGGTTTTCAACAACAAAAAACCCACCCACCCAACCCAAGCATCGCTTCTAAGCCACAAGCAAACCCCTCACGCTGCTACGCCGACTGCATCACACCCATGCACACTGGCTCCACCTACAAAATAGCTCTGCTAAAGCAGCCTCTGCCAATGCTGACACTCAACCTTGCACTGTCCGACCACACTAAGGCACTAAGCCGAAAACAACTCAGTGATGTCACACACATGCCGCATCTAGATGACACATCCTCACATTTGTTCCTGATAACCAAACACCGCCACAGCTCCCAGCTTTCCAGGAACAAAGGGGGGGTCATTGCTGATGTATGCCCAAGATGCACCGTGCAGAATACACCAGAGTACCAAAGCCACTACCAACGCAAAGTGGCGCACTGCCAAGCATGCAGTGACAGAGGACATCAGAATATGCTAAGTTTGATGCCAGCTCGAAACCAGCGGATTTCAAACGACACAGCCTCTCTACGATGCAAAGCAGTCAGTCGACGAGAAACATCTGTGAACGTTTACCACCAGATGGCACCAGAAACGACACCCGTGTCAACTAAGAGACCACCCGTGTAACCACCTACACTGCTCACCAGTACTTCAGTGAAACATGCCCGAGTGCGACACCTGCATCCAAAGAGCGCAGGTAGCCAAAAGCATGCCGCAGCCAGCGAGATTCACAATAGGAACTGTGAACCAGCGTGTCTCGGACATCCAGCCCTGCCACTCACCAGGACCAACTGGAGACTCAGCAGAGTACAGAGAACGGCATCCTTCAGCCTAAAGCAGCCAACGGCCTGCAATGGCAGAGAAAGGAACAGCAGGACTGCGACAAATGGACAACTCACATCCAGCCTGGACAACCAGGAGCTGAGCAGCATCGTCTTCTCCTTGGCCCACACCCTCAAGGGCCTCAGACAGGAGGTAAATGAACTGAACCTGCAAGTCTCCGAGTACCAAAATTAACCGACACCCACAAGGACAGCTGGACATGCCTGCTTTTCAAGAACAGAGTTTCTGATGCTAACAAAGAGCTCCTTGAATGAAACTCCACTGAGAAGTACTGAAAGGTAAACTTCTGACTCCTTGCCCAACGCAACACTGCATTAGACTTCCTAAAAGGAAAAAGCATCCCATGAGACCAGCCGACACCTCAGGAGCAGCCAGACAATGTTGAATGGAGCAACGGGCCCACAGGCCCAACAGCGAAACCCCTACCAACACCACTCAGACCCGCTCAAGTCAGTGTCGACACCCCCAACATCAGACGCCTGATGACATTTGAGCAAAACAGCGGGATAACAGACACCTGCTGCCCTCCTGCACCCTAACCGGGTCCGTCTGAAACTTTCTTTACACTACAAAATCTTTACGACAATTCTCTGCGAACCCTGGAACTACCTGCCCTCTCACAAGTGAGAGTCCAACCAGCGATTCCAGACTGCAGGGACCACAGATACTAGATAACAACCACCTGACACAGACCAACCTGGGTCAGGATGACAAGTGACAGTGCCTCGACACCTGTTGCACAAAGCTCGAGGACCCATACCTTGCCACTGTCTACATTATCACACCTGATAACGTCGACCACGGCACCACAGCCACTCCTTGAAGCACCAACCTCCAGAGAGCCACCTCTCTCTTCCAGCCATGAGTGCCGGGTGCATGCCTGATTGTTCCGCACCTTTGACGTCGCTCGCTGTTGTCTGTTGGACGGACAACAACGTTCGAAAGAGGGGATATGTAGTGCCTGGAGCCATCAGACATGAAATAACTAGTTATATTCCTTAAATGACTTCTCCCCCATGATTAACACCTATGTGCTATGAGCCAGACCTTTGGTCACTATCTAGCTCATCCCCCCACCATCAAGATAAGACTCCTACAGGAATTCAGGGAAAGATAGACTTTCCTTATTCAGACATGCAGTCCCACATACAGTTATATAGAAATGTACATGTATCAATGTGTTACCTTTTTTTATATTGTTGTTTCTGTTATGTATGTCGGCCTCAAACATTAATCCGCAATAGGTGAATTACTGTGCATGCTAAGACTCTCACATTTAGAATCACTCAGTCAAACGAGAAGATACATAGATCATGTTTGGTGTCTATGAGCAGCATTTATTATTCCCTAAATGTTAATGTTTGTGGCATCTTAATAACTCCTTGCTTTATAGGTATTATTGAACTTTTGAAAGTTTTGTGGCCAAACAACCAATCAGCTTTCACATGCGAAACCCCATTGTGAGAGACAAAGACTTTCAATCTTCCCTCCAAAACTCAGATCAACCGGATTGGACAAGGTCCAACTGTGGGCGTGAACGACCTACAGGTTTATAAACCTTGCCTCATCTCTCTTTTGCTCTTGCCTTCGGGACACAAAGACACGTCACCCGCACCTCCCCCCAGATCCATGGGGGGGGGGGGGGGGTCTCACCTAGCGGAGGAGATGATGAGGCCTGCAATACTGGAAAGGACTTTCTGAACTGAACACAAACGGAACAATGCACAACAACAACAAGCTTGCAAGTATCCGTCCTTTCTACAAACGTAGATAGTTGCGTTTAAGGCGTTTTATAAAAGAAACGATTTCAGGATGTTCAGAACCGTTTCATTCCTGTCCCTTTGCAAACTCACTTTCTCTCTCTGTCTCTTACTCTCTCTCTCTCTCTCTCTCTCTCTCTCTTACTCTCTCTCTCTCGCGCGTTCTCTGCCTATTTGTGTTTTATGTACGTTTGTCTATGTGCGATCGTTTGTAAGTAGAATAGTTTAATAAACAACCATATATTCACATATAATGATTCTCTGTGCTGAATGCTTACATTACAAAGTCACTTAAACTGTTTCGATCTCATATTGCTACCTTAAGCCCTATTCTGTTCAATTGTTTTAACTCCGTTCTGGTTAGTAAAACGCGTTGCCGTGACGACGGGCCAACGTCAGAGTAATGGGTATCGCTGAATAATTTGCTGGACAAAGAAACCAGTCGATATCGTTATTACTGTTACTGATCAGAAACTGGAAATTGCGTATATTTAATGACGATTATTATACACGATTTCCTGTGAGTTAAACTACTTTCCCTGACTGAAATGTATGTTTTAAATAACTCATTTCATCCTATTCATTGGTCGTAAGACCTGGTGGAGTTTGCAGTGTATATGTGATGAGAGGAACAGTCTCATGCATATACACACATATATTGATCATCTTAAATTCTTTGAGCTAACCAAAATTCTCTACAGTCCTGTGTCATGCCAACAGTAAAGCATCCTGAGACCATTCATGTGTGGGGTTGCTTCTCATCCAAGGGAGTGGGCTCACTCACAATTTTGCCCAAAAACAAAGCCATGAATAAAGAATGGTCCCAAAACACCCTCCAACAGCAACTTCTTCCAACAATCCAACAACAGTTTGGTGAAGAACAATGCATTTTCCAGCACGATGGAGCACCGTGCCATAAGGCAAAAGTGATAACTAAGTGGCTCGGGGACCAAAACGTTGAAATTTTGGGTCCATGGCCTGGAAACTCCCCAGATCTTAATCCCATTGAGAACTTGTGGTCAATCCTCAAGAGGCGGGTGGACAAACAAAAACCTACTAATTCTGACAAACTCCAAGAAGATTATGAAAGAATGGGTTGCTATCAGTCAGGATTTGGCCCAGAAGTTGATTGAGAGCATGCCCAGTCGAATTGCAGAGGTCCTGAAAAAGAAGGGCCAACACTGCAAATACTGACTCTTTGCATAAATGTCATGTAATTGCCGATAAAAGCCTTTGAAACGTATGAAATGCTTGTAATTATATTTCAGTACATCACAGAAACAACTGAAACAAAAATCTAAATCTAAAAGCAGTTTAGCAGCAAACTTTGTGAAAACTAGTATTTCTCAAAACTTTTGGCCAGGACTGTACATTATCTGTTAACTTTATCAAAAATGACAGTCTAATGTTATGAAAGAAAATTGTTAAATTGGACACTGTCAACTGTTAAATATATAAATTATTAAATTAATCAAAAATGACAGTGAAGACATTCATAATGCTAAAAAAAATTCTCACTTTCTATTTGTCAAAGAATCTTAAAAGAATATCCACAAAAATACAAGCAGCACAAGTGTTTTTATCATCATATTAGAATGATTTCTGAAGGATCATGTGACACTGAAGACTTAGCAATGGCTGCTGAAAATTTAACTTTGCCATCACAGGAATATATTACATTTTAAAGGAACACTCCACTTTTTTTGGAAACAGGCTCATTCTCCAACTCCCCCCCGAGTTAATAAGTTGATTTTTACCGTTTTGAAATCCATTCAGCCGTTCTCCTGTTCTGGCGATATCACTTTTAGCATAGCTTAGCATAGATCATTGAATCCTATTAGACCAATAGCATCACGTTCAAAAATGACGAACGAGTTTCGATATTTGTTGTATTTAAAACTTGACTCTTCTGTAGTTATATCGTGTACTAAGACCGGTGGAAATGCAAAGCTGCGAATTTCAAGGCTGATAAGATTAGGAACTACACTTCCATTCCGGCGTAATAGTCAAGGAAGTGCCGTAATATGGCCGAAGCAGGAGCAGTAATACCACGCAGCACATGTGCAAATGCTAAACTAGCTGGGAACTCATTTCTGATAATACTCCGCCTGCTTTGACTTACGTTTTAGACAGCATATTTGCTGTTTTTGCCACAGCACTGTTTTGCGTCTCTGAGCAACATGACAGTGTTTCGTTCCTGAATGAATCAACCGTTTTAATGATTCAGTTCAATCGCAATGACTCACTTATTAACAGTGACTTGCTGACACCTTCTGGCTGTTTTGAATTTTACATTCAAAGTATCTTTTCACTTTTAAAATAATTTCAAATATAGCTTCCTTAACATGTGTAAATACATCTAAATGCCACTTCATATGCAACTTCTGCAAAGATGAATTTCATTGATACTGATTTAATTTGTTTGGTAACAGCCTAAAAGTATTATTATTATTATAATTGACTGATTAAACGTAAGAATTTGACTCAAAAGATGATGCACACTTTTAGAAAAAATGGCTTTATTAAGGTAAAAATGCCCATAAAAGGTAATAATCAATTTAAACATAAATGGAAAAGAGTAATTTCTATCACTGCTGTGAACTGACCACACAAAATATGATATCAAAAACTTTAAGAGTCAGCATGGTATTCCTTAAGCACAATAACACACACAGCATAATATTGTCTAATTATCTTTATCGATAAAATACCAGGAAATATCAAGATATTATTTTGTCAATATCACACACGCCTAATAGCAAACCGTTTTTTTAATTGTAATAATATTCAGCAATTTTTACTTAATATGCAGCCTTTACCGACTCCAAACTTTTGAACAATGGCATAAAAACAGACTTAATATAAACAGTTTAATATTGCTAGCTGAATGTTTCAGGTGTGAATCCAGTTATAAATAACTAAACTTAGTGCTACATATTACATATTCATTGCAGCTGCAGTGGGTCACAAACTTTTTGTGAAATGGAGAGACCATAGCAGCATTAGGGCTGGTCTAGACATGTGAGTGAGCCTCTGTGTCTGTGGCCCCCCTACAGCCGGGCTCCTCTCTCTGCCCGGGGGTCTGGGAAAGTAGGCCAGAGAACACAGTATCACTTCCACTGTCTGTGAATGAGGTGAAATCTGTGCTTTGTCTTACTACAGATTCAATGGCTGCATCTATTGGTGTATAAATGCATTGATAAGTGGATGAGACGGTCTATACATTTTCAAACTAATGTCCAAGGACCCCCAGGAGGCCACAAAAATTATATATTTAAAAAAAAAATTTGATGCAAAAATTTACTTTTACATGGTGTTTGCATATAAACGTTATGGCCCAGTTTCACAGACAGGGCTTAGACTAAGCCAGGATTAGGCCATAGTTCAATTAGGACATTCAAGTCATTTTTATAAACATGCTTAGAAAAAAAACATTACTGGTGTGCATCTTGAGACAAAACAAAGGCACTGATATATTTTAAGATCAATCAGTGCAAATTTATTTCAGTTGAAACAGCTCAGAATTACATTTTAATCTCGGACTAGGCTTAAGCCTTGTCTGTGAAACCGGGGGTCAGTGTCTTAGCAGTGTGCGGACACAACCACCCAACAATGATAAAAAACTGTTTACTCCTATTATGTTAATACCCCAAAAGCCTAAACAGTCTCAATTATCAAGCCGTTTTGATTTTCTGAGCAGTATGATGTCATATTACTCAGGCCCCGCCCACAACCACTGACAGACTGTCCTGTATTAGCATATTTCCACCCTCAGTCGGTTGTATGTTGTCCACCATCTACTCTGCATTCGAGCAACTGTAGTGACAACAATGACTCGTAAGCAATGCAGGTGTTTTGTAGTTGGATGTAAAAGTGAACATAAGAGTCCCGAAACATTTTCTCCCGACATCTTTGTACGCAGTTATTAGAAAAAGTTATGCGGTTCAATTGTAATATTATTAATATTTATACTACGGGGCCTTTAAATGCTTAAATCTGATTGGCTGACGAACGTTCTGAGGTGTGCATTATTTTCAGGGAAACACACGGCGAACGTAGTTCCAGGCAACTCTTGACTGCAATACATGTCTATATCACTTCGCCACATGATTTCAGTTATTTCAAAGGTCCTTACAGCCTAAAACAGCAAAATAACCAAAACCCACAATGACACTGACCGAACTAATAAATACAGTAAACAATAGGATAAAAACGACAAATTATTTACGTTTTTGCCACAAAATTACATTTTATTATGTACGGAAAGCACATACTCTATTTCTCCCATTCTCTCTCCCTTACAGACGCACACACATATAGTTTACACACACGTTAGCATACACGCTAATGTTGTTACCACTGCTCTATTTACTAACCTAAGAACTACATGACATTTCCCACAAGCGAGGTAACTACGTCGCTGTCCCTGAAGAAAATTACCTTAAAGTTGCACTATTAGTAGAGACGCTGCTGCCGATCACTTTTGAGAGACGCACAGACTCAGAGAGGTAATTCAAAAGCTTAATCTCTCTCTTTCTTTCCCTCTCTCCCTCTTTCCATCTATCTGCCTGTCTGCTATCAATGGCTCAAGCGTCGTTACTAGGTCTAAAATTACATTTTGGAATTAGCAATGGAGGCATTGGATGAGCTGCGACAAAAAAATAATCCTACACACAATAGCATTTTAAGGATAAAAAAATAGACACGTTTTGAAATTTATCATTTGATCGATGTGTTGAGATGTGTTAACCGTAGCATAAGCGGAATAATTGACTTCGGTCGGTTGAATTCATAGAAAATAATGCACATCCGAGGTGGTGTGCATTATTTTCTAAGGACGCAACGGCCCGTCATCAATTATTCCTTACTAATTAAAAACTGTCTTTTTATTTTGCAATCATTATGATCGAGCTGTAATCATTGCCAAACATGTTTACTATGTCTACTTAACTGAATACATGATGTTAGTTGGTAGTTTTATGGAATTTGAGGCTAATATTTTCCATTGTTGTTTTGGCTTTAATATTAATGACAAAATAAACGCCATTTAATCTTAGAACATGTTATCTTCATGATATCAAGCTTCTTTTTTCACACACAAGATAAATATATATGTACATAAATGTATTAGGCTTTATAGTAACAGAGTCTCTTCGAAGGAAACAATTTTTTTTTTCATTATATAAGTAAAAAAAAAAAGTCCCTGGACTATATAATCTTTCATTTTTAGTTAGAGTACATATTTATTTCTCAATGCAAATTGCTGTTCAAACACAGTGTGTGTATTGTGTTTGAATGGGATAGGTCACTGTACACTGATTAATTGCGTCTCTGTGCTGGGTTGATTTTACGAGTAACCAGGTGGATTAGAGAGGTCAGAAATGCCCTGGTAAACATTAAAATTTTATCTTGCTACACATTTCTGACAGTAGAAAAGACAGTGAGCATACATACACTGGAGGCCAGAGTCTCGCACGTGCGCGTGAATATAAATTACTCATGTAGCTTTGCACAAACCGAATCCGAAAAGTACGCTGGGATGCTATTAATAATGAAGACGACAGGGCTCCATTTATTAAAATAGTGAAAAGTCATGTTTTCTCTGATGTGGCCTATTTAGGAAGGAGCAGCACTGGGAATAACGTGGCCCACCAATTGCCAACTGTTCAGTCCCGGGCCCTGAGAGAGAACCAGTGAGGACGAGACGCTACAAAGAGCCTCAGCACAATCCAGCACTCCAGAGGGATCTTAAATCTTGGGTGATGGGGAACGGTTTGAACACAAGTTCCTTGCGTGCATTGGTTTATCTGGACTACTCGCTCTTTCTTCCTCTGAGCTTCTCTTTCTTTTTTTCTCTTTTAGTCTCTCTCTGTCATGCATGGATCTTACATTTTATTGTCCATGAAAATATTCAGTATATTTTTATGCCTTTAGCTATAAAGCGTAATGAAAGGGGAACACCCCACGGTGCATAAAATACTTGTAATTTTTTTTCCTTCTTTGCAGCTATACTGTAGACAGCTCTCTCACAAAAGGCCAAAGGCTTTTGGATTTTATCTTTTGATTCCCACATTAACCTTCCATTAAAAATTATCTATGTTATCGTCACCTCAAATTTAAGCTCGTAAATTGCCATTTTATGAGCCATCTTAAAAGGGAGAATTATCCTGATGTTATAGTTTAAGCAACATATGTTCCAATTTACTGACATCTACCAGATTTGACGCGACACCAGCCATCCATACACATCAGTGTCATTTGGTGGCACTAAATTGCCCCGCAATAAGTCGCCCCGTGGAATTTTTTGGTGATCAGGCAGCACATGGAGCTAGAAATTAATAGCCCGCAGCCTTTACAGGGGAGACGGGGCCAAATCAACTCCTCTCCAAAAAACTGCTCCCATTCTCACAGACTGTCCCGTATGGTGCACAGTTTCCTTGTGGCACTCTTTCTCTAACAGTTAAAACACTAAATGCTGAGACGTTTTTATCGGTTTTGGATAGTCACATTGAACGTTTTATTATTTGGGCTATCAAGTGATTAACCAAATTAATGACATGTCAGTTAATATGTAAATGCGAATGAATAAATGTAAACATTAACATAGAATTTAAAGTAATTAATTGCATTGCGTCTATAAAACTACATAACAGAGGCAGATGCAGTCATTGAATAGAGATTTCTGTCTGTATACTTAAACCAATTTAGCCTTTGGATTTGTCAATCTGTCCAAGGACTATTCACAAAAGATGTGTTTTTGCATTCAGTCTGTGATATTTGTAAATTGTTGGTCAGCTGTATAAATGTGGATGGGCTTCTTGTGTCTAGCTTTATTTCAGCATCTCAAGTCATATTTTTTAAAATGCAGGTAGATAAAAGTAGCAAAATTTAAAAATGCTACTTTTCAATGAACCAGATTCTGTTCTTCTGTTCTTTCTTTCTTTCTTTTTTCTTGGTAAGTGTGGTTGGTTCGGTTTACATGCAATGAATTTTTAAGAGCAAATTCATAAAAATGAATAGGGCAAAAAAAATTAAGGTTTTTCGATTCTTGATTTTTTTTTCATGATTTTTAACTGGTCAACTTGAAAATGTATACAACTTGATTCAAGTAAATATTTCTTTATTAACCCTCTAGCTAAAGAAAATTCTATTCCAAGTGCACCACATATGAAGTTGTCAACATGATGTAAATGTTAAACAAATCAAATGTTAAATATCATTGCAGAAGAGATACATGAACTACAACTACATATTGTACAAACTTGTCTTATATTATAAGTTAAGAAATAATATGAGTAAAATGCTTTAGAAAAATCTCAAAAGTCAAGGTAATTCAAATTTAAAATGACTATAGGTATAACACCAGTACACTTATTAACTATAAATGTTGCACTCATCTAATTCTAACGTTTGGTAATATTTCTATTTGAAATCGCGATTCCTCAATTTCTAAAACATACAATCGCGGTAAAACATTAGATTCAAATTAATCGATAAAATCAGAAAAATCGCCCAGACCTAAAAATGAACGAATTAAAATTGCAGTTAATAGCCTCTTTTACACATACGGTCTTTACTGGTAAATTACTCGTAAATCATGAGATCATGTGTGAGACATGACATTTTCAAAAAATACCAGTTATTTTTTTTCTGGATATTTACCAGTATGATAAGTTTTAACATTACTAGTAAATTGCAGAACCAAATTACCCATATGAGCATGTATGAGTTCAGAATGAGTTGATTTAAGACGTCTATTCTGGGCCAATCATAACATTCTGACGCAGATGACGCATTTACTCCATGCTGTGTAGGTTGGTTTAAATTCGTCTAATACAATGAAAGCAGCTGCATGAATGTAAACATTTGACACAAAAACTAAAACGTCAACAGAAACACTTACCCATCTAAGTTTACAAACACAACACTGGGAGGTGCAGCCATTTGAAAGCCATTTCTGAAAGGAAAGGAAAGGAAAGGAAAGGAAAGGAAAGGAAAGGAATTTACCGGTATTTTGAAACTGATGTGTGAATGGTGCTTTACTGGTAAAAAGACATGACATTTTAAAATAACGTACCATCTGCACTACATCTAAACCTAATCGATAGCATTAATAAAAGAGAATGTGATGTTTAAAAGCAATTGCAAGGGAATTTCATGGGATTCATATCCAAGGATTCTGCATATTATGTCCAATTCTATGCCAGCTGAGCTACCAAGCAAGCTTGTTACACCGGTGTTCTGACAATTTTTGCTACCCTGTCATTAGGACTGGGCGATTTTATCGCATAATTTGAATGTGATATTTTGCCACGATTTAATTTTTTAGAAATTGAGGAATTGCAATTTTGAATAGAAATTATTCAAATAGAATTAGACATTACACACTTTGACAATATGCCAATGACAACAGTAATGAGAAAAGCATGCAAAATGATGGAAGTGAAGAGAACTTCTTTTAACTTGAGTGCCACGTTTTTAGAATGCCGTTCATGCATTAGACGCTACAAGAGACGCAAGCGCAACAGTCAAACGTGCCCATGTTTACATTGAAAAAACAATGGAAAAGCAGCAAAATCAAATAAAAAAACTTGTAAGGAACTACTACTGTATGTCTGACATTTAAAGTTTGCATCATGTTGACAGGCTCAAAGCTGCTTTTCATTGTTTTTACATAACGTTTATAGTAGTATATAATAGTCTACTGGTGTTATACCTTCAGTCATTTTGAATTTGAATTACCTTGACTTTTCCTTGTATTATTTCTGAACATATGATATGTAGAAGACAAATTTGTACAATATGTAGTTGTAGTTCATGCATCTTTTCCCTAAAGATATTTAACAAGTGATTTGTTTAACATTTGCATCATGCTGACTTAATGTGTGGTGCACTTGGAATAGAATTTTTCAACTAAATTTTTCAACTAAAGGGTTAATAAAGAAAGGTTACTTGAACAGGGTTTCTGCAGGATTTTCAAATCTTATTTAATGCCTTTTAATGCCCTTTTTAATGCCATTTCTAACATTTTTAATGCCATACGCAACCAATAACTAACACCCCTGTGTATGAATGCGTGTTATTATAATGCATTTTTTTTCATGCGGTCTTACAATGAGGCAACAATCAACATATATTACTCTGCTGAACATAATTAGAAATGGATCAGGAGACAGCTTAAAATGTCAGCGTTTATTTGCAGATTTCAAAATTTCAAATATCAAGTCTGAACAGAAAAAAAAATTCTGAAACTTCAAACTCTTAGAGGCTAAAACGGTCCGCTCTTAAGTCTGTGTCACACAATTTTGGACCAGCCAGAAGCAATTACCAAACTGGTTCCGTGTTTATCATACTACGCGACAGTGAATCAAAGTTATTAGTGGTGCAACGGATCACAAAACTCATGGTTCGGATAATTTTTCAGATCAGCAAAAAACAAGCAAAACAAAAAAAAGTTAGTTGTATATTAATTACTGAATGCTTTAAGTACTTCTAATCCACAGCAAAAACTACTAGCTCAACTAATAAAGTCAGTAACAAAACAAGAACAATTACACATGACAAGTGTAGATGAATACAACACAGTTACTAATGAAATCAATAACACTAGTATTCAAGTGCAGAAATGTAATATTTAATTGTAAAATAACTAGTGCTTCTTACTGCAGGTATTTATTTGATGCCGTCTCTTTAAGGCCAAATGCACGTACCTAATACTGGCATGCTGATACTGATCAATACTGATCTCTTTCTCAGCTGTTTCGGTTCACTGAAGACATAACCGACTGTGTTTACCAGAATACCAAAACGGGTATTTAAACATAACTTTGTATGTATGTTAAGAGAAGTTTTAAAGAGGAATCAATCTGTGAATTACGTAGTCTGAATCGCGCGTCTCTCTGTGCGCGTGCTCGCTTCAGGTATGTGCG
The DNA here is from genome assembly GCF_049309525.1 of Garra rufa. Classification (NCBI taxonomy): domain Eukaryota; kingdom Metazoa; phylum Chordata; class Actinopteri; order Cypriniformes; family Cyprinidae; genus Garra; species Garra rufa. The sequence goes on along the minus strand of NC_133375.1, from coordinate 17,566,386 downwards.
GCAGCAGTAAAAAAAAAAAAAAAAAACAGCGCGCGTGTTCTCTTTTGCTGCAGCGGTCTAAATAGTTTTAATGGGTAAACTGGCAAGACAAAACATGTGCAAATTATAAACTTTTACTCAATGATGGTTAAACTTAACAGTTAATCCGCGAACCACATGCGCCGAACCGTGGGGTGCGGTCCGTACGGATCACGGATCATCTACGATCCGTTGCACCCCTAAAAGTTATTAATTATACAGGCTACATTCAAGATAAATTGGTAATACTTGTTTCTTCAACACCATCTAAAGTTTTAATGCCCGTATAAAACAATTTAATGCTTTTTAATGCCATTTAAGGCCTTAATTTTCGCAAAATCAATTTAATGACTTTTAATGCTTTTTAATGCCCCGCGGAAACCCTGTTGAATTATGTTGTAGTTACATTTTCAAGTGGATAAAAATAGAGAATCGGTCAAACATTATTAAAAAATTACCTGTCGTAAACACCTACCCCAACCAAAAATACAGTGTTGGTAGAATAATCTGATAAGTAGCATTATTTGTCAGAACACCGGAAAGCAAAACATATGGAGCTGTAAGCATAACTGTGTAAGTGCTTGCTGTTTTACTGCCTCTAGTGTCCATTTCTGTTGGAAACTGCAGTGATATGTACTTATTGGTACGCATTTCGTATCTCGCAAAAAAGTCCCCACAGGTACGTTTTCGTCATGAGACCAGGTTGGGTATTTTTATGGGAATTTACTGGTATTAATGTGTAAAGGGGCTATTGTCTTCTTTTGGTACATTGTAAAAGTCTTTTTACTTTCTAAAAACAAAGAACATTAGATTTCCACTGGCTGATTCATTGGTGAATCTTAAAAAACAAAGTGTTTTAATAGACTTCGGGGGCTCATCGTTTCGAATGAGACAAGACCCATAAAGTGGTCGTTTTGTACCCTTTGGTTATTGTGCATGCAATCAGTCTGCTATAGTGGTATTATAATGCATTGAATTAAAAATCTATTCCACTTGGGTGACCTCACACTAAATAGGTGAACGGGTCAAAGGTTAGGGTCATTCTTATCCATTTCTCTGCTCTCATGCACAGCCCAGGACGGGTTCATGAGTAGGAGAGAAATAGGCGCCAAGCGGAAATGAACCCTCACTGGACAGCTGAGGCAATAACCTGAATAGATGTCGTCTCCCAGTGCAATTAAACCCTCCCTGATTACACCTCTCTAGCTATCGATTGGAAACTTTCACTTAATAACCACTAGCATGGTCTCTTATGGTAACCCAAGGTCCAGCCTTCAAGAGCGGGACTGCTTGAGATTTATGTCCAATGGCTTAGTGACTCCTAAGGGAGTCTGTGTCATTTCTTTATTCCAATGTGTAGAGTGGGACTAACTCAGCTTTTTACACCACGTTATAAAGAGGCAGACATCTGTAGACAACAGGATATTGTTTGAAGTACAAAGATATATTGTATTTGAGTTTAGGTGTGGTGTTACATTATTAAGGATGGTGCATTACTGCTATCCTTTTTAATAATGTAACAACATTATATCTGTTGGCATGCCTAACTAATGCATTATTTGTATATATTACATGATACACATTGCATTACACTGTAGATTCCCAGTATATATAAAATATATATACGTGTTGAAAAAACTGTGAGCACAATGACTTAAGTGCACACAGACTACAACCAATAGATTTAAGAAAAGTGAAAAAGGCATGGCATAATCAAAAATTCATGCCATTTACACCCGTGAGGCAATTTTATTCAAAACAGTCAGTTTGCAGTGCGTGTAAAAGCTTCTTGAGTCAGGTCCAAACAGCAAGACTGGCTCCAAAAGCAACATTACCTCCACGTAAGAAAATTCACCCTTCAAAGCCCGCGTCTTCCCATCATACACCTGTTTGGCTGAGCGTGCCAGCTCGGATCCCTGGACCGCTCGCCGCTCACTCATGTGAGGAGAGCACAGGTTGTCCACGCTATTGCCCTCGGGCACTGCAATGTGTTCACAGCCCCGGCTGGGGAAAAGAAACGAGGGATGAGAGGGCTAGGAAGAAAGGATTAGAGAAACAATGCTACGGCCTTCATGTCTTGCTGGATGAGGACATTAAAGAGGTGAATCTAACATTGAGCCTTTCACAATATTCCCTGTATAGAGATGTAGGGGTCATGGTCTTTTAAAATGGTGTCTGTAGCACTACCCGAAAAGAATTTGATTTCTAAAAAACATTTGAATTAGAATTATTAACAAAGGGTGTGATTTTGTGTACTGATATGGTCATGCACATTGAATGCATGCATGTAAGGTTAGGCCTAGTGAAACATATAATTTAAACATCATGTGTATATGTATATTTAAACAAACAGGAACAGCAGACTAGTAGCAGTGCATTAAAGGAGTAGTTCACTTTCAGAACAACAATTTACAGATAATTTACTCACCCCCCCGTCATCCAAGATATTTATGTCTTTTTTTCTTCAGTCGTCAAGAAATTATATTTTTTTTAGATAAACATATCTGGAAATTTCTCCATATAATGGACTTAAATGGTGCCCCGATTTTTGAATCTTCAAAATGCCATTTAAATGCAGTTTAAATGCAGCTTCAAATGGCTGTAAACAATCCCAGCCGACGAAGAAGGGTCTTGTCTACCAAAACGTTCGGTCATTTTCTTAGAAAAATATATTTTTACATACCTTTTAAGCACTGAAACTCGTCCAGCACTAGGGCTTGTAGTGCGCATTCCCGACTTTACGTACTGCGTCCACCGTGCTCTGCAACGCAGCGAATGCTTGAAGCAGTCCCATCACCTGACTCGCCGATTGTTTGTAACAGTGGAACAGATGTGGTCCAGTCGTGACAGCACTGAGATTCCTGCTCCGCTGGAAATGGCTGGCATTTTCCACACTTGCACCACCATCTCGTCTCGTTTGAACGCAGTCTGCCCGAGGCTTGTGTCGCCGCTGCGGCTGTCGCAGTTTTCTCTCTCTGACAGAGTTCATCGTCTGTGTATTCCGGCTCAAAAAGGTAGGAAACGGTGAAAAACTCCATCTCATGTGCTCCTCCAGCTTCAAAGTCGTCCGACATCGTTGTACTTTATGTTGTACCTTGTTGCTAAAGACTATTTGATTGCGTTGCACTTCTCTCTTCTGAAGTTCGCTTTGTAAACACTTGGTCTGTAGTTTCGCATACGTCACGCGTGACCTTTCGATGTGAGTACATAAAGTCGGGAACGCGCACTACAAGCCCTAGTGCTAGACGAGTTTCAGTGCTTAAAAGGTATATAAAAAATATTTTTCTAAGAAAATGACCGAACGTTTCGGTAGACAAGACCCTTCTTCGTCGGCTGGGATCGTTTACAGCCATTTGAAGCTGCATTTAAACTGCATTTAAACAGCATTTTGAAGATTCAAAAATCGGGGCACCATTTAAGTCCATTATATGGAGAAATTTCCAGAAATGTTTATCTCAAAAAACAATTTCTTGACGACTGAAGAAAAAAAGACATAAACATCTTGGATGACAAGGGGGTGAGTAAATTATCTGTAAATTGTTGTTCTGAAAGTGAACTACTCCTTTAAAGTCGGTGTCACAGAAAAAATAAAATACTCATGAAATTAAACGTGCTCTTGTGCTTAAAATCGCTCGACTCAGCAGGGCTTCGAGAAAGTTCTTCTAACTTGACAGTGTCTTAAAAACTTGGTGCTCTTACAGACTACACTAACGGATATTAACACAGAAACCCGATTAAAAATTACCTCCGTCTAATGCAAAAACGCATTCTGAGTTAACTCTTTCAACGGTCCTATTAACCGTCTACAAATGAAGCTGAATATGAGGTTTTACTGCACCTGTTACAGCTTATGGATGATAGCCAGGGAGAGAGGACAACAGATTCAAACCTGAAGTGTTTCCAGGGGAAGGGCAGCTGGTCATGCTAGTAGAAAGTGACGAAGGAGAAAGAGAGTATGTGAAAGGAAATCGTTAACATTAAATGTGTTGCGCACTCGCGACAACTGCTTCAAGTTCAGCTATACAGCGCGCACAGCTTCCTGCTGACCGTATATGGAGTGCCTGTTGTGAACGCGCAAAATGATTGATAGGTAGAAAGCGCCTCAAAAGCCAGTTACTTTTTACTTCACTGTTTGCTACAGAGATCGTATATTTTATAAGGGAGTAGGGTCATTTTCCATATATAATTTTCTTAAAATGTCCACAGAACTTTTAAAATTAGTGAATTTCTTGTGCAGAAAAAATTACAGTTTTTCATTAGCCTACACCAAAGTGGCTAAAATTAGAATTTGTAGAATCAATTTGTAGAACAATTTAGTATAACATCATTAAAGCGGAAGTTTACACCTTATTTTAACTTCAATAAGATGGTGTGGTTTGGTCAAGCATTGATAATACCATTATACCAAGATCAAAAGAAAAGAAGAAATTCTTAAAGGGGTCATCGGATGCAAAACTAACTTTTACATGTTGTTTGAACATTAATGTGTGTTGGCAGTTTGTGTACACAACCACCATACAATGATACAAATCCACCCAGTGTTTTTTTTTTATCTTTAAAAGTAATATCCCCTTTTTAAAATCAGGTAATTCTCAGCTTCTTGTCAGTGTGATGGCACACAGACAGAGGCCACTCCCACGATAGTAGATTGACATGAGTGTCTTACCTTAGACCCGCCCTCACCAAGCTGAAACAGTCCGACTCAGATCGCCATTGTGTGACTCAGGTGCAGAGGAAGAATGCCTCCGATTGAGCGTAATAATGAACATAGCAGTTGTCATTTACTCCTGACATCTGAGCCACTGAAGATGCAGAGGATAACTTTACTTTCGTTTTTAAAAGGAAAGCGCCGATCTGATCTACATATGCATTTATGTTCGTGTGAATCGTTCGTGATGCAGCTTCACCCACAGCAGAAGTGAGTATAAGGGTTTTTTATGCATCTTTGCATATGGCCTTTCTTAATAATGTGCTTGTTGGCAAGTTTCGCCGCTAAATGCGGCTTAACATGGCTAAACGCGGCTAAAGTAAACATTATGGCTCACAGAAAGGGGCGCGTCGAGCAGAGCTCATTTGCACTTAAAGGGACCATTCAATAAAATGAGTTGAGTTTTTGCAGAGCTGATTTTGACAAGGTAAAAGGGTGTTTTTTTTTTTTTTTTTTACATTACTATTGAGAATTTTTAACCAAAGTATATTATAGACTTTTCTTCAAGACCCTAAAGAATCATATGAACTTGTGGAAAATGGGCATCCGATGACCCCTTAATTTAAAGTAATTATTTTTATTTTCTTTCTGCACAAAAAGTATTCTCGTTACTACCTTTCTAGGCCTTGAACATGGTTGCTGCGTTGCTCTCTTTGCAGGGTCAGAAAGCTCTCAGATTTCATTAAAATATCTGTGTTCTGAAATTACACAAAGGTCTTATGGATTTGAAATGACATGAGGGTGAGTAAATAATCATTTTCATTTTTGGGTGAACTATCCCTTTAACAGCTTAAAAGTTTACATTTTAAAGTTTTCATTCAACATCAGTTCCTCTATGGAGAAAATGCACAGAATTTTTACTTCGGAAACCTGACTGTTGCAAGTCGGCCCGACTGTCTAAGAGCTGATTTCAGCATTATGGTCTAGAGATTTGTGGGATTCTTTCTTAGTTTCTTTCTCTTCATGGTGGAGTATATTATATATTGTGTAAATCCCTCTGGCATGGTCCTACCTGACAGCACGCTCTGTGCTCTATATGATGGTTAATCTTCATAAAACATCAATGGCTTCCTGTATTCCACACACTCCAATGATTTCACCATTAAGATCTGCTTTTATGACAAATACAGTGAGGCTGATGGGAGCTCATATATAGCGCACTGACAGACAGGAGTGAGTTTGAACGTTTTAAACTACTAACCCATAGACACATTAACATGACAAAATATGTACAGACTCCTAGAGAGAATGAATATGTTGAATTAAACCAGACTTGTTGAAGATGCTCCTGTTCTTTTTTGAACCGTCCTAGGTGCTTTTCTTCGGCATGGCGGTGTAGCAGCGACTGCTGCATTTATCACAAGGATCTACGGTGAGTGGAAGACAATAGCTAATGAGAGCTTGCTCCCCGTTGGGCTGGAGCTCCAGACAATGCAACAACATCTGTGCTGGCGTGCTGAAGTGCCTCTTCCCCAGAGTCTCGGGACAGGAGGGTGGGGGGGAGGCAGCAGCCTCACCTGTCCTGTGTTTCCAGACACCCCCCTTCCTCCCAACCCCCATCCTTCTCCTTCTTCCCTTCATTCCTTCCCTCCATCAGCTTTCCGATCGAGGAGCCAAGCTTGTTGAGGGGACTCCCAGGTCAAATCCATAAAGCATCTCCCGCCAAGGTCACTGCTCACGCTTGAAACCCGAATCCCAGAAAAGAAACATTTAAAACGTCAGGAGTTTTGAGTTAGCACTGCGAGGAGAGAAGGATGGCCTACCCCAAGAGGGAGAACGAGAGAGAGGGAGAGAATGTGCAAAAAAAATGAGAGAAGAAAACCAGGTGTGGACTTCACTTTTAAGTGATGTTTAATGAATGGGCCCCCAGGGTGGTTTAACACATGAGCAAGGCTCTACATTTCCCCCTTTCCCCCATGGAAATGCACTGGACATACACATGATTCAGGGACTGAGGAGTCCAGGCTGTAAATATGTCAAGTTCTCTCGCGGTTTGAGGATAACTCAGGAATCACACTCGGACTGCCACCTTGGTATGGGGATTGTCACAATCCAAAACACAAACTTTTGCTCGCAAACTCTTTCAAAGCCAGGACTTTTACCTCAGTGGAAAAATGAACATGATTGGTTTATTTAGGATGGCTGAAGCTTTCTTTCTTTTTCCTCCCAAGAAAGGATAAAGTACTGTCAAATGATCATAATCACAGTATAAATCCTGACATGGGCTCTTGAATCACCTTATATCTCGACTACTTATTTGACTACTATAATATTTTTAATGTTTTTAAAAGATGATTATACCCAAGGCTGCATTTATTTAATCGAGAAAAATATATTTTAAAATGTAATTTATTCTGAATTTTCAGCATTATTACTCCAGTCTTCAGTGTCACATGATCCTTCAATCCGTCAATCATTCCAAAATGATGATTTGCTGCTCAAGAAACATTTTCTATTAATATCAATGTTGATTTTTAGGATTCTTTGATGAAAGGAAAAAAAAAATGTTAACATTAAAATTGTCTTCAAGTATTAATACGTTCACATTTAGAAGTATTAATATCTTTCGAAATTAAATACTATACTAATAATTATAGTGCAATTCCTTTCTTTAACTGTGTTTATATTAATACTATACTAAATAAATTTACAGACATTAAATATTCATTTACAAATATATTATTGGTCTAGTTGCAGATACTGTAAAAAGACTTGAACAGAAGTTAAATCTACCTGATCTCATGATGAAAACGTACCTATGGGAACTTTTTCAGAAGAATATATGAAATACATACGATTAAGTACATATTAGGGCTGCTTGATTTTGGCAAAAATCATAATCACGATTATTTTAGTCAATATTGTAATCACGATTATTTAACACGATTATGACTGGGTCCAAAACTTTATATTAGTGATTAATTTAAAGCAGAAAAAAGGATACAAATAAAAAAAATATAAACTGAAAAACTGAAAACTGTGCTTTTTAAAAATATATATATACTGAATACTTTTATGCAAGTCTAAAGTAGTCTAACAATACTACAGAAATTGAATGTAGTTATTTGAATGTAAAATAAAACAGTGTCTTTACTGTAAACATGCTTTGTTTCTTATTAAAACTACAAAAGTCCTTCATTCAAGAGCAGTGAGTGACTTTTCTCTTTGTATTTTTACGTTTTATTAATATTAAGCACAGAGACGGCAGAAGGAATATTATTTGTTACCGCTTTTAGCATCGTCTCTGAGCACATACACAGAACAGCGCAAGTTCTTACGCGTTATTAAAAACACAACATCAAAGAAACATTAATAAATCAAGCACGTCCCGTTTTATGAAAGTCACGTTACATGATTTTGCTGATTTGCATGTGAAATTATGCTTTTATGGAGGAGCGAAAGCGCACCACTGGAAAGGGGATGGAATGGGACGCAATAATCGTTTCATCTCGATTACTGCATTTTCATGATCATTTGAAGCAGAAATCAAAATCGAAACCGAATTTCGATTAATTGCACAGCCCTAGTACATATCACTGCAGTTTCCAACAGAAATGAACACTAGAGGTAGTAAAACAGTGAGCTTGTAATTGTTTTCAAACACAGTTATGATTACAGCTCCATATGTTTTTGCTTTCCGGACATAACAAGCTTGCTCGGTAGGTCAGTTGGCACAGAATTGGACTTAGGATGCAGAATCCTTGGGTACAAATCCTGTGAAAAACATGACTCACAATGAAAAAGCAAACAAAACAAGCTAAAACGGCATTTGCGTTTTTACGTCACATTCACTTTTGTACTTTATTTAAAAAAATGTCACGGAGCATTAAAGTTATAGTGCCACTCAATGGACATTTCAAGCCAGAACTGAGGTGACGCGCACAAAACCAACGTCACATTAAACATACGCTCATTTGTTCCAGGGAAAAAAACGAACACTCTTTTAGCGCCACTCAGTGGACATTTCACATTGAGTATGTCATGAAACGTATATGGCGGTACATATTTCACGTCTTGCGAAAAAGTTCCAACAGGTACGTTTTCGTCATGAGATTAGGATGCGTTAAACATGGCTTTCCAGAAAGAATTGTCAGTTATAGGGTGTTGCCATGAAATCACTATTCAGAAATCAGTTCTGATTAAAATCAGAACCAAGTATTTCAAAGTGGAATAATATGGAATAATCTCTTACATTTAGCCACCAAAATTAGAATATTAGGAAGAAAATTACACTGTGTTGTCACGTTTTTGAGAAAGACAAAACAAGAATTTTAATTTGGGGGTGAGAACTATTCCTTTATATAAACCTACCATCACAGTGAAGTTTTTAAATACAAAACCATTAATCAATTATCTGTGTTAAGTCTCATTAAGGCTTCTACCAGAAGCCCATATAATCTCAGACACACCTTATCCATAAATGAATACATACAATTAATACCTGTAAACATTCGCAAACTTTACCTGTGCTGCATCTCCCACCTTCAACTCCAAGAGGCACAGGCAGGCTGTGACCCCTGTAAAGGACGGAGAAGAAGTGGTTGGTAATTAAAATGCAATCTCCACCACTTCAACCCCCCAGAGCGGGGCACGCCGCAACAGCGGTGTCGCCCAGGAGCCCGAGGGCGTGAGGTGCCACCTGCCCAGCCGTGCCACCTGCGCCCATGTCCTCCCTTCATTAAAGTGTGTATTTATACCACTTCTGCTGGCCCCCCGCTCCGCAACCCCACCCCGCCCCCCACGCGGGATTCTCGTCCGCTAAAGCAAGGCTTTATTAGAATTAATGTGCTGCCGCAGAGACGCATGGGCAGGCCTGGAGCTGGGGTGCCAAAGGAGAGGGTCCCCAGCCCTTGTACTGTCACTTTGAATAAAAGCGGCCAGGCAAGCTGAGCGTGGAGATGAGCGTGGACGGGCACATGACAGCCATGTTTTCCACTGGGCAGAGGGGAAAGCAAAGTATTTTTTCTGTACAATCTGCTCCCAAGCACATGACGAGCTGTCGCGTGTGTGGAATAAATGAACGGATCGAGCACAGGATTGAGCAAGTTTCGAATTTGATTGGTCAGATATGACCAATATGTGTTCTGAGTTTGTCACACAACAGGAAAATATGTTATTAACCACTCAGCCAAATTTGTATTTGACCAGCAAGTAAATAAAACAAGTTATCATTATCTTGAAAAATAAACTATATTCTCTAAACTCAAACGCTGGGGGTGTGTCTTCTATCAGTGCAAAAACCACACCCACTCGTGGGAATGTTGCCGCCTCTCTTAAATGTCAAATACCATTACAACAAATAATTGCAACTAGGTAATATGCATTTACATGATAAAGGCATAGACAGCTAGCGAACTGTAGGCTGTAGTAACTAACGGTAATGACAGTAACTTGTGATTGAGCAGGCAAACCACTGATGCTAATGTGCTCTAGTTATTATAGTATTAGTGGAGGGCCCATGCTCAGTGGCTGTAGTGCATCATCAAGTCCAAAAAATCCTGAACACAAAAATGATGAAAAACTGTTTAACAGTCGAACTCCACAATTCAGTACTACACAGTGCAGTCTATGTAATGTCTTTCAGCAATCCATTTCTAACATTTATAATGCGTTTAGAAGCAATTCTCTGAATTGCCTTTTCAAGGACTTTAAAATAGATGTGTAATAATGTATAATACTAAGTATCATATGAAGATCACTTTAAAATGTTTTGCTACTTTTAAGCACTGTTACAATTTTAAACTATTAAAATCTACCATAAAAATATTCATTTTGACATTTAAAACTATAAACAAAGTTGTGTAAAAAGGAAAAATGTCCGAAAGCCCTAAGAGGCCATGAATTATTATTATATTTCTTTCTTGTTTTCATGTGACGACAGCTTAATTTTCTCTAGATCACAACCTAATTTCCTGGAGATGTTAATATAACAAAAGTTGATTTCTCGTCATCACGACTTAATTTTCTTGTGATCTCGACCTTAAAAATCAGTTTTCTCGTTGTCACAACCTAATTTTTTAGAGATGACATAACAAAAGTTGCTTTCTCATTATCGCAACTTAATTTTCTTGTAATGTTGACATAAAAAGCTGTTTTCCCTAGATCACAACCTAATTTTCTGGAGATGTTGACATAACAAAAGTTGTTTTATGTTTATCACAATGTAATTTTTTTGTGATCTCTACATCAAAAAGCTGTTTTTTTCTAAATTACAACCTAATTTTTTAGAGATGTTGACATAAAAAGTTTTCTCGTAATCACAACTTAATTTTCTTGTAATCTTGACATAAAAAGCTGTTTTGTCTAGATCACAACCTAATTTTCTGGAGATGCTGACATAACAAAAGTTGTTTTATGTTTACCACAACTTAATTTTCCTGTGATCTCGACATCAAAAAGCTGTTTTCTCTACATCACAACCTAATTTTTTAGAGATGTTGACATAAAAAGTTTTCTCGTAATCACAACTTAATTTTCTTGTGATCTTGACATAAAAAGCTGTTTTGTCTAGATCTCAACCTAATTTTCTGGAGATGTTGACGTAACAAAAGTTGTTTTCTCGTTATTACAACTTAACTTTCTTGTGATACTGACATCAAAATTTTGTTTTCTCTAGAGCTCAACCTAATTTTCTCTAGATCACAACCTCTCGACATAAAGTTGTTTTCTCTAGATCACAACCTAATTTTCTGGAGATGTTGACATAACAAAAGCTGCTTTCTCGTTATCACAACTTAATTTCCTTGTGATATTGACATAAAACTGCTGTTTTCTCTAGACCTCAACATAATTTTCTCTAGATCACAACCATATAATAATAACCATAATAATAATTTTCTGGAAATGTTGATATAACAAATGTTCCTTTCTCGTTATCGCAACTTAAATTTCTTGTGATCTTGACATAAAAAAGCTGTTTTATCTTGATCATAACCTAATTTCCTGGAGATGTTGACATAAAAGTTGTTTTATGGTTATCAAAACTTAATTTTCTTGTGATCTCGACATCAAAACGCTGTTTTCTCTAGATCACAACCTTATTTTCTAGAGATTTTGACATAAAAGTTGTTTTCTCGTTATCACAACTTAATTTTCTTGTGATCTCGACATAAAGTTGTTTTCTCTAGATCACAAACTAATTTTCTGAAGATGTTAAGATAACAAAAGTTGCTTTCTCATTATCACAACGTCATTTTCTTGTGATTTCAACATAAAAAGTTGTTTTCTCATTATCACGACTTAATGTTCTTGTGATCTCAACATAAAAAAGCTGTTTTTTTCTAGACTGCACCCTAAATTCATGGAGGTGTTAACATAACAAAAGTTGATTACAACCTAATTTTCTGAAGATGTTCCTCAACAACATAATGGAAGTTGTTTTCTTGTTATCACAACTTAATTTTCTTGTGATATCAACAAAAAATCTGTTTTCTCTAGATCACAACCTATTTTACTGGAAAACAAAAACAGAAACAAAAGTTGTTTTCTCATTATCACAACTTAATCCCTTGTGATCTCGACATAAAGTTGTTTTCTAGTGATCACAACTTAATTTTCTTGTGATCTCGATATAAAGCTGTTTTCTCTAGATCACAACTTAATTTTCAGGAGATGTTGACATAACAAAAGTTGTTTTTTTGTTATCACAACTAAATTTTCTTGTGATCTCGATATAAGTACAGTCGTGGCCAAAATTTTGAGAATTGGAAATTGGAAAAGTTGCTGCTTAAGTTTTTATAATAGCAATTTGCATATACTCCAGAATGTTATGAAGAGTGATCAGATGAATTGCATAGTCCTTCTTTGCCATGAAAATGAACTTAATCCCGAAAAAAACTTTCCACTGCATTGTTAAGAAGGCTTCAGGGCGTCCAAGAAAGTCCAGCAAGCGCCAGGATCGTCTCCTAAAGAGGATTCAGCTGCGAGATCGGAGTGCCACCAGTGCAAAGCTTGCTCAGGAATGGCAGCAGGCAGGTGTGAGCGCATCTGCACGCACAGTGAGGCCAAGATTTTTGGAAGATGGCCTGGTGTCAAGAAGGGCAGCAAAGAAGCCACTTCTCTCCAAAAAAAACATCAGGGACAGATTGATCTTCTGCAAAAAGTATGGCGAATGGACTGCTGAGGACTGGGGCAAAGTCATATTCTCCGATGAAGCCTCTTTCCGATTGTTTGGGGCATCTGGAAAAAGGCTTGTCCAGAGAAGAAAAGGTGAGCGCTACCATCAGTCCTGTGTCATGCCAACAGTAAAGCATCCTGAGACCATTCATGTGTGGGGTTGCTTCTCATCCAAGGGAGTGGGCTCACTCACAATTTTGCCCAAAACACAGCCATGAATAAAGAATGGTACCAAAACACCCTCCAACAGCAACTTCTTCCAACAATCCAACAACAGTTTGGTGAAGAACTATGCATTTTCCAGCACGATGGAGCACCGTGCCATGAGGCAAAAGTGATAACTAAGTGGCTCGGGGACCCAAACGTTGACATTTTGGGTGGCCTGGAAACTTCCCAGATCTTAAAACTTGTGGTCAATCCTCAAGAGGCGGGTGGACAAACAAAAACCCACTAATTCTGACAAACTCCAAGAAGTGATTATGAAAAAATGGGTTGCTATCAGTCAGGATTTGGCCCAGAAGTTGATTGAGAGCATGCCCAGTCGAATTGCAGAGGTCCTGAAAAAGAAGGGCCAACACTGCAAATACTTACTCTATGCATAAATGTCATGTAATTGTCGATAAAAGCCTTTGAAATGTATAAAGTGCTTGTAATTATATTTCAGTACAGAAACAACTGAAACAAAGATCTAAAAGCAGTTTAGCAGCAAACTTTATGAAAACTAATATTTGTGTCATTCTCAAAACTTTTGGCCACGACTGTATATAATAGTACATAATGTACCAGGAGTCTACTACTGATTTAGTAATGAACAACTTTCACGCACCTGACAATGTAATGTTTGACAAACAAACCATGTGCTGTTATTAATGTTTTGGATATTTCAGAACAAATTTGGCTTCAATTGATAAAAAAGTGTGTAACTGACATGTTTAAATAGTCTGACAACAGAGCATTCAATACAACAAGCGCAGACAGAGTGCCTTCAGATGGATGCAGATAACTACTGTAAATAGTTTTATTCGTCATACTAGATAGGCTATCTGACCATTACATGTATGACAGCTTCAGATCAAAACAGACTCATTTATTCACAGAACTACATTATTGATATTTGTGCATTTTATTATTTCATTTGGTTAGCCTACAGTTAGTGCTGCTGTTGGAAAACAACTTTTGTTATGTTGAGATCAAGAGAAAATTAGGCTGTGATAATGAGAAAACAACTTACTGTATGCCATGTTGATATCACATGACAATTAAGTTGTGATCACAAGAAAACAAGAAAGAAAAATAATAATCAGTGGCCTCTTAAGGCTTAGATGAGCAGATCGAGCACAAGACTGAGCAAGTCAGTAACAAGCCAATAAGTTGTCTCTATAAGCACTAATATTCTTGGCACACTCATTATCAATGTTGCTCGGTCTGCTTTCTACATGCGGTCAACTGTTGCAACTAGTTGCATTATGTCCGACTCGAAAACTCAGCATTCATCAGTAATGTACAGTTGGGCCTAATTGGAGACAGCTGCGATACATAATGCAATTATTGAAGAAGTTTCCACATTATAGTCCTGAAACGTGTCCACGTGGTCAATAAGTCGAGAGCGCTGGGGCAATGGAGAAGCTACGTGTGAGCTTGCGATGCTTAAAAGGGCATTTCAGTCAAGTCATTATCATTCCACCACACCAATTAGACACAAATAACCTCCATACAACTCTATTCTGAGAAAGGGCAATCTGCCGTACTCTTGCACCGTAGCCTAATCCACATTTCATGTGCACACTCACTGCTTCGCACCCACCGAGACACTATTGACTTCATTAGTGTTAAAAATGGCTAGCATTTTATAGGCAGATGTAGATTTTAGCATTATTAGCCCTCTGTAATGTTCTCCTAAAGGGCGCGTGAGGCAACCAATTAAACTAGAAACTCTGAGAGCGAACAGACAGGGGAACTCTGAAAGATAATATTTACCCCCCACACCCTCCGGAATGTGACTGTATTTTATTTCCAGAGGAATGAATAGCTCGCATTGGCCTTATCAAATGGGAAAATCAAAGAGGGTATATGGATCCACGCTCACAAATAATACAATGCCCACTTCGCTGGGATTGCCTCAGATTGAATTGTGAGATTACACGGTAAGTACCTGAGAGAGGACGCACATAATCTTTCCATTACCACACAGATGTCTCGCTAACAGGGTCATTGCGTTTGACGTATCTTTATTTTCTCACACACTGGGTCACTTACTGTATGTACACATGTATTTGTATATAAACCCTGTGTGGGAGTGTTTTAACACAGTAATTATGCTTCGTCAGTGAATTTAAACAAGAGTGTTTCATCAACTTCAGGCACTTTTATGCCCCAGGGGTTGATTTTTACAAAAGTATTCTTGTAGCTTCATAAAATTACAGTTGAACCACTGACGTCACATGGACTGTTTTATCGATGTTCTTACTACATTTTTTGTGCATCAACCGTGGTAGTTCCCTTGCTGTCTATGCAGGGTGAGAAAGTTCTCGGATTTCATTAAACATCTTAAAATGTGGTCTTACGGGTTAGTAACTAAATGACGGTGAGTAATTAATTACAGAATTTTCATTTTTGGGTGAACTATCCCTTTAAGAACTAGTCCGACAAAGTAGCAGTTAGCCAAGAGATCAGTCCTACTTCTTGCTCTTTAAAAAAAGAAAAAGAAAAAAGTAATCACCCATCCTGAACAAATGGCTTATTTTGGATTTGAGTAAAAAATCTAGTGATTAAACTATTTATGTGCATACACACCTGTTCAAGTGAGCACATTTTATACACATAGTAAAAACATTTATGCACAAATATTAATAAATGAAACCCTAATTATATTTCTAAAATATGAATGTATTAATAAATGAATGAACTAAAATAACAACTCAAATTCAAGATACTTCTTAATCTTAATTATATGTCACCCCCTCAACAACTTTTGTCTTTGAAGAAAAAGGATATGTAAAATGTTATACAAAACCTGGATACAGTTGAGGTCAAAAGTTTACACACACCTTGCAGAATCTGCAAAATGTTAATTTATTTGACCAAAATCATTCAAAATACATGTTATTTTTTATTTAGTACTGACCTGGATAAGATATTTCACATAAAAGACTATCACATATAGTCCACATGAGAAAATAATAGTTTAATTTATAAAAATGACCCTGTTCAAAATTGTGCAAAAATTTTATTTTTCAGCAATTTTGTGTATTTGAACCCTTTCCAACAATGACTGTATGATTTTGAGATCCATCTTTTTACACTGAGGACAACTAAAGGACTCATTTGCAACTATTACAGAAGATTCAAACATTCACTGATGCTTCAGAAGGAAAAACAATGCATTAAGATCCAGGGGGTGCAAACTTTGAATTTGAAGATAGGTAAATTCAACTAATTTTGTCTTCTGGAAATCATGTAAGTATCTTCTCTAGATTCTGAAGGGCAGTACTAAATTTAAAAAATATGATATTTAGGCAAAATACGAAAATACGGACACATCCTCATTCCGTTCAAAAGTTTACACCCCCAGCTCTTAATGCTTCGTTTTTTCTTTCTGAAGCATCAGTGAGTGTTTGAACCTTCTGTAATTGTTGCATATGAGTCCCTCAGTTGGAACTTTTGAACAGTGTCACTTTTATAAATTCAACTATTATTTTCTCTTGTGGACTATATAAACGTCTTTTATGTGAAATATCTTATTCAGATCAGTACTTAATAAAAAATAACATGTAATACGTATGATCCCCCTTATTTTGGTAAAATAATGAACATTTTGCAGATTCTGCAAGGTGCATGTAAACGTTTGACCTCAACTGTATGTGAAAAACCCTCATTTTAAAATGTTTGATTTCTAGAATTGAAAAAGTCATCATGTTTTGTTTTTTTCCCTCCTAAATTATTTAATTGGGTAAAAATTGTGAGTATTTTTTAATAGTTTATCATATAAAAAGAGTTTCTAAAAATAATTTTTAATTATTATTAATATTATAATTAGATATTTAAATTCTACTTTCTAAATGTATCCTAGTGCAACCTACATATATATATATAGATTGGTCCTTTCCACCTTTAGTCTTTATTTAAATTAATGCCATGACATTAAAGTGGAATTTATAAACAAACACAGCCTGCGATGACAGTGGTCGGCGTGAAGACCTCAGCGAGCGAGATAAGCTAAACGCAGCACCAGCGTGAAGTGCAGAGGGATCCAGACACCCGCTTTCCTCCCCTGCTCTGCGGTCTCAGTGCTGTTACAGTGCTGTCACTTCTCATTGGCTGTGCCGGTTTCCATTGGGTGCCACCACCTCAACAGGGGCATCACTGCTGATAGAAAACACAGCGTGTGATTTGTGAACTCTCACCGTCTTTGTAATTTCATCAGGGTAATGGGATTATATTTCAAATCACCGCTCCTTTCTTCATTACACCTCTAAGCTCCTCTGACAGACCAAAAAACTTAAATAAAATGTGCGCGTCAGCCCCGCTTGACTTCGCCCGCCGCTCGCACTTGATTAGACAAACAGCGCGGAACACGAAGGGGGGAATAATGTGCTCATTTATTCATTTTCCCGACGAGTCACAATAGATTTTTAACGACCGATGTCTGACCTCCCTTAGGTCCCCCGTGCTTAGGAGGGTTAATAAAGCCCAACAGTCTGGAGCTGAGAGGAAGTGAGCGAGAGAGCGCAGATGAACAGGAAAGACCGGGCTGCCGCAACAATATAAAGACAGCCACGTCGCAGGCCCCAAAACAAACTGCCACTCCTTCCTCCATCTTGCGCACCACCACCCTAGAGAGATGGAGAGAAGGAGGAGAGACAGAGGGATGGAGAGTTAGACTGCTTTTCCACTTAGATTACAATTCCACTGGTCTCTGAGGGACAATTAAAGGCAGTGTGGTAGAAGTGGATTCTTTTCTGCGAGCTCTCTGGCGTGCATGTTAAAAGTTTTTCCCCTGGTATCACTGACACAGAGACTCTGTAGCGACAGGGTGGACGGGAGAGACCGAGCACGGAGGGGGTGGAGGGTGGGGAGAAAGAGAAACTTGCATCTTAAAAACAACCGACTTTAGAGGCTTAACAGCGGAGGGTAATGAATGTTTATCAGGACCAAAACTTGTTTGGTTTTTAGAGGTCTAGAGGGAAAAGGAACTTGTGTGATGATGGTGGCATAGTGACAGAGAATAAGAAGTGTAGTGTCTACTTGAGTGTGGTATTGTTTAAAGAATGTTTTTTTTTTTTTTCAAAATGAAAACAAAAATTACTAGAGTATGTTTTACTATTTTCTGCTTCAGAACTGATAAGGCTGGCTTAATATACCATGAATGATGTCTCTTACTGAAATATGTAGTAGAAAACCTATGACAGATTTATGTTAAAAAATCCACATTGTTTTATACATATTTTGGACTATGGGGGGGGGGCATTATTTCAATGATGTGAAATGTGTAGCTTTTGGTTGTAATTTTTAGTCAAAGGGCAACAAGTGATGTAAGTCTTCACTGCTTTCCTAGCGATATAAGAGGAGAAAAATAGGAAGATGCCTGTGGACGAAAAAGAACTTCTGAAAGACCCGCGTCTTTGTTCTCTCCACTTTAGCCCTGATGTCTTTGAAGCTTACAAACGGCAGAGACAAGAAATGCTAGATGCCATCCTGGCAGGATGTAAACATGCCAATGCTTGTCATGATGCCATAGCCACTGAAGGAGTTTCTCACTGCTAATTCCACATGATATCCGGGGGTGTTTAAGCTCTTTGTAGGGAAAATCAATGGCACAGATATCCATCGCCGCCTGTAAGCTCTTTCAGTAGCTGTGGTCATCATATTAGCATTTTATTTTCCCAGTTATGTATGCCGATTGTGTTGCGGTAAAAACAGCAATAGGTAGCGCCAGTAGCAACCATTTCACGCCATTGAAATAATGACGCCCCCCCATAGTCCAAAATATATATAAAACATGATTTTTTTAAATAACGTAAATCTTTCATGGGTTTTCTACTACATATCTCAGTAAGAGACATAATTTATGTTATATCAAGCCATACAAGTCCTTTAATGATTAATTCAATGGGTTACTTGCTGTTTCTTCATAATTATTTGTCAAATTTACTAGCAGTTTCGGAGTAAACATTTTTCCAAATAATACTTAGAAAATACAGGGACTTGAATTTGAGAATATTTTTTGTAAATCCATTCATAGATATTAATCGACCAAACAAACGGATTCACTAGACTAAATCAGAATTTCCAATGTTACACATGTGAGATAGAACTGTTTAAAATGAACCAACTCATTAAAATTAACTTATGGCACAAATTAAAGTGATAGTCATTGAAGATGACTTTCCATCACTACATACAAGAAGGAAATATTTTTTAGATTAATTGATTCACTTGAATGAATTGAATGATAGATTCTAACTTCTGTTTGGATGTTATCCTGTTCTCATAGGATACAGCTGTTTGTAAGTTATGAGCACCCATCTATTCTCAATGCAGCTAACCTCAGGCCGCTTCACCGCCTCATGTCATCTACCCACTCATTACACTTTGACAGTTGAGTCACTGCAAATAGGCAGTCATAGCTACATTGTAAAGTGATAAAACAATGGAGCAACGTGCTTTTTAAATTTTTAATTTTCATAGGTCTAACTTCACATTATCAGCTCAGAAATATATTGGAAAATATACTGGAAATGTAAATCATTGTTATGGTGTGAGTCGGGCCAGATATATGTGCTCAGGATAAAAGTGAATAAGAGAAAGAGCCATTTACGATCAGTGTTGGGCATGTTACTTTAAAAAAGTAATTGGTTATAGTTACTAGTTACTTCTCACAAATAGTAACTGAGTTACATCATCATAAAAGTAACAATATTAATATGGTAAATGAATAAATCACTGTACACAAATCTACACTCTTTTAATATTGCTGTGGGACAATGTGAGAGACACCTTCCATGGGCTAAATATCACGCTATTGGGGTCACTTCAACCCGCAAATATTAAAAACATCCAGCAGCAATCTGTTAACCCCTCTAGAAACAAAGACCGCACAGGTGTGGTCTGTCTTGTTTTTTTTTTTTGTTTTTTGTTTTTTTATGACTGCAAATATAACTAGTCATAATAACAAGAAAACAATGTGCTTTTGTAAAATAAATAAAATAAACAAGGTGCGCTCTCTGCCTTCTCGGTCTCCGTCACCTCTCTTCACCTGGATCCCCGCGAAGACGTGCCTCACAGACATGAGAAATATATGTATAGAAAGCTTAAAATTTGTCTACTTTTAAATTAAATGTCACATCGAAAACATATATTCTCTGATAAAGTTATCCGAATGATACCAATGCAAGCTCCAGTTTTTCCCATCTAAAGTCATTCCTAATGTACAGTAACACACAACACACAATGCCCACGAGCAAATTTTAAACATCCACGTGAGACGGGTGGACATGTAGTCTATGTAAATGCCCACATCACCTCCGTAAACAAATTTGAACATTTATCAAGTTCATCTCTGCTACTTTTCGTTTCTGGAAGAAGATGTGCTGAGAGGAATAAGGCAGAATTTACCTCAGAAGAAGAATGCGAAGCGAAAATTATATTAATGCCACATTTTATTTTCAGTAATGGTAACTGCGTTGTAATGGGGGAAAAAGTAATTTGTTTGATTACTTGTTACTATAAAAAGTTACTCCCATCACTGTTTACAATGAACCGATTCAATATACTGACCAAACTGAATTTCAAAAAAACCTTCCAATTTTGTTTACACTCGCCACTGCTCACATATTCTGTGGAACAAGGCAAACACAGGCAAATAGGGTGATACAAATAGTTAAAAGTCTCTGTGTTTTGGGACTGTATTATAACAACACTTAACCAATCAGATTTGAGGACCAGAACTAACTGCTGTACAGTTATAATTGAATAATTATTTAAGTTTTAGTTAGTACTGTATGTCTTTTCTCTCTCTCCCACACATTCTTTATCTGATAGGGTGCACTGCTATTATCAGGATCCCCTTGGGTGTTTAACGATCACATAATTTTTCCATGATAATGCTAAAGACTTTGAAATGGCTTGTGATGTTGACACACTGAACTTTAAAGGCCACTCAAGAAGCAAAGACCATTACCAAACTGGCATGAAGTGACACCGGGTGTCTATTTAAAAGACAGAACAGAAATTTTATCCTGGCACTCTTGGCATTTGAATATATTAATGGGTTAATGCAGATGGCAATGTCCTCATAAATGTCCTGGCAAATGCCTGAATCCTGATCTTATCATGTCACACCTCTTCCATAATAGATCACAAAAATGAACATGCACAAAGCCATTCAAAGCCATTTGCTAGTGCACACCTCTTCTGCTTTCGCATTACTCAAGCACTTTTCCATCCAAAGTGACTAACAGTGAAGTTACTTTGCTTGCACTGTGCAGAGTGGGATAAAATAGTAAGATAGAAAGATAGTATGATAATCATAATTACATCATCTGCTATGGACTTATCTTTAAAATAAGTTTGATCATTGCACCATTGGCACAACGAGCTATCCCGCCAACAGATGTGCATTTAAGTCTAAAATCCAACGCATTATAATGTCTCCTTCGGATCTCATTCATGACTTTAAAACAATGAGCGCTCGACGGGCAGCCAAGCTTATTCAGAGTGGAAAATGAAATATATCCATTCGCTTTTCACCCCCCTCTCAACATCTATGCATCATTTTCATCTAATTGTTCCCTCTATTCTAGCAGCTCTTTGTCAGGGGCCACATGGGAGAGAGGAAAATTACAGACTACCTGATAATTAGCAAAGTTCACAGTAGAACTTGGATCTGTACAGAAGTAGCGGCTCCACGCTAGAGCCGGCTTTCTCTTAGCAACTAATTAAGTCCGCCTCTGAGGGCTCCTACTGTGGTGGAGGTAGATGCTGCAACAGCAGAATCCAAAAAAAGAGAAGAGAGAGAGAGGAAGGAAGAAAGAGAGAGAAATAGTTAGACTTGCTTTCGTCTTTCTTTAAAGCGAGGAATAAAACTGACTCTAATGCTCCTGGTGTTTTATTATTTGTTTCAGACGTAAATGGATTTCTTTCCCAAATGGAAGTATCAGTGGTGGTCACCATTACACACCACTCCAAACAGCGAGGCTTGTTCAGCTCATGACACACTTTAATTATTATAATGGCATTATCCATATCCGTCGATGTAACACGGAGAGAAGGAACAGCTGAGCGCAGTGGGCGTTAAGCGCAGGTTTTTAATCTCCTGCAGTTGAATTAAGTTTCTATCTAAAGAAGACTTTATTGGTGATGCTATCATCATCACTGCAACAGATTATTAAGCGGGATGCATCATCAAATGTCATCGCTCGTACACGTCGGGTGGCGAGATTATCTCCTCAGGGGCCTTATTGGATATAATTATGATTTTTGTGTTTGTTTGTTTTCATTTAGTTCAAAATTTTCTTACCCTGCTGGGCAGAGCAATGTTTTGCACTCAAGTGCCGTGTGCAGCGTGTCACTTCTCTCGGAGTGTGCGCTTATACATACTATAAGGGCTAAGAAAAAAATGTAAACATTGAAAATGTGTGGGGGGTTTTTTTATGTTTTTTTTTTTTTATTGAACCCCATTAGCATCAGTGGAACATATTTGTAAAATTGCAATACATTTTTATAACTACATATTATCATATATTTTTAATTATGTATATCAATATACTTCACATAGATGAAGAGAGGCAGAGACAGATAGAAAAACAGATAATAAAACAGATTATAGAAAGAGATGGAAAGATATAGAACGATAGATAGAACGATAGAACGATAGAATGACAGATAGAACGATAGATAGAACGATAGAACGATAGATAGAACGATAGAACGATAGAACGATAGATAGATAGATAGATAGATAGATAGATAGATAGATAGATAGATAGATAGATAGATAGATAGATAGATAGATAGATAGATAGATAGATAGATAGATAGAATGATAGAACAATAGATAGAAAGATAGATAGACAGATATAGACAGACAGACAGACAGACAGACAGACAGACAGATAGATATAGACAGACAGATATCATTTATAGACAAACAGACAGACAGACAGACAGACAGATATAGACAGACAGACAGATATCATTTATAGAAAGATATAGACAGACAGACAGACAGACAGATATCATTTATAGAAAGATATAGACAGACAGACAGACAGATATCATTTATAGAAAGATATAGACAGACAGACAGATAGATGAGACAGATAGATGAGACAGACAGACAGACAGACAGACAGACAGATATAGACAGACAGACAGATATCATTTATAGAAAGATATAGACAGACAGACAGACAGATGGACAGACAGACAGACAGACAGACAGACAGATATCATTTATAGAAAGATATAGACAGACAGACAGACAGATGGACAGACAGACAGACAGACAGACAGACAGATATAATTTACAGACAGACAGACAGAAAGACAGACAGATATCATTTACAGACAGACAGACAGACAGACGGACAGATATCATTTATAGAAAGATATAGACAGACAGACAGACAGACATCATTTACAGACAGACAGACAGACAGACAGACAGATATAATTTACAGACAGACAGACAGACAGACAGACAGATATCATTTACAGACAGACAGACAGACAGACAGACAGACAGACATCATTTACAGACAGACAGACAGACAGACAGACAGACAGATATCATTTACAGACAGACAGACAGACAGACAGACAGACAGACAGACAGACAGAC
The DNA here is from genome assembly GCF_049309525.1 of Garra rufa. NCBI lineage: Eukaryota > Metazoa > Chordata > Actinopteri > Cypriniformes > Cyprinidae > Garra > Garra rufa. The sequence continues at coordinate 17,542,705 of NC_133375.1, read as the reverse complement.
AGACAGATTAGATAGATTAGATAGAACAGACAGACAGACAGACAGACAGACAGACAGACAGACATCATTTACAGACAGACAGACAGACAGACAGACAGACAGATATCATTTACAGACAGACAGACAGACAGACAGACAGACAGACAGACAGACAGACAGATTAGATAGATTAGATAGAACAGACAGACAGACAGACAGACAGACAGACAGACAGACAGACAGACAGACAGACAGACAGACAGACAGACAGACAGACAGACAGATAGATAGATAGATAGATAGATAGATAGATAGATAGATAGATAGATAGATAGATAGATAGATAGATAGATAGATAGATAGATAGATAGATAGATAGATAGATAGACAGACAGACAGACAGACAGACAGACATCATTTACAGACAGACAGACAGACAGACAGACAGATATCATTTACAGACAGACAGACAGACAGACAGACAGACAGACAGACAGACAGACAGACAGATTAGATAGATTAGATAGAATAGACAGACAGACAGACAGACAGACAGATAGACAGACAGACAGACAGACAGACAGACAGACAGACAGACAGACAGACAGATAGATAGAACGATAGAACGATACATAGATTTTACAATAAATCCCTTTGTAAAAAAAAAACATAATCTTTCTTGGAAGTCGCTGCTCTGAACCCAAGGGCCAAAAGAGGACAGCTGAAGCCATCCAGAAGTGACGTCTGGGCATTTGCGGCCATCCTGAAATGACTCCAGCGACACGGAGAGACTGTTTGTGATGCAATCCAATAGAGACACGTCTAGCGAGCGAGCAGACGAGGCTAAGGCAGAGGCAGTCATTATTTTCCGTGCAATTAGAGGAAACCTGAAGTCCTTGATAACGAGCGCAAAAAAATGCCACATAATTAGAAATACACCACAAACACCATTATTGTCAGGAGAACACGGCCGTATAATGAAGCAATTATAAATGAGCGGCTGAGCTCCTGTCATTAATTTCAGCTTTTAAGGATGCAAGAAGATGAGCAGAGGCTAAATGTTTCAGAGAGAGTGAGCGCTGAGAGGGTGCTTAAGGTAGTCAATGCCGTCAAAACCACTTGAGGTTCCCCTCAACGGCCAGATAAAGCCTTAAGTGCCCTGTGGAAAGACTCCTCTGAGCCCGAGTGCGAGGGGAAGAGCGTTGAGCGTTAACTCCTGAGCCATTATGGCCGTCACAAGCAGGGAGTTTATAAACGTTTGCACGTAAGTCTAAAAGCACAAAACGAGGGGACTGACCTTGATGGAGAACCTCAGTCTCGAGCTAACCAACAATCAACCAAATCAACACTATTAAGAAGCGTTCCTGAGAGCCAGCAAAGGATTTGAATGAGCTACACTCTTCAAAATAAAAGGGTTTTTTTAAAGCGATGCCATAGAAGAACCATTTTGGGTTCCCCAAAGACCTTTCACTTCTTAAATGAACCATTATTTCCTTACAGAACCTATAAAGAACTTTATACGCATTGGAAAGGTTCCATTGATATTAAAATTCAGACTTCGTGAAATTAAAAAATATCTATTTTTAACAGTTTAATGTGCATAACTGATGGTAAAACTCATGAGTGACCCTCTTAAAACTAACTATAAAGGTTTTTCCATCTATGCTTCCATAAAGAACCTCTAACATCTATGGGAACTTTCCAATGTGTAAAGGTCCTTTAGTGGAAAAGGGTTCTTTAGATTATTGCAATGTTCTTTTAAGAAGAGGTTCTTTGGGGAACCAAAAACGGTTCTTCCGTGTCATTGCTCTGTTGATGTTTTTGATTGTACGTTGCTAATCGTGTTAGCCTGTAAGCTTAAAGGCAGCGAGAAAGCTTCATTACAGCCACACTTGGAGGAAAGAGAAAAACTGCTCATCCACGAAAATAACTCAAACGTATTGATCTCGCTTTGAAATGCACACGCCGCTCTCCTTAAACCCCGCCAATTAAAAAAGTGGGGGTGAATTTCATTAAAATGCCACACGCTTAGGCTTGATCCACCACTGCAACCCAACCAGCGCAAACATGCAGACATAACGCTTTATTAATGAGAATTTTTCTTCTTTGATTGCCCTTCTGCATCAAGACGACCGGCAAAGAAATCCTAGGCCGCTACAGTAAAGAACGGCGAGCAGAATATGCACTAAAGCGTCATGCGTTAAACATGAAAACGGCAGTTGCTTCTTGTTCTCATATATGCACACACAGCGCACACTGAACTCCAAAGACGTTGGCGTCATCCAGCACACTTAGAAATACAATCTTATTAATAGAAAGGCTGGTGCTACAGGCACACTACATCATTATTGTCTTGAGAATGCAGTGCTAGAGAAGGAGGCAATTAGGCTGAGGAAGCTGCGAGGTTGCCATTATTTTAGCATTTAATGACCAGGCGCTACGGCAGGGGCTTGATGCAGAAATGAGGGTCTCAGCTCTGAAATTATGCATTATCTGGCAGATCTTAGTGCACCCCCCTAAGACTCCCTCTCCTTCACCATGAATAAATTTACATGGGAATGCTTATTTCTCTAATTTAGGCAGTAAAATTAGAATATACAATACAAATCTACCCATGGAAGACAAGCATCTACTCACTGTTTTGGTTTTTAATGACCCTGTTTCATGTCTTCCTGTGCTTTTTTCCTAGTTATAGGGGCGGGGGCTGGGACAGACTTGTGGAAATGAGAACTGTGTCTTTCCTCTATTAGTTTTAGATATGATTTTTGCAAAATGGAGGAATATTTTGAGGTTTATGTAGGAAGTAGGCCTCATATTAGTGGTAGAAACTCTTTAAAAGTGAGTACACCTTTGACTAAAACAGCAAATGCTGAAGAAATGGTAACACTGATAATGCGATAAACTAGTATCTCCAAAAAGTCATAACCCCGGTTTCACAGACTAAAATGTAAGTCTGAGCCATTTCAACTGAAAAAACTTGCACTGACTGATCCTAAATTATATCAGTGCCTATGTTTTGACTCAAGGTGTTTTTTTTTCTAAGGCACATTTATAAAAATTACTTAAATGTCTTAATTGAACTATGGCCTAATCCTGGTTTAGTCTAAGCCCTGTCTGTGAAACCAGGCCATAGTGTTGAACTATGTAAGCATTAAATGAACATCTAGTAATCATCTTAAATGTGAAGTGTGCACAAGTAGAATGTTTTCAAACAGGTTTCCTGAACACTCACCTTGTCTGTCATAATTGGTCAGTCAAACGGATAGCCCCACCCCAAACTTACACCAATGGTTGAGCCACTGTTGCTGTGCTGGGCTGGTCGGGATGCTGAAACAAACAGAATAATGTTTTGAAAACACCATAGGCATGCAGTGCTCACACTTTTCAGGGGAGTCAAACTACAAATGGCTTGTTTTTCTTACTATGACTCCACATAACTCTAGGAAGTTAGGAGAAAGTATTTTAACAAAAATTCTACACTTTGAAAACAAATTTCTAAATAATAAATGGTGCAGAAACATTTGCTCAATGTCATAAAATCTAAGTGATTTATTGCTGATGAGCAAAAACTGTAAAATTTACATCTTTCACGAGTATTGCAGGGGGGGCGCGGGCCATCAGCAGAAAAATAAGTATAAAAACGTAAACAGCCAAAGGACGTCACTTAGAATGGGAGATGGATCGGTGTGTGAAAGAGAAGATAAGACCATAGATGAATTCACACAGACCCAGGCAGGTGCTGGTCATTCAAAAGCTCAATGCAGAAATTTTGACGAGTTATAATTGCTCTCGGCTTCAAAGTTCAAATGATTTGCAACTGTCGCTTTGTGGCGTCCAGCAGAGATGTCACTGACACTGCGGCATTCTGGCGCCTCAGTCTCAGTATACTGTACAACAGCATACATTCACAAATGATAATTCAGCGGCAGAGTTCCACTCAACGCAGGGGCGTAATTTCCACTTGGGGCTTTTTAAAAATCCTGTTTGTGTCCTCCCACTTTCAAATGGTTTTGTAAAATTAATGTCTTGTATTGTAGAATGCATGCACAGCGCCGCTGATTCGCGCGATCGTTAAAATGAAACCAAAAGTAAAACACGCACACGCATTCAAAAGCAATTTTAATACCCCACGTTTACAGATCGACTCCCCAATGCGCGCAAATTAGGCTACATAAAATATCTAGGCTGTTATTAGTATTGGGCTATAATCAGTTGTGTAGTGTCTATAGCTCTGTATCATGATGGGAATATTGGGTCTCTATTTGCACTGTGAATATTGAAAGAGTAGTCTACTTTGATTATGGCTGCATTTATTGCCTACACGACTAAGAAAGAACTGTGTCGTTTATTTTTTGTTATTTATACTGTAGATTCTTTAAAAATGCAGTGGCTGCCTGTAATTTAAACGGCTGTACTTGCAATAGAGAAAATAAACATCTTGTTCATGTACTCATATTTTCATTCATTCCTGTCCCTTGTTTAAGGCGTAAAATAAATATATAAAAAAGGCTCTCAGAATCAGCCCATTTGCTTGAAAAACATCTGCAATCAGAATCAGCCATGAAGAATCAAGATCGGCACATTACTAAAAATAAATTGGGTGCTCCTATATTTTTTTGGTGCTCCTAACTTTTTGAAGTTGGGAGTACCAGTGCTACCAAATAAAAAAGTTCATTTCAAGCCCTGCTATGCCTTAGGACAGCATGAAACCCACACAAAAAAAAATAATAATAAATAAATAAAATAAATAAAGAAATAACAGAGAGAATTATAATAATAACAGTTATTCTCCCTATTTTTTAATGTTTCAAGTGTTGCATGTGTTTTTGTCCTGTATCTTTTTTTTTTTTTTTTAACTAAGCATACATTTTTCATTATGTTTAGTAAAATCATTTATTAGTCTTAGGTGGGATAGGTATTTTCGGGAGGGGGGCGCCAGATTTTTTAAAGGTTTAAAGGGGGGCGCGAGCAAAAAAGTTTGAGAACCACTGTCCTAATCATTTGTTGCATAAAACAAAAATGTATCTTTGACCCATACAATGTATTTTTTGATATTGCTACAAATATACCCATGCTACTTAAGACTGGTTTTGTGGTCCAGGGTCACAATTGAAAAGATTATGAATATTTCCTCTCTGACACCGTATATAATATAAGCTGCACTTATATTTTAGGGTACTATTATAGTTTTGGGCCCTTGGCATTAAAATGTTCATAAACCCTCATCCTAAACGATGCCTTCTGCTCCATATAACATAATTTTTCTTTAATACAACATCAGGCGCGACTATAATATCACTAAAACCAATTTGTCTGACGTTCTCTGCTTCTTTTCATAACCCAGACGCGTCGACATGGCCCTCGTCTGCACCGTCAGCTGGAGCTCTTCCGTGAGCTGATTCCTGCATAAGAAGTTTCAGCCATCCGGTGAAGTCAGGACTGAGAAGACGCGTCTCTCACTGCTAAGAGATGTTCATCATTCTTGATCTGAGTCTGTCAGGCCCTGGTGTTTTAGTGCCTCTTGCTATTAGGCAGAATTGACAGGCCAAGAAGGTAGCGAATAGCAGAAACGTGTGAAATTAAGGAGGGCATCGTGTGCGCGCGTGTGTGTATGCGTGATGGGAGAGAGCAAGTGAAGTGTGGCCGTCATTTAATCTGCAATTTATCAGTTTAGGCTGCACCTTGTTACAATGGAGCGAAATTGTTGCTGCCTTCAGGAGAGATGAGATGGCGTCTCGTCTTTTCCATTGCAGCCTCTCTCTCTCATTCGCTCTTTCTCTGCATGCACCTCTTAATGTAGTCTGACAGCGGGGGGCCGGATGGAGTGGGAGAGATATGGCGGAGAGGTATTTTTTATTGTTATTATTATTATTTCTGAAAAGCCTCAATTAATATATAGCGTTGTCATCCCCTCCATGGGCGAGCGACCATAGCTGTGTGACAGAGAGAGAGAGAGAGATGCCTGTGGAGGCTTGTGTGTCATGTAGGGCCGAGGTCACACACTCAGGTCGGTTGCTTCGGGAACATACACGCACAAACATCTCTTCTATAACACTGAGAACATTCATTTCAGGGCAATCAATGCTTAATTGGCATTTTTCCCATTAGGCCTCTCTATTAATGTCTTTTTAAATCAGATTTGTATGAGTTGTGAGCTAGTTCATGTTAGATTTCCCATTTTAGAAGCCTAATCGAATTACCTCATTGGGCTTCTGTGGAATGGTATTTTTCTATATCCATGACAATATTCAATTTAAATGGCCTCCCTGCTAAACAGGTTGACAAGCATAGTATATTAATCTTAGCGCAGTGTCTCCTGAAATGACATGCAATCTGCAACCCGCTTAGTTGCGTTTACCCGCACGGACGTTTGCGAATGAAGTGTCCATCATGACGTGGAAAAAAACTCCACCTGTGGTTTTGGTAAAAAACGATACGAGTTGTCCCATTTTGTTTTGCAGGATGAAGTACTACTTTTTTAAAAGAAATGATTAGGAATGCATTAAATTGATCAAAAGTGACAGTAAAGTCAACATTGCTATGTGTTGCCCCGATTTGTTTTGTAGTACTAAGTTCAGGTTAGTACGCTTTTTTTTTTTTACTTTTATTCAGTAAGGATGCATTAAATTGATAAAAAAAATAGAGTAAATACATATACATAATACATAAAATTGCTCATTTTGACACAGAAAAGAAAAACCTCTGACCAATATGTGTTGTCCATTTTTGTTTCGCAGTAGTAAGTTGGGGGTTAGTATGTATTTATTTACTTATTTAGCAAGGATGCATTAAACTGGTCAAATCTACAAGTAAAGTTAACATTGCTATATTTTGCCCGGGTTTGTTTTTGTTTTGCAGTACTAATTTTTTATTTATTTATTTATTTTTAAGAAATTCTTACATTTAATCAGTAAGAATGCATTAAATTGAAAATAAAGAAAAACGTATGTGTTGCCTGTTTTTGTTGGGGCTTAGTATTCCTTTATTATTATTTATTTATTTATTAGAAATTAATACTTTTATTTAGCAAGGATGCCTTACATTGAACAAATATGACATAATATATACATTTTATATGACAGTATAGAACAACATGTGACCCTGGACCACAAAACCAGTCATAAGGTTAAATTTTACAAAACTGAGATATATACATCATATGGAAGCTCAATACATAAGCTTTCTATTGATGTATGGTTTGTTAGGATAGGACAATATTTGGCCGAGATACATCTATTTGAAAATTTGGAATCTGAGGGTGCAAAAAAATTAAAATACTGAGAAAATCACCTTTAAAGTTGTCCAAATGAAGTTCTTAACAATGCATATTACTAATCAAAATTTACATTTTGATATATTTATAGTAGGAATTTTACAAAAAATCTTCATGGAACATGATCTTTACTTAATTTCCTAATAATTTTTGGCATAAAAGAAAAATCAATAATTTTGACCCATACAATGTATTTTTGGCTATTGCTACAAATATACGCCAGCGACTTAAGGCTGGTTTTGTGGTCCAGGGTCACATATATATTTTTTAATATAAGAAATTAAGACTTTAAGACTTTAATTCATGCAATAAATTGATCAAAAATTATGGTAAATGCATTATAATATTGCTATTATAAAATGTCTATATCGAATAAATTTGAGAATGACATTTCCATCTTGACGTGGAAAATAAGGAAAAAGAAAAACCTCTGACCATGTGTTGCCCGTTTTTGTTGGGGTTTATTTTTTATTTATTTATTTATTAGAAATGAATACTATTATTTAGCAAGGATGCATTAAATTGATCAAAAGTGACAGTAAAGTCAACATTGCTATGTGTTGCCCAGGTTTGTTTTGCAGTACTAAGTTCACGTTAATACGTTTTTGTTTGTTTGTTTTGTTTTGTTTTGTTTTGTTTTAAATTAAGACTTTTATTTAGTAGGATACAATACACTGATCAAAAATTATAGTAAATACTTTATAACTTTACATAAAATGTCTGTATCAAATACATTTGAGAATGACTTGTCCATCTTGACGTGGAAAATAAAGAAAAAGAAAAACCTCTGACCAATATGTGTTGCCTGTTTTTGCTGGGGTTAGTATTTTTTATTATTTATTTACTTATTAGAAATTAATACTTTTATTTAGCAAGGATGCATTAAATTGATCAAAAGTGACAGTAAAGTCAACATTGCTATGTGTTGCCCAAGTTTGTTTTGCAGTACTAAGTTCAGGTTCATACATTTTTTACAAGAAATTAGGACTTTTATTCAGTAAGGATGCAAAAAATTGTTTTTGTTGTGGGGTAGTATTTTTATCATTATTATTTATTAAAAATTAATACTTTTATTTACCAATGATGCATTAAATTGATCAAAAGATATGGTAAATTTTGAATAAATTTGTAAAAAAAAAAAAAAAAAAAAAAGTGTCTATCATGAATTCTATTCTGTGTTGTTCTGCATGACTAAATTTAGGGTTAGTACTTTTTAAAATAAATTAATAATTTTATTCTGCACGGATGCATTAAATTGATTAAAAGTGACATTAAAGACATTTTTAAACGGATAGTTTTCCCAAAAAATGAAAATTCTGAAATTAATTACTCACCCTCATGTTGTAACCCGTAAGACCTTTGTTCATCTTCAGAACACAAATTAAGATATTTTTGATGAAATCCGAGAGCTGCATGGAGTCAAATTACAGATTTATATTTTTAATAAATTTGTAAATAAAGTTTCCTCAAATTTGCAGCGATGCCATAAAATAACCATTACTGGTTCCCCAACTAATAACCTTTTTTTATTAGTATTAAGAACAATTTAAAAATCTAAGGAATCATCTCTTAATATAAGGAGCGTTTTGCGCAATGGAAATGTTGTATGGATGTTAAAGGTTCTTCATGGAATTATCAATGCCAATAAAGAACCTTTAATTACAAAAGTGTATGTGTTACCCAGTTTTGTTTAGCAGCCCTCCACATAAGACTAAGTACGGGGCATTAACGGTCAGCGGGACACTGGACTAAGCGTTGCAGTGCCGTTATCACACAGCACTTTTTCTACAAGAGCCTCTTAATACAGAGCAAATTCACCTTTGTTAGCCTGCTGGGCTGACAAGCAGGGCAGGGAAGCCAGGACCAGCCCTGTTTAATGCCTGTGCCCTGTAAAACAGCATTGCGCAGCAGAAAAGTCAGGCCTGTGTTAAATACCTGCAGGGCATACTCCAGGCAACCAGGGGAGAAAAAGAGAGAAATGGAGGGTGGAAAAAGAACTAGGGCATCTAAAAAAAGGAGGGATGGGGAACAGGAACTCTCACCTGGCAGGATTTGATGACACACATAAGTTGCAGGATGTAATTCAAACTAAGTTGCAGAATAGCAGCGGTCTGAAACACATCGACAAAAACAATAATTACTCACAGGTTTGTTACTTGACATGTGAATGTTAGTAATGGTTTTGCGAGGTTCAAAATGTTAAATATATTTTACCCTGTAGCACAGCTTTAATAGCAGCATGACCAATAGACAAGTGAGTTATAAAAAAAATTGTAGCTAAATAAATAAATACTTGCCAGTTGGCTTGTAACTTTAGAAATAGCTGAAACATAACACATAAAGTAAAAAATTATAAAAAAGTGACAGTAAAGGCATTTATAATATTACAAAAAGATTTATATTTCTAATAAATGCTCTTCTTTTGTTCTTTCTATTCATTAAAAAATCCTGAAAAAATTTATCAGCAGCAATGTTAACAGTGTTCAACATTAATATTATTAACAAATCTTTCTTCATCAGCACATTAGCATATTAGAATGATTTCTGAAGAATCATGTGACACTGAAAAGTGGAGTAATGACTGCTGAAAATTTAGCTTTGCTATCACAAGAATAAATTACATTTTAAAATATATTCAAATGGAAAACAGCTATTTCGTATGGTAAAAATATTGCAAAAATTGTAGTAATATTTGACAACATGTTTTACTATTTTACAGTATTTTAATTATAAATATGCAGCCCTGGTGAGCATAAGGTGGCATGGTATTTATACAAATAATTTATAATACAGTTTCACAGCAAGTAAGTAATATTAATTAATTGCATAAATTTAATTTTGGAATCTTTAGAGTGTTTTCACAATGTGTCATAAATCTGCCATATTGGCCGCACTGAATGCAAACAATGCCAATGAATCAAACAAAACTTGCATATTTTGCTGATTATTGCTGCTGAAAATGATCAATTATTGTCATGTTTTGGGCTGTACTAATCGGTCAGACCAGGGAAAACATTTGGAGTACTATAGATTTCCAAAAGTTATAAAAAAATGATGAACAAAAGGCATTTGATTGGCTAAACTGAACTGGGATTTCCAGAGCAAGAATCTTGACAACATTTGTGTTTGTTCTTAGAATTTTCATTCAGGTAGGTTAGATATTATGCTAATATCTTAATTAATAATGCTCATACGTATCTTTACCACCTATTAACTTTAGTTTTTAAAAATATTGCGCTGTGTCCAGCTTATGAAGTCCTTTCCTATATGATTTTATTGATTTAGCAGCTTCCACACATTTTTTCCATGGTTTAGACAGCATAAATTAGCAGAACAATGTATACAGTAGTACATTAACCCTGCAATGCATGCTGTTGTTTACATCAGAGTATCGCCAATATGGCCTCACATCTGGGTAACTGACAGGGTTGCCAGGTTTTCACAACAAAACCCGCCCAATTGCTATTCAAAACTAGCCCAAATCTACCCCAATGGCATTTTGAAGGGGGTCCCCGTTAAAAAATCGCGTTCGGGGGTAAAATACAAGTTTTTGGAGGGGTTCCTCGATACAGTTCACATTCCAGGGGATAAATATAACGCTACTGGGGTCGTTTCAACCCGCGAACATGAAAACCACCCGCGGCAACAGTGTTAAAGTAGCCCAATTCCGCGAGAAAACCGAAAAACCAAATCGTGACAAAAGTGCTAACCCTCAATAAACTCTGTAATTTATTCTACCCTAAAAGATTATGTTGCTTTGCTACAGTGAATTAAAACATTAACTTTTTACTGTAAATTATAAAACGGTTAGTTCCATTCCTCAATTCTGATTGGTCAGCAGCTGTGTCGTATTCATGATACGGCACTGCTATGACCGCTTCACTCAACGGTTTTGTGTATCATTGAACCCCCTTAGCAACATAAAGTTGCACAGCTGCAGCAGTTAGGGACTACTTTTTACAGCGGAAGGCAGTTAATGATTTTACTTTATGAAAACGTACAACTTAATATATATAAATTAATATATATTTTTGATTTTAATATTTTTATTGTGTGGTAACCGTTTTATAAAAGCAATAAGGTACTTGAGGTTAGGTACTCCGCTTCGCGTCGTGCCTAACAACGCCCTACAGCCGTGATTTATTCATGATACAGCACGGCCTCTCGTACCTTATTGCTTAAATGTATCATATAATGTACCTTTTATTTCCTAGTAGCCTGCTTTGTGGCACCGTTCCATCTGTAACTAAAATAAATCACACACCAGAGCAGAATTAGTCCACAACAATAATGAGATAAACACTAGTTATATGAGATTCATAATTTTACGTTTTTTTTAGTAACGCTACTGAAACAAACACCAACAAATGCTTCAATACTATCTACTGTAAGAAAAATACAAAAGCTTACCGCTAACCCATCTCTGCTCTGAAGGTCTGTGCTGAGATCTCTTCAGCCATGACAACTGTGGGGGTTTTTTTTTTTTTTTTTCCTCAAACGTGAATTAAACTCTTCTCCGTTGAAGACGTGACTTGACATCCTCAGCTCACTGCGTGTCGGGAGTCGAGACAGCTCACTTTTCCATCGGGCACGTCGCCAGACAGCCTGCCCTGGGTCAGGTCCTCATAGGAGGGCCGCTGTGGCCGGAGACACATTTGCTTGTAACTTCTGTCACCTGTTGCTTGAGGGACAAGGCGGCATGACTGAGAGCAGTCACATCAGTGCAGAAGAAGCTACGGAGGCCCGATCTGATAGCGGAAAACTGCGTGCCCGTCAATTTAGTTTCCTCAGGCACATCAGTGGCACTGCTCAGAGCTCATTTCTCATATTAACGCTGACAGAAATCAGCAAAGCAGGCGTCAAGCATACATACTTAGGCCAGATCGCTCTCACTCGGAGGGAGCCATTGGCTACAGATGATGCATGTCTGATTGATCGTGCTGGTGGACTTTAGAGACGTCTGAGATAAAATATATCAACATCTTGAGATGAGCATTCTATAGGCTGAGGTGAACACTAACTTAAAGGGATCTTAAAGGGACAGTTCACCCCAAAAATCTTTTATTAGCCTAATGTCACGATTTGGTCAGTGACCCGAATTCTTGACGATATTGGTGATACTCGGATGTAAACACCAGCATGGATTTGACCGATTAATGTACTACTTAATATGTTGTTCTGGTAATGTATGCTGTCTAAACTATGGAAAAACGTGTGGAAGCTCATAAATCATATAGAGAAGGACTTAGTATGCAGGAAAGGGTGCAATATTTTGACAAACTAATAGGTGGTAAAGATACGTACAAGCAGAATTAATTAAGATATTAGCATAATATTTCACCTACCTGACTGAAAATAAGAACAAACACGATTGTTGTCAACATTCTTGTTCTGGAAATCCTGGTTCATAAGACCTTTGGTTCCTTTTTTGCACTCTTCTCCTTGATTTGTTATAACTTTTGGCAGCCCATAGTACTCCAAATGTTTTTCCCGGTCCAACCGATTAGTACAAGCCAAAATATGACAATTGATTTTCAGCAGCAATAATTAAGCAAAATATTCAAGTTTCATTTGGTTCAGTGACAGCGTTTACGTTCAGTGCCGCCAATATGGCCGATTGATGATGAGTCGTGAAAACATATTTCTTAAAATGTTTGAAATTACATAAGGGTGAGTAATTTTATTTTATTTTAATTTTTTTCAAAACTGATCAGGTTTACTGCAAAGAGATATTTCAAAGTATTCTTTTTGATTTTACACTTAAAGTCAATAAGGTCCAAAACAAGCCTGCACCCCTTTAATTTTCATTAATACAAAAAAAAAAAAATACTAAAATAATTTTCTTGAAATATGATCTTTTGTGTTTCACAGAAAGAATTCTAGATGTTTCGAATGATATGAGGGTGAGTAAATATTTTTTTGTCATTAAAACATGTTCCTAGTATCGTGAATAATTTAGGGTCCTATGAAATCTTTTTTTTTTTTCATTTAAATTTTTCTTGACTCTATTTTAATGGTTGATGTCTAAATAACTGAAATCATAGAACTTACACAATTTTAAGGCCTTTTTTTTTTTTTTTACATTTTAAGGCCTTTTTCTGGTAAATTCTGGCAAATATAAATAATATATAACATTATATTATCATTTTTAGTAGTAGTAGCAGTACTATCATTACATTAAATAATATATTTCTGTCACAGTTTCTTCAGGTTAAACCGAACTTTTATTTTGATGGGTTTTTAAGCTTCATTCGTTCACGCAGAAACACAGAACATGCAAGATTCATATTTAAATGGTCTTTTTGCAGCTTAATATTCACAAACAGTAGTCCATATCGTGTTTTGATTTATGTGTACTGACCTACTTTTAACTTATTCATCCAAAATTTGGCAAATTCCCTGACATTTCGCTTTATACAGTAAATTCCTTTTTTTTTTTTTTTTTTTTTTGGACTAGATTCCGCAATTCCGTCCTCGTTTTCCACATCCCAGAAATCATAGAGCTCTAATAATTTATAAGCGCATGTTGTTCCAAAGTAAATAGTTTACCTTTAATTAAAATGTACAAACTTGCTCTTACTCTGAAACGACTTTCCTTTTCTGATGACATCACTTAGGCCATGCAGGCTATTGGATAATAGTCAAACAGCTATTCAGGCCTTATTTTAGCAAATTCACATTCAAGTCTGGCTCAAATTTTGATACAAATAACCCTGTTTTACCATTAAATCAACAGTTTCATACTAATGGACAATACAGCGATTCTCAGCAAACCTTTGTAACCTCAGTTTGTTTTTTTGTTTTTTTTGGGGACAGTACATAATACATAATCTGCCAAAATTTAGGATGGCTAATTTCAACCCAACCCAGGTCAGGTTGATTTTAATAATAATAATATTACAGCCAAAGTACCAGAGGTTCATATCCGATTAGAGGACCTTCAAATATTGTATTGCAAAACATTTCATACCGTACTACAAGACAGTCCTCAGGAGCCGAAACACCTAATATTCTTACAAGATCTTTAAAACGCCACATATTTTATGCTGATGTTATTAATCTTCCATAAGCCATATCATATAATAAGCTTATCTACTGCAGAAAGCTGCATTAAAGTCTCACATCCTCAGGTTTTTAATGCACAGCGTGGTCCTGGTCATGCTTTTCACTAACACAATTTAGGCAGCCAGCTCAACTCATTTCTAGATGAACAACAAGTTTGCAGCTGAAGAGCCTGTGTTTTGGTATTTGGTTTGGATGTTGGATGCTGAACGTCTCTCGTGTCCATGCTGCAATCCCAGCGTGTGCAGGTTGAGCCGGGTTTCATTATTTACATCTCTGCGGATCCTCCTGAGCTCTAATCTGCACGTCTCGCAGGCTCCTCGGGGCTATTTCATTTAGCTTTAATATGTGCGTTTGACGTTTTGTTCATTTAGCTTCCCCCTTTAATTTAATTGACATGCTGCTGCCTTGTTTTGTTTGTTCTCGCCTGTGTAGGGATGCTTTTTTTTCCCCTCATCTTCTAATGCTTCTATAATGCTTGGGTTAGAACTTTTATTGTGTGTGGACGGACAGAGAAAATGAATTTATGCAAGCATGCTTATGGGAAGGTAAAAGTCAGTGACTTTTTCATTAGGCTACATTACAATTGCATGCGGCACCTGTGGGCATCAGCGGAATTGTGTTGCGTAATCTGATTGACTGAATTATAACCAGCTGAGATTATGAGAATGCCATTATGTTGGTTATCGATTATGTGCATTGGTTAATGTGGCCTCTAAATTAGCAGTTATTTAATAGTGTGGAATGATGGTAAACTCATTTCCAAAAAGCACTTTGAGAAAACGAGAGCAAAGAAAGAGTTGTGGTTTTCAGTTTAACATTTCAGGAGCATACATTTATAGATAATTGTTAAACATATTTGCACAGTATGGATTTTTTTTTATATATATGTGTACTTTTAGCTCATGTGAAGGTATTCAGGGGCCTAGACTAGAAATATTTCTCAAAAGTACAGTTATATAAGAGCCACCAGTTCCCACTTTTTATTTTAGGATGGTATACATAGAAAATTATTCACAACTGCTTTCTTTAATTAGAAATTATTTTCTTGATAATGAAATATAATGTAAAACATGTTAAAATGCATGATAAACAACACAATTTTTTAATTTTTAAATAAGATCTGCAAAATCTTACATTATGTTTTTTAGACATATAAGAATGTTAATTTTAGAACCACAACATAACACTGCTAATGAGAACAAACTCATTAATAATAATAATATTAATAATAGCCTACTTCAGTTATGTTATTTGCGTTTTCTGGTTATTGGGTGTTTATATCTGAACATACATCATCTTGCAAACGTTCCATTTGTATTTTTATCAGTATTACTGATTGTCTGAATTATGTATTTTAAAGGAAGGTTTCACAAAATGGTGTGTGTTTTAGCTACAGTATCTGAATGTGTTCTTTGTTTCAGCGACATCAGAAGCGCTGGTCGCAAATGGCGCGGCTGCCATCTGGCGGTCACTGCGAGAACGACACCCACCCGAACCTATTAATGTCTGCACATTGACTGACATTATTCTATCAATCGCATTTGATTTTGTTAATTTAGAGCAACCTAGAGCTGATTCATACTGGTACATGCGGTGATTAAACTTTAACACTCTGAGGTTAAAATAAGGCGGTGTAAATCTAATATATAAGGTTGATATGAATTTTATATATGAGTTGAAATTAAGGAAAAGGAAAGGAAAGTAAAGGAAAGGAGGTGACGTGAGGACAAGTATGGTGACCCATACTAGGAATTTGTGCTCTGCATTTAACCCATCCAAGTGCACACACACAGTAGTGAACACACACACCGTGAACACACACCCGGAGCAATTGATGATAATTCTGAATTTATAAACACTTTAAAATGTGTAATATATATATAAATATAAATAATTATTATTTTTATAAACATATCTTTTTGTTTGTTTTGTTTGCGTGTAGTCCAAAAAAAGTGTATAGTCTTGGTTTAAATGTCAAAAGATTTTACATGAGCTAAAATTAAATATTACTTAATTATTATAGCCAAAAAATTGCTATACATTATTATATTATTAGTGCTGTCAAACAATTAACTGAGATTAATTGCATGCAAAATAAGTTTAAATAATATGTATGTATACTGTGTATATTTATATATAAACACACACACATGCATGTATATATTTAAGAACATTTTTATATTTATAATATAAATTATATTTAA